>NC_082360.1:540891-869641 GCF_027477595.1 Haemorhous mexicanus
CTGCCCCCCCCGCCGCAGCCCGCCCCCGGCCGCCCCCCGCGCCCCCCCAGCCCCCGGAGCCGCCCCGCCTGGGACGCCTCGGGGCCGGGGGACGGCGCGCTCACAGGTAACCCCCGGCGGGGCGGGCTCCCGGGGCGGGGACAGTGGCCCTGAGAAGGCAGCGGTGTGCCCTGGAAGGTGGGGATGTCCCCCGGGAAGGTGGCACCCCTCCCCGCAGAGGTGGAACTGTCCCTGGAAAGGCAGAACTGTGCCCGGGAAGGTGGCGGTGTTCCCCCAGGAAGGTGACCGTGTCCCTGGAAAGGCAGAACTGTCCCCAGGAAGCTGCTGATGTCCCCAGGAAGGTGACAATAGCCATGTACTCAGGAAGGTGGTGATGAGCCCAGGGAGGTGCCAAGGCATCGGGAAGCTGGCTGTGTCCCCCGGGAGGTGGCAGTGTCACCAGGAATGTGGCATCCCCGGGAGCTGTGCGGCTGTCCCTGCTGCTCTGCCGGCCCTGGCCCTGGGCTCTGTTGGTGCCGTGTCCCCCCCGGGGTCCCTGCGCTGCTGCAGGGGGACAGCCAGGGGGATGCTTGGGAAGTGCCGGTGGCATTGGGGACCACGGAGGACGCAGAGGCTGGGGGAGTGTCCCAGTGTCCCTTCCGTGGGATCTGGCAGGAGTCAGGGCTCTGTCCCTGTGTGCCTGTCCTGCCTGTGAGGGGTGGGACAGCTCGAGTGGCAGCGAGGGGCTGGTCACCGTGTCCCCAGGGGCTGCCACCTGCCTTTGGGTGGCACTGGCATCAGTGTGGCTCTGCCAACGCATTGCTGTGGGCCTGGCAGGGCACCCTGGCATGGACACAGCCCTGACATCACACCTGGCATCACCCCTGGCTCAGGTGCAGCTCCCCTGTGCCACCGTGGGGCAAGATCCCTCAGCCACATCCGGAGCAACGTCCCTGAGAAATATTCCTTGGTCAACATCCCTGAGAAATGTCCCTGGGCAATGTCCCCTGGGCAATGTCCCCTTGAGAAATGTCCCTGAGAAATATCCCTTGGTCAATGTCCCTGGGCAATGTCCCTGAGAAATGTCCCTGGGCCAATGTCCCTTGGTCAATGTCCCTGGGCAATGTCCCTGGTCAATGTCCCTGAGAAATGTCCCTGGGCAATGTCCTTGAGCTGGGCAGGAGGGGCAGAGGTGCCTCTTCTGTCTGAGGGGGGTTGCTCTGCTCTCAGCAAGGGACACGGTGACATCGCCCACCCTGTGGCTGTGGTCACCATGTCACTTCACACGTGCAGCCTCACCCTGGCTCCCCTGGGAGAGGGGACAGCCGTGTCACCTGCCCTTGGTGGGGACACGGGCAGCGTGTGGGGACAGCTGGTGTCACCGCTCTGGCTCGGGTGGGGTCCACAGAGCAGAGGGCGGCGGTGACACCCCTGGTGGTGGCACTAGCACGGTGCCAGCCCGGTGGGTGTCCCCATCTCTGTGCCCTCCCGCAGGTCTGCTCCGTTTTGAGGTCCCCTCCCTCCACGTGTCCCCGGACGCCGCCCTGTGCCGGGACCCGCCCGAGGCAGCTCAGAGACTCTCGGGGCCGAGCCTGACCCCCGCGGCAGGAGGAGGAGGAGGAGGAATCGGAGAGCACAGCCCTATGACAGTGTCCCTGTCCCCAAGCTCATCCGCGCGGCACCCCGGGGCCAGCACCGGCCACCGGCACCGAGGGCCACGGGGCCACTTTTGGGCGGCGAAGCGCCCGGTTTGGGGGGGCCGCTGTTCTTTAGTTCATTTTTGTTCGCCTTATCCAGACTTTGCCTTGGAACCGGGTGCCTGCCCCCCCGCCCCGCAGCACCCACGACCCTGGGGCGATGCCACCACGTCCTCCGTGCCCCGAGGCGGGTGCCACCGGGTGCTGGCCAGGTGACAAGGAGCTCGCCGGCGCTTTGCAGCGGCATTTCCTTTCTTCGGCTTCTTCCCCCTCCGCTTGTTTGGGAGCAGGATGGGACCTGACCAGCAATAACCTGGGGATGCAGGATGTGCCCCCCGGCCCTCGGGGTGCTGGCGGGGGAGGCGCACGTCCCTCGGCACCCGCTGTCCCCGGGGGTTGGTGGCTTTGGTCGTGCATGCACAGACAAATTACCCTTTATCCTTTCCAGAGAGAGAAGATGTGTATATATATATATCGGCAGAGATATATATATATTCTATATTTGTATAGAGAGAGAGAAACTATAGAGAGATTTGTTTTATGTGGAGCCATTCCCGCCCGGCCGGGGCGAGAGGGAGGATGGAAACGGCAGCGCTTCGCCCCCGCCCCGCTCGCGCCGTGCCCCCCGCCCCAGGTGGGCACCGGGGGGCACCAGCACCCCAAAGCAATCAATAAATCAAATAAATCCGTGTGCCACTCGCTGAGAACTGCCCGGCGGCGCTGGCCTTTCCTTCCTGCCCCCGCCTTGGGGGGAGGATTGGGAGGTGGAGAGCGTTTGGGTGAAAAAATGGTGGTTTGGTGTTTTGTAGGGAACATTACGGGTCTGGTGCCATGGGATGGGGCAGAGTCCACCTCCCCCAGAAACAGCCACTCCACATGGCAGGATCCAGCCAGGACTGACCCCTGATCCCGGGCTGATCCCCACTGCAGGACCAGGACCGCCCGCAGGGACTCAGAGCCCTTTTCCCCTGGGAAGGACACTGGCTTTGTTTCACGTGTCTTTAATAGAAACCGCCGGCGGTGGGGCAGAGCCCCGTACAAAAGCTGGCTGCAGGAATCGGGGATTGCATAGACCGAGGTGTGGGGGACCCCCCCACCCCCAAATAGTCGCCTTTTAGAAAACAAAAAGCGTCTCTGAATAAAACTCTCCTGGTACAATAAATACTCTGGTGCTGCAGAGCTGGGGACCATGCACCCGCCTGCCCTGTCTGGGGTGTCCCCGCGCTGGGAGGCTCCGGGGTTCAGAGCCGCCACTTCGGGACGAGCCCAGGCCTGAACCCCCAGCCAGGGATGGTCCTGGTTTGGAATGCTTCTGGATCGGGATCTGGGGTGCCCTGGGTCAGGCAGGAGCCCCCATGTCAGGATTCCATTTGGGAGCCTCTGGGTCAGGATAGCCTGGTTTGGTTTTCCCCCGGCTCAGAAGTCCCTGAGTGGGAGCCCCCAGGTCGGGACACTCCCAGTCGGGATGTTCCTGGTTTGGGATCCCTGGTTCAGGCACCCTTGTGGGGAGACCCCCTGCGTTGGGGAGCTCCCCGATCCGTTCAGGACCAGCTGTACAGCTGCTGGGGGGTGGTGCCCCCATCCGTGGCTCAGAAGCTGGACTCGGGCACGGCCGGGGGGCGCAGGGGCCCGGCGGGCAGCCGGCCCCGCTGCAGGGTGGTCCCGGGGCGGCCCCGGGGGGCCAGGGGCGGCCCCGCCGCGGCCCTGCCCAGCGAGGCGGATCGGCGCAGCCCCGCCTCGGGCCGGGGGGGGAGGCTGGCCGAGCTCCGCGACCGCCCCAGCGACGAGGGGCCGGGGGGGCAGCGGCCCGGGGGGACACCCGGGTCCCCCTGCGGCCCCGCGGCCCCCGGGCTGCCGAGACCCGGGGGCGGCCGGCGCGGGGTCCCCTCGGCGCTGGCGGCCCGGCGGAGCCGTCGTGGGGCTCGGGGGGGGCCCGGCTCCCCTTGTCCCGGGGGTCCGACGGGGGCGGTCCGGACGCTGAGGCTGCGACCGTGAAGCCCCTGCAGACCCCGCACCGGCGGCCGCGCCTCGAACCCGCCTGCGGGGAAACCACGGTCAGGGCGGGCGGGGGGCGCGGCGGGGTCCGGGGCCCGAGCACCTTGAGCCTCACCGTTCTCCGGGGCGGCGATGGAGCCCGAGGGGTCGGGGTCGGTGCCGGGGTCGGCGCGGGGCTCGGAGGCGGCCAGACGGAACACCCAGTGCCCCGCGGCGGCGGCGGAGCCTGCGGGGAGCGGCGGGCGTGGGCCGGGGGTGTGTGCACACGTGTGCAGGGGGCAGAGGCAGGCGTGTGCACACAGGTGTGGGTCACCCGTGGGGCTGGCGGTGTGTGAGCACACGGCAGTGCCGGGTGCGGGGGCAGGGATTTGGGGCTCACCCGTGCCGGAGCCGGCGGCGCGGCGGCGCTGGTAGAACAGGATGTAGGCGCTGCGGGTGCTCACCTCGGCCTCGCGCACCCACTCCACCCGGCTGTCGTCGTAGCTGTACCAGCGCCCGTCCAGGGCGTTGCAGCAGAACGCTGGGGGCGAGGGGGCACGGGGTGAGCGAGATGATCCCGGCATGCCCCGAGCCCCGGGGTGCAGGAGGCACCAGGAGCCCCGTGGTGCAGGGACACACCAGGGGAGTGGGATGATGCTGGGGGACACATCCCGGTGCCCTGCCTGCCCTGGGGTGGCTGCAATGCCTTCCTGAATGTCCCCTGCCCCTCGGCTCCCCTCTGCCTCGCCCTGCCCCACAGCACCCCCATTATACCCCCCTGTCCCCAGCGTCCCCGCTCACCGGTGTAGTGGCCGCCCTGCATGCTGCCGTGGTGGTTGCAGACCGCGTACAGGTCGTACAGGTGGTCGCGGGGGCAGCCCGGGGGCAGGCGCAGGGGGGGCTGCCAGGGCGCCCAGCGCCCCAGGAGCTGTCCCCCGGGCTGGCCCCGCTGTGCCACGTGCGGGGCCATGTCCAGCCCCCGCAGCGGGAACCTCACCAGCGTGGTGAGCTTGTGCCGCTGCTCGGCCACCTGCCGGAAGCGCTTCAGGTGGATGATGAGGATGTCGGGCAGCGTCCACAGGCTGAGCTTCACCGTGCCCTGCTGGGGCACCTTGCAGTGCGGGCAGCGCCAGGCATCGTCCGGGGCCAGCTGGGGACACCACGTCATGGCCACCTCCCTCCCTGTCACCCGCCGCCACCTGCACAGCCACCCCCAGCACGGCAGGGAGCAGCCCCTGTGCCAGGGGTGGGCAGGGCGTGGGCCTGCCCAGGGTGCCCGTACCTGCTCCTCCTTGGTGTAGAGCTGGAAGCACTCGTCCAGGGTGCAGCTGTGCTGCTGCCCGTGCGCCTGCTGCTGCTGCCACACGCTCTCTGCGTCCTGCACCACCTCCTCCTGGATGCTCCCAAACAGCCTGGGGAGGATGTGTCACCAGCGAGGGTCACCCGAGTGCTGGGGCATCCCCCCAGCCCAGCACAGGGGACTCACCGCTCTTTGGTGCTCGTGTCCCACTCCACCGTCAGCCTCACGTGGGGAGGGCCCCCAGCCCCGCACAGCTGCAGGGCCCTGAGGGGAGGACAGGGTGAGATGTCTCCAGAACCCCTGTCCCATGGGAATGCGTCTTCCCATGGTGGCAGGCAGGGACAGCCACCACCCCCCTCAGTGGGAGCGCTGGGCCGGGGAGTGACCACCACTGTGGCCACCCAAGGTGCCACCGCTGGCCACCCATGGTGACAACACAGCCACGCACAGGGACACTGTGCCCACTCATGGTGATGTCACTGGCCGCCCCCAGGGGTTGAGGGGACGTCCTGGGGACAGTCCTGTCCCTGCAGCCCCTTACCTGTCGATGGCAGGATGGCAGAGAGGACGGGGATCCTGAGGGGACAGGTAGGTGCAGGGGGCTGAGCCCCCGGCCAGGCGGATCCGGAAAAGGGCTCCTGTGCCCTGTGAGGGGAGAGGGGGCTGTGGGGCCACCAGGGGACAGGGATCCCCTGCCCAGCAGCAGCACCTGGCCAAGCCAGGCTCTCAGACACAGGGCAAAAGCAGCCCCCCAATTCTGATGGCTTTGAGGGGACAGGGTTGTTCCCTGGGCTCACCTGCGGCCGGACCTCTCCCCGCAGGACCCCCCTCAGCTGGGCCAGGATGTTCTGCTGCAGCTGCTCCCAGGACACGCCGCGCTCCTCCCGCAGCACCAGCGGCGGCCCGAACCTGGGCACAGGCAGCAGGGACATGGGGCTGGGTGTCACATGGGCGAGGAGTGGGTAGGACAGGGTGGCCGGCAGGTGGCAGGCAGGTGACGGTACCTGGCGAGCTGCGGCCCCGTGCCCGCCGTGTTGCAGAGCAGCAGCAGGATGCGGCCGCCGGGCGCGCGGTGCAGGCAGTCGGAGGAGCGGGCGGCGCTGGGCAGCAGGCGTGGCCCCTCCGGCCGCGGCACCGCGGGGGACGTGGGGAGGCTGCGGGGACACCCTGCGGGCCGGGAAACGAGAGGCTCTCGTTAGCGCTGGGTTAATTAGTGCCACAGCCCTGCCCAGCACCACTGCTCCCACCAATCGCAGCCAAAGAGATCCATTTCCCACCAATCCCAGCAGTAACTCCCTCCCCCATTCCTGGTGGGGGTGCAGCTGCCTCTGACCAATCACAGCAGGGAGGATCCACTGCCCCACCAATCCCAATGAGGGGATCCATCACCTCCCACCAATCACAGTGAGGGATCCACGGCTTCCCGCCAATCACGGGGTCGTTCTCGCCCCCCCCCCTCCGTCCAGCGCCAATCCCAGCACAGCCCGGCAGCCGCAGCCAATCGGCGCGGGGCGGGCGGGCAGCCGCAGCCAATCGGCGCGGGGCGGGCGGGCGGCCGCAGCCAATGGCAGCGCGCGGCGGTACCTGCGCGGCGGGCGGGCGGCGGCTGGAAGGCGTAGACGGGCGCGGCCTCGCCGGCCGCCCGCAGCGCCTCGGGGTCGGACAGCGAGCGCAGGAGGCCCCGCGGGGACACCTCGGCCAGGATCACCTGCGGGACGGGAGCTGATCAGCACCGCGCAGGCCGGCCCCGCGTCCCGCTCCCCCCTCCCCGCTCCGCTCCCCGCTCCGCTCCCCGCGCCCCGCTCCGCTCCCCGCTCCCCGCTCCCCGCTCCGCTCCCCGCTCCCCGATCCCCGCTCCGCTCCCCGCTCCGTTCCCCGCTCCGCTCCCCGATCCCCGCTCCGCTCCCCGTGCCCCGCTCCCCGTGCTCCGCTCCACACCCCGCTCCCCGCTCCCCGCTCCCTCCTCCTCTCCCCGCTCCCCCCGCGCTCCGCTCCCCGCCCGCCCCGTTACCTGCTCCGCCGGGACGCGGCCCTCCCGCGCCACCATCTCCCGCAGGTCGGCCACGGTGCCCAGCAGCGGCACGGCCAGGCCCACCCGCACGAAGCGCCAGCGCTCGCACTGCAGCACCAGCGTGACGTTCAGAGCCCTGGGGACACCGCGGGGACACAGCTCAGCGCGGCGGGCACCGCCGGGGCAGCCCCGCTTGGCACACACCCACCGGGCACGGCTGCCACCTGTCCCCGGGGCTGCCGCCGCCTCCGTGTTCGTTATTTACCCCAACAAATGCAAATTGCTCTGCTCGGAGCTGCCGTCCCGCGGGCTCACCTGGTCTGGCGCAGCGGGATGGGCAGGGAGATGCACAGGAAGGGGTCGAAGGTGTTGCTCTGCTTCAGGCAGTGAGGGCACGTCAGGGAGGACCTGGCAGATGGATGGGCAGCGTCAGCACAGCGGGCAGGACCTCGAGAGCCCACCCTGGGGCTGATCCCAGGTACCACAGCCCAAATCCACCATCCCAGGTACCACACCCCAAATACCACACCCCGAATCCACCATCCCAGGTACCACACCCCGAATCCATCATATCACGTACCACACCCCAAATCCACCATCCCACCTACCACACCCCAAATCCATCATATCAGATATCACACCCCAAATCCACCATCCCAGGTACCACACCCCAAATCCATCATATCAGATATCACACCCCAAATCCACCATCCCAGGTACCAACAGCCACCTACTGCTCATTCTTCTTAATTCTGGTTTTTTTGTGGGGGCGTTGGTTGTTTTTGTTGTTTTTTTGGGGTTTTTTTGGGAGGGGTTAATTATTTTTTCCCCATGCCTTTTTTGTTCAACAAAGAGGGGGAAAAATGAATTAAAATCCAAAGCAAAATCCCAAGTCCTCATTATTTGTCACCTTGAAGAGCCACTGAGCTCCCTGGGAAACAGGCACAGGAATTAATAATCCTTTAGCGCACAGACGGCGCTGGCACACAGACCACAGGGATAATTAAAGTGCCTTGTGCAGATATAGGACGAGGGATGAACTGAGAGAGGAGGCAGGGCTTGTGACGCCAGATGTGTCCCCTGCTGCCTGCGGTGCCGTGGCTGGGGGACAGGGTGAGTGCCAGGCAGGTGGAGGTGTGGAGAGGGACACGGCCATGGGTGGGGACACTGCCACTGGAGCAGGTCACTCCAACCCTGTCCAACGTGGCCTTGGACACTTCCACCTGCTGTAGGGGAAGGAGCTGCCATGGCAGGGGTGGGTGGGATGGATGGATGGATGGATGGGGGATGGATGGATGGATGGATGGATGGATGGATGGATGGATGGATGGATGGATGGATGGATGAGGGAGGGAGGGATGGAGGGATGAATGGATGGATGGAGGGATGGATGGATGGACGGATGGATGGATGGATGGATGGATGGATGGATGATGGATGGATGGATGGATGATGGATGGATGAGAGATGAATGGATGGATGGATGGAGGATGGATGGATGGGGGATGGATGGATGAGGGATGGAGGGATGGATGGATGATGGATGGATGGAGGGATGGATGGAAGGATGGATGGAGGGATGGATGGATGGAGGGATGGATGGATGATGGATGGATGGATGGATGATGGATGGATGGATGGATGGATGGATGGATGGATGGATGGATGGATGGATGGATGGAGATCCTCCATGTTTCATCCCTTCCCTGGGCTCACGGTGCCCACCCAGGGCTCACAGAAGGGCAAAGCCCCCTGTGGCAGGATCTGTGCCCCACTGACCTGTACTGGGCCTGGAAGTGGCTCTGCACGAAGCTCTGCCCACGGGCGTGCTGGGTGCCTGGGGAGGACCTGCTGGCACTGCTGCTTCCATCCTTGCCAGGCTGCAGGGGCAAGAGACAAGTGGTGAGTGAGGAGACAGGGTGAGGGACATGTCCTTCAGGGGATAAGGGACACGTCCTAGTGAACCAAGCCCAGCTTTGGTGTCCCTATGGCACGAGGATGGGCTGAAGGTGACGCCAAAGAGACTCTGGCACCTGCCTGGCACTGCTGTGCCCTCCAGGCAGCATCAGTAAAAAACCTGGGCTGTTCTGGGGTAAGACAGTGACTTTCTGGTGTCTCGATGAGTAAGATTGAAAATCACTGAGGATTTTGGCCGAGAGGTGGATTTTCCTCAATGCCATCTGCTGGCACCAGGTCCTGCTGAGCCTGACGTGTCCTGACGGTCTGCCTGGCACTGGGCTCCATCTGGCGTGGCTGAGAGGGGACCTGGATGGTGTCTGTGCCCTACAGGGCCCCCAGAATTCCCCAGAAATCCAAGGGATCCTCCCACCCTCCTGGCAGCCAAGCCTTGGTGCCCACTTTGGTCCCCCCTCACCCCAGACACTTAGTGGGGGTCACACCCCTGCCAGGCACCCCTCCCCAAGGACGGGGGCACGTGCATGCCACTCGGGTGGCATCACCGAAAGGAGCCAAAACTGGGCGGTGCCAGGCAAAGCCACAGGTGCTGAGGGACACACAGAGGTGTGTTCAGAGCCAGGTGGCACAGCCTCCAGGTGGCACAGCCGGTGTCACACCACAGCTCATGGCACGCGTGGGCACCTGACATTTAACGGGAGCTGCCGGGCTCGCCCAAAAACCTGGGGCATCCAAATGTCCCTAGAAAGGTGTCAGGGCTCAGGACAGGGCAGGGATGGCTGCAGGACAGCTCAGGTCAGGGCAGGGATGGCTGCAGGACAGCTCAGGTCAGGGCAGGGATGGCTGCAGGGCCCTGGCCAGGCAGCACAGCCTCTCCAGAGGAGCTGGAGATGGGCACCACAGCTGAGCTCTCCCTGTGGGACAGAGCTGTGCTGGAGGCTGGGCAGGGTCTGCCCAGGACCCCAACCCACACCCTTGGCACAGCCACGGCACCCCAAGCTGGGCACAGGGAGAGGGAGCTACCCCCAGGCTCCCTGGGCCCAAGATGGGAGTCACCCCAAAGCAGGGACAGCTCAGTGCTGGGCTGGGTGTCACCCCCAGAGCAGGGACAGCTCAGTGCTGGGCTGAGTGTCACCCCCAGAGCAGGGACAGCTCAGTGCTGGGCTGAGTGTCACCCCAAAGCAGGGACAGCTCAGTGCTGGGCTGGGTGTCACCCCCAGAGTGGGGACAGCTCACTGCCAGGCTGAGTGTCACCCCAAAGCAGGGACAGCTCAGTGCTGGGCCAGGTGTCACCCCAGAGCAGGGACAGCTCACTGCTGGGCTGGGTGTCACCCCCAGAGCAGGGACAGCTCACTGCTGGGCTGAGTGTCACCCCAGAGCAGGGACAGCTCAGTGCTGGGCTGGGTGTCACCCCAGAGCAGGGACAGCTCAGTGCTGGGCTGAGTGTCACCCCCAGAGCAGGGACAGCTCACTGCCAGGCTGAGTGTCACCCCAAAGCAGGGACAGCTCAGTGCTGGGCTGAGTGTCACCCCAAAGCAGGGACAGCTCAGTGCTGGGCTGGGTGTCACCCCCAGAGTGGGGACAGCTCACTGCCAGGCTGAGTGTCACCCCAAAGCAGGGACAGCTCAGTGCTGGGCTGGATGTCACCCCCAGAGCAGGGACAGCTCACTGCTGGGCTGAACTCACGGGTCAAACGGCAACAGCTCAAATCCATCTCCTGCAACAGGCGGTGCCCGACAGGCAGCAGCAGGAGGAGAAGGAGAGGGAAGGAAGAGGCAGGAGGAGGCAGGAGGAGGCAGGGAGGACCAGGGCCAGGGCCAGGGCAATGCTCGAGCGCGGATGGATTGAGGAAGACTTAATTACTCATTTTGCCAGCAGCAAAGCCGCCGAGCTGTAATTACAGCGGGCTTAACTGGAGTCAGGGAGAGACGGGGGGGCTGCATCTCCTCCTCACCAAGGACCAGGATGCCCCCAGAGCCAGGATGCTCAGCTGGATGGGCTCCTGCCCACACCCCCACTCTCCCAGCACTCTGACCCCTGCCAGCCCCGCAGCGCTCGGCTCCCACCGCCCTCTCAGCCGCGCACCGACCGAACCGCAGCATCCCCATCCCCTCCGGGGCGGGGCCCAGCCCCATCCCCCCGCCTGGCACCGCATCCCGGTGTCCCTGGTCCCGGACCTGGCCCGAACGCCTCCCCCGAGGCGGGTGCACCCACCTGCGTGGGGCCGCGGCTCTGCGGGGCGGGGGAGGCGGCGCCCAGGTCCTCGTGCATTCGGTCCAGCAGCCAGAGCAGGAACTCGAGCGCGTCGTGCTGAGCATTGCCCCGGAACTGCGAGCTGTGCTTGGAGACGATGTTCTGCAAGACACGGGCGGGGCGGGCGCTGATGAACGGGTTCTTGCTCAGCACCCACCCCAAAACCATCCCTGCTCCATCCCTGCAACAGCCTCTGCCCGCGTCCTTCCTCTGCACGGACATCACGGCCACCCCGGGGCCAGCAGAGCAGTGGGGACACAGACAGAGGCTCTGGCGTGTCCCAGCTTCCAGCGGCCGGGAGGGGACACAGAGAAAACAGCAATGAAGTCCAGATGGGCAAGTTCAGCCATGGGGATCCTCGGGTCGCACGTGCCCCGAGCACTCCGATGGCACCAGCTCCGTGCAGCCCATCCCAGGGCGGAGCTCGGCTTCCCGGGAGCTCCCCCGGGCACTTTGCAAAGTTCAGTGGCAACAGCAGTTTATCGGCAGCACCGAGGAAATGTCACTCGGGCAGGGGACACGTGTCCCTGAGCGTGGGGAGCTGCGATGCCAGGCTGGCCATGCTGTGATGCCCCTGACACCCTGTCCCCTGGCACACTGGCGCCTGGCAGAGGTGGAACACACTCAGGGACAGAGCCTGAGGCCACTGAATTTGGCTCCAGGGACAGCATCCTGCCTCCCCCGTGATGCCAGCCGGCTCCAGCTCACCCTCAGGGCTCTGGGCACGGCCGGGGCTGGCAGCTCACCCACCCGCGGGGACGCCGGGGACAGGGGCCAGGCCAGAGGGAGGTGACAGCAACAGGGCTGGGGGGGGGTCCGGCAGGGCAGGGTCCAGGGGGAGGATGAGGCAGGGGAGCAGGTGATGTGAGCTGGGAAGGTGGCAGTGGGTTTGGGGGGCTGGGAAGGGTGTCAGGGGGTTCGAGGGGTTGGGAAGGGTGTCAGGGGGTTAGGGGGGCTGGGAAGAGTGTCAGGGGGTTCGAGGGGTTGGGAAGGATGTCAGGGGGTTAGGGGGGTTCGGGAGGGTGTCAGTGGGTTAGGGGGGCTGGGAAGGGTGTCAGTGGGTTCGAAGGGTTGGGAAGGGTGTCAGGGGGTTAGGGGGGTTCGGGAGGGTGTCAGTGGGTTAGGGGGACTGGAGGGAGCTGTCAGCGGGGTGTGCCGGGTGCTGTGAGCGGGGTGTGCCAGTGCAGCTGGGGATGCCGCTGGAGCCGGGGTGAGCCGGGGCCGCGCGGGGGCCGCGGGGCGGGGCCGCTCGGTACCTTGAACTCGGCGGAGAGCTGCGGGGTGTACTGGCGGGTCCAGAGCGCGCGGACCAGGGCCGCCAGCCGGTGCGTGACCTCGCCGCGGGCGCGGTACCGGCCCAGCGCCAGGCGCTCGGCCAGCGGCGCCGTGTTGCTCAGGCACTGCACCACGGCGTTCATGAAGCAGGTGTTGCCGTGGTTCCGCAGCCCCTGCGCGCCCGGCGGCCGCTCCCCGCCGCCCGCTCCCGCATCGCCCCCCGCATCGCCCCCCGCCGCCGCCGCCGGGGCCGCCCCGCCGAGCCGCCGCCGCGACCCCCCCCGGAACCCGCCCTCGTCATCCTCGGGGGCGGCGCGGCGGCCCCCGCGCCCCCCGGCCAGGCGCGCCCAGGTGCGGAGCAGCCGCCCGGCCAGGCTGCCCAGCGAGCGCAGCGCCCGCCGCCGCCGCCCGCCCCCCGCCCGCGGCCGCCCCGCCGGGCTCGCCCCGCCGCCCCCCGCCCGCCGCCGCCGCCCGGGGCCGCCGCCCGGCCCCGCCGCGCTCATGGCCGCGGGCGGCCGCCGCCCTGCCCCGGCCCCGCCGGCCCCGGCCCCGCCGCGGCGCGCATGGCCCCGGGCGGGCGCTGGGCGCCGCCGGTGCCGGTGCCGCTGCGGGGCCCGGAGGGGCCGGGCGGGAGGTTTTGTGCGCGGCCGGCTCCTCCCCCGGCCGGGCTGGCTCCGGAGAGGGAGACGGGAGGAGGAGGAGGAGGAAGAGGGAGCGGAGCGGAGGAGGGGGGGAGCGGGGAGGTGCCGCTGGCGGCACGGGAGGCCGTGCCCCGCCTGCCCCGCTGTCCCCAGCGTCACCCCGGTACCGCGGCACCGCCCGGCTGAGCCGGCCCTCCGCGCCCGGCATCAGCCGGGGTGAGCCGTCCCTCTGTCCCCTCCGCGGCTTTCCCGGCAGTGCCGTCCCTGCTCCTCGAGTGCTGCCCTGCTGCCCTCAGCATCGCCTCAGGGTGTCACAGCGTCACTCTGGGATGCCCCAGTTCTGCCTCCTCTGGGCGCTCTGAGCTGAGATAGCGGCACAACGGTCACCTCTGCACCCTCCGCTCTGAGGTTTGGGGACACAGTGACAGTTCCAGTGCTCAGTCACAAAACGGGGGTTTCCAGCCCAGTGCTGGCAGAGTCCAGAACCTTTGGCCACCTCCTGCCCACCCCACGCTGTTTGGCACCACACCCCGGTGTCTGTCTGGGGTTCGGGAGGTGGAGCAGGGTGACGGAGGAAGGGTCAGGAGGTGCTGTTGGATGTCACGGTCCCTCCTCCCCGCAGGGCAGGTGTCCCTGGGCCGGGGTGTGAGCGCGGGGGTGGTGACAGGACAGTGACCTCCCAGGGGGATGCCAGGCTGGCAGCCAGCGGTGAGGCGGGCACGGATCGGGCACAGGGCCGCGTGCTGACCCTGGAGTGATCTCAGGCTAAATCCAGCAGCTGATGCTGGGCAGATGGAGGGGGATCAGCCGCCCGTGGATCCCCAGGGACGGCTCCACCGCGAGTGGCGCCGAGCTCAGGAGCTGCTTTATCCAGAGAGGAGAGAGGATTGTGCCCTGCCGAAGTTTCCTGCCGACCGCAGCCAGCCCTGGTTGGCGGGGGATGTCCCCTGAGAGCCCGGCTGGGGTCAGCCCTGCCCCCTGCCAGCCCCCCGAGGGAGCAGCCGCCTTGTAGGCACTGCAGCTCCCACCCGGGGCCACCCGGGGCCACCCGGGCACTCGGCCTTTCCTCCTTTCCCCCCAGGCTCAGGGGTTTGACTCCTGGGCTAGCTCTGCATCCACTGCTGGAGTTCATTTCTCAGCATCCTCCTGGCCAGAGCTGTGAAATCCATCATTACAAAGCCAATGGATAAAATTCTCCTCTGGGAAAAACGTCCTTAATATCAGGCTCCCTGCTCCTATCCGAAGGTGACAATCCATGCACAGAGTGTTCCCTGGGACCCCCGGCAGGTTCCTGGCCCTGCTCCAGCACCACCCCCTGCAAAGCCCACTGCAGACCCCAGGAGATGGAAACTGGGATCTGCCAGAGCGCTCCCGGGGCTGCGGGGCCTTTCCTGGCTGAATTCTCTGACCAGGGCAGCGTGGGAAGAATGGCTTTATCTAGAGCAGCTCCCGGCTCACTGAGGAGAACAGCACTTGTTGTTTCTCTCTGGCCGCTTTTGGCTGCACACTCGAGCCCCGAGCATCCCACGCGAGCCAGAGCTGCAGCGCAGGGAGGGAGAGGGAGCCCGGGCAGGGCTCCTGCTGAGCTCAGGGCAGCCAGAAACCCAAAGCAACTCCGAAAGGAAAGTGGGGAGAAGCCTAGAGAAGAGCGAGGGGAGGGGAGAGTCCAGAGGCAGCGGCAGAGCTCAGGCTGGATCGGAGCCTGGTGTGTGTTAAAGGGGGATGGATGGGGAGGGAGAGCTGACAAACACGGCCAAGGGAAATGGCTCTAAAATGGCAGAGCGAACTCAGTCATGCCAGAAACCCCAATCCTGCCGGGATTAGGAAGTTAGGGTAGTGAAAGCATTTTTCCCGGGATCCTGTCAGCCCCCCCAGCTGCCCCCTGTGATGTCAGCGCAGGAATCCTGACAGCACACGTCAGCCAGTGACTGCAAACAGATCCAGGGCCTTTCCAAGCAGGGGCAGAGGCATCCTGTGGCTGTCAGTGCATCCCCCCTGGCCTGGAGCAGGCAGAGGTGCCTTTCCCACAGGTAACTCCCGTTCATTCCAATTCAAGGCAGAGTGAGCCTCAGGAATGCTCACCGTGTGAATCTGCCTTTCAGTGGCACTGTCGTTGTCATCTTCCCTCTTTTTCAGGTCATTCTGAACGTGATGCCTTCCTATTCAGGCTAAATCAAATATTTATCAACGCTGCAGCATCCGGCACTGCTGGGTTGCGTCAGCACTTTCTCCCTAAAATGCCTTTTTTGGGATCTCCTGGCTCTCTCCAGCTCCTGCCTCTCAAGCTGCCATTTCCTGCTTCGGCTTCAGAGCAAATGTGGGGTGGGCAAAATCTGAGCGGCAAACACCAGGAAAGGACGGAAAGGCTTGGTCCCCGTGTGGAAAATTCCTTGTTGTTATGGCATGGACTGCCCGGGACACCAGACAGCCAGGATGGGTATGAAAACACGGAGGGGTTGGGTTGGAATAGGGGGACACGGGGACAGGACAGCCCTGGACATGGACCTGAGTCCCTGTGCCAGGGAGGCACTTGGATTTCAGGATAAAATCCTGAATAGGGCTGAGCTGAACAGACTCAGGCCCGAGAGAAATCCATTTCCACGCTGCCAAATCGTCGTGATAATAATAACAGCAAAAAAAGAGAGAAACCTTCTCCCTGCTCGCTGCGCTCTGCCCTGGGACAATGTTTGCTTTCTTTGAGCCTCTCCCGCTCTCTTGGCACGGGCTGGGAACATCTGTGCTGTGGAGTGGAAATGTGCTTTCAACAGCCCCATCCTCTCCCGGCCTGGGGGCAGCTGGGGGAGCCCGGGTGGGGCTGGGAGAGCCGGCCTGGGCTGGCTCTGCCCCCTCCCTGCCCCTCCCGCCCCCTCCCTGCCTGCAGCAGTTTTTGGGCTCCAGGCAGGCAGAGAAATCTCCCCCCTCGGAACCCCTCCCTCCTCAGCCTCTGCAGCTCGGATTGAATTATAGATGGCAGAGTGAGTTTTTAGTGCCCCATGAAAGATGCATGGGGCCTGCCTTTTTTGGGAGTCTCTTTGAGGAGGGACAGCATCGAGGCAGGGAAATTTGCTCCGGCAGGGCTCAGGCTGATGAATGGAGCTGGCCATGCTCCGCTGGTTTGCAATGGAAGCAGCAGATAACCCCGAGCTGCAGGAACTCCTGCACTTTGTTCTCAGCAATTCCCCTCGGGTTTAATGCATCTGCTCCATCTCTGGTGCTTCACTGAGCAGGTGTCTCCAGGCTCTCTCCGCCCATTATCCTGCGAGCTGGGACGATGTGACCCCGCAGCAGAGCCGAGCTGGCTGTGAGGAGGGGGAGCTGAGCCGGGATCCAGCAGCGCTGAGCAGGGCTCGTGCCTGGGCACGGCCCCGGGCTCTGCGGGGCTCAGGGGGCTGGGGGAGCTCAGGGACCTCACCCCGGGGGTGTCCCGGGGCTAAATGAACACCGTGCAGAGGGGCGAGCAGCGAGCCCCGGCCCGGCCCGGCCCGGCTCGGTTCTCTCGGTGTGCCTGCAGGGTCCGAGGGGTCACGGCCGCTGCCAGCGCCCGGGGCTCCCCGGGGACCCGGTGTGCCCGGGCTGGAGGGCAGCGCTCAGCCCGTGGGGCACGGTGACAGGTGCTGGGAGGGACAGGTAGGGATGGGAGGGACAGGGATGGGATGGGAGGGACAGGAGTGTGCTGGGAAAGACAGGGATGTGCCCGCAGGAATAGGGATGTGATTGGAGGGACAGTGGTGTGCCCGCAGGGACAGGGATGTGCCCGCAGGAATAGGGATGTGATTGGAGGGACAGTGGTGTGCCCGCAGGGACAGGGATGTGCCCGCAGGAATAGGGATGTGATTGGAGGGACAGGGGTGTGCCCGCAGGGACAGGGATGTGCCCACAGGGACAGGGATGTGCCCACAGGGACAGGGGTGTGCCCGCAGGGACAGGGATGTGCTGAGAGGGACAGGGATGTACCTGTAGGGACCACGAGGCCAGTGCCCAGGAGCCTGAGTGTGCCAGGCTGGAAACGCCCAGGCCTTTCCATCAGTGCCTGCACTCTCCAGAGCCAGGCCCCTGAAGGGAGCTTTCAACTGGACACTGCCAGAGAAGCACCCCCAGCATCCCTGAGTTCCTTTGGGAACGTGGGGTTAAAAGCTTGGCTCGACAGAGCTTCCCAGCGAATGCCAGGAGTTGGAGCTGAATTTTTTCCTTAATCAGGAGCAGACAAATTAAAATAAACACAGAAGACTGAATTTACACAACAAGTCATTCATTAAAGGCAGGGCAGGAGGGGGGAGGGAACAGAGAGGGAGTGAGGGTGAGAGAGCCTCCAACAGGGAGCAGATCCTTCAAAAGGGAGCAGATCCTCCAACAAAGGGAGCAGATCCTCCAAAAGGGAGCAGATCCTCCAACAAAGGGAGCAGATCCTCCAAAAGGGAGCAAATCCTGCAAAAGGGAGCAGATCCTCCAGCAAACAGGGAGCAGATCCTCCAACAAACAGGGAGCAGATCCTCCAACAGGGAGCAGATCCTCCAGCAAACAGGGAGCAGATCCTCCAACAGGGAGCAGATCCCAGCCAGGCTGTGCCAGCAGCCTCTGGGAAAGGTGGCCGTGGCAGCACAGAAGTGTTGTGACAACAGCCAAGGTGATTCTCAGGAGTGGGGAATCCTTCACACCCATCTGAAAGGAACACAAAGCCCTGGTCCCCCTGAACGAGTCAAGCCCATTTGTTCAGTGCTCTGGGGGCTCTTGGGGGGATCTGGTAAATGCATGACAGGAAATACAAAAATACTTCTCTAATTGTAAAAGTGCTTTAAAATCACCTCAGCTGTAAGGAAAAGGATCTCCTGAGAGGCTGAGGAAGCAGCAGCCCCACAGCTCCTGCTCCAGCTGCTTGTGCAAATCTGGGGAATTCCAGACCAGGCTGGCAGCACCTGGAATCTGAGAATCCCACCATGGTTTGGCTTGGAAATTACCTTAAAGCTCCTCCAGTGACACCCCTGCCATGGGCAGGGACACCTTGCAGTGTCCCAGGCTGCTCCCAGCCCTGTCCAGCCTGGCCTTGGGCACTGCCAGGGATGTCCACAGCCTCTCTGTTCCTGGGCCTCCTCAGCCCTGCAGTAAAATACTTCCTAATTCCCAATCTAAACCTCCCCTCCTGTGCCTAACCTGCTCCTGCTTTCCCCACAGGCAGGGGAGCACTCAGACATCCCTTTGATTTCGGCAGGCTGGGACAGTCACTGCGGGAATTGGGACAATTGCTCCTTTTCAGCTGAAGCAGGGTCGGTGCCCAGCAGAGTTCAGGGCCTGCAGCAGCAGCTCCCAGGGAGCCGTGGCCAGAAATTGGGCCAGTAACCCCAGGGGCCTTTGAAAGGCTCTGAACCAGCATCCCTTCCCCAGGCTGAGGCTAAAGAGCCGCAGTAAATCCATGGATTGGGCTGCAGGCAATGCCCACGGTGATGGCACGGCTCCCCCGGGCAGCTCCCAGAGGAGATGGCACACAGGTGGCACATGAGAGCCCGGGCTGGCTGCAGCCTGCAGGCACTGCCAGCTGGCCCTGGAGCCTGCCAGGGTCCTGGGGGAGGGCACCTGGACACAGCCCCGAGGGCAGGAGAGCAGGCAGAGCTAAACCAGGAGCAGGGCAGGGGGAAGATTGTTCCCGGTGTCCCCTGGGTTCCATGTTCCGTGTGTCCCCTCTATTCCCTGTGTCCCCTGTGTCCCCTGTGTCCCCTCTATTCCCTGTGTTCCGTGTGTCCCCTCTATTCCCTGTGTCCCCTCTGTCCCCTCTATTCCCTTTGTCCCCTGTGTCCCCTCTGTTCCCTCAATTCCATGTGTCTCTGTATTCCATGTCCCCTCTGTCCCCTCTATTCCCTGTGTCCCTGTGTCCTCTCTGCTCCCTCTATTCCCTGTGTCCCCTGTGCCCCCTGTGTCCCTGTGTCCCCTGTATCCCCTCTGTTCCGAGTGTCCCCTCTGTCCCCTCTGTTCCCTCTATTTCCTGTATCCCTGTGTCCCCTGTGCCCCCTGTGCCCCCTGTGCCCCCTGTGTCCCCTGTGTCCCCTCTGTTTCCCAAGGTGCTCCCCTCCTGGAGCCCCTTCAGGCCCTGGCAGGGGCTCTGAGCTCTCCCTTCTCTCCACCGGGTGAGCACCCCCAGCTCTCCCAGCCCGGTCCCTCAGAGTTCCCCAGGGTTGGATTTCCACTTTAACTCCATCATTGTCCTTCTGTCCTGCCCAGGCTGAGCTCTGGGTCCCCCGGAGCAAAGGGAGACCTTCGGCTGGCTCTCGTGTCCCCAGCAGCCAGGCAGGCCCAGCAGTGCTCTGTCTGCTGCCATCCTCTCGTGGATGAAACCCAGAGGCTGTGTAGGAGGTTAAAAATATCTCCATTCATTATTTACTCTTTGCAGCAAGAGCCTGCTGCTTTGAAGTGTGATTATAAATAAAAACACCATCAGAAACCCGCCTGCCCACCCTTCCCCTGCAGGAATATTTGCTCTTTGTCCCGCTCTGCTCTCCTGTGAACTCTTCCAGCTCACCTCCTTTAAATACATATTTGAGTTTTCCTCCAGTGCAAATCACCCCTTTCTGGAAATGCATTTCCAGCGGTGCACCCCCTTTGCCTCGGCAGCCCGGGAGCTGCTCGCTGCCACGGGATCAAAACCCATCTTGCTGCTCATCCCCGTATTTCCAGAGCTCACAGAAATGTACGTACAGATAATTCCACGTGGGTGGAAAACGAGGAGCATCATCATCACCCGCTGAAGTGTTCTGCCACTCCTTCTCAAAACAGAAACAAAGGAACCTTCAGCTCAGCCCGAGGGAATAAACAGCTCTCCAGTATCTGAAGGCAGAGTTCCTTTAAGGTTGACCCGACTTATTTTCAATAAACATCTTTGCCTCCCCCAGCAGATCTAACCCTTTCTTTAGAGATAAACTCCCCGTGGGGGGCTGTGGATTGCAGGTTTAGAGTTTCGAGGGGAGCCCGGTGCCCATGACTCCCAGTGTGAGCAAGGTTTTGGGGATAAAGGGTGATGTTTGCTCACTAAAACACATCTTTGGAACGCCCCGTCCCGGGCGGGTTGGGCCCTGGGGCTTGGAGCAGCCGGGGACAGCGGGAGGTGTCCCTGCCATGGCAGGGGTGGCGCTGGGTGGGCTTTCAGGTCCCCTCCAGCCCAAACCGTTCTGGGATTGTATTTTTCAGATAAATTACAACAAAGTGCTGAAAACAATCCCCCAGGAAGGGAGGGAAGGAGGGAGGGGCAGTCCCGGGGGGGCTGCATGGCCCAGCTCCCCTCCGGGGAGGGGAAATTCCCACTGGGGAGGGGCAGTGCCCACCCCCAGCCCCCTCTGGAGCAGCCAGACCCTGCTGAACCCAGGGCAGCTCTGCTCTGCAGGGAACCACAGCGGGATTTTCCATACCCAGCGCCTGCTGCATTTCCAAGGAAAAGTCCAGAGATGCCTTGAGGAATCACCCAGCTCTGCAGGGGGGAAACAAAACCAGCCCTTGAGCCAGGGTGAGCAATTCCAGGGACTAAATTGTGTGGAAACAAGGATGGAAACACGTTTGTTTTGATAAATGCTGTGGGTTTGACTGGAAGAAAACATCTGCAAAACCCCTCCTGTGGCACTGAGGGCTCTGCTCCAGCCCGGAATTTCTGCCGTGGGACATTACACGTGGTTCCACGAGGAGCTGGTGGCAGAGCAGTGACAAGGAATCGTCTGTGTGTGCAGCAGGTGGGTGGGAGGGGAATCACTGCACGGGGCTGGGAGAGGGAAATGGGAAGGATGCAGATGGATCTGACGGGGTGGGAGATAAAAACGTACCGGGACCTTCTCCCCAGCTGCAGGGAGACGAGGGGCCCGTGGACTTCCCGTTCCAAGGCTCTGGAAGCTGCATTTGGTGAGGGTGAGGGAAGAGGGCAGGGAGGAAGGAAGGAGAGGAGGAGGGAGAGGTGAGCGTTTGTCCGCTCCACAGTCTGGCTTTGAACAGAAACGTCTGCTGTGCGCGGCAGGAGAAGGGGGAGGCTGCAGGCACCGCCTGGTACTGCCACCCCACGCACCTCCTCTTCTCCTCCTTCACCCCAAGCCATCAGCGCGCATTCCTCTCCCGAGACAGCCCTGTGGGAGTCAGTTCTGGGTGAGACGGGCGGTGGGGACACTCTGAGCGGTTTCTGCCACAGTGTAACTGCCCCAGAGCCAAGCAGCCCCTCGGCGCTGCCCCCTCGTGTGCCGCTGTGGGAACCGCCGAGCCCGGCCCTCCGAGGGAGCAGGGCATCCACACCCCCAGATCTCCCGGGAAATCAGCTCCGGGCCTCACAAAATGTGCTTTTTGTAGCGGTTTGTGGTACAAGGCAGTGGCCAATTGTCCCTCACCTCGGGGGGGGGGCAGGAGATGACCCAGACCTGCAGGGAGGGATCGTCCCTTCGTTAACTCCCCCTTGTTCAGAGCCACCCCGGGCTGCTCTTCTTGTGCCAACGCTGGCAGGAGCCCAGGATGCTGCTCAGGGAGCAGAGGAGAGCCAGGCAGGTCCCTGTGCTGCTTGAGACACTTTTGTGGGGACAAGGAGCAGAAACATCCCAAAGGGATGAGCTGATGGATATTCCAGCTCCATCCAGAGCACACAGGGGCTGAAGTTTCCTTGGATTTCAGTGAAGACCCGATGTCAAGGCAAATGGGCAGGGGTGGCAGGGGTGGGCTGCCCTGGGGTTGTAGGGTGAGGGGCTGAGGGGCCCTGGGGCTGTAGGGTGAGGGGTTGGGGTGCTGGGGGGCCATGGGGTGAGGGGTTGGGGTGCTGTGGGCCATGGGGTGAGGGGTTGGGGTGCTGTGGGGCCATGGGGTGAGGGGTTGGGGTGCTGACCCTCTCCAGGGAAGTGGGAGCAGGTCCCAGATCTCTTTACACCCCATCACACGTCCCCTCTGCCTCCCGGCCCCACTGCTTCCCCACCGTGTCTTTGTGCTGGACTTTGTTTGACTCCTCCAAGAGTTTGGAACTTTATTCAGCAATGGAATAAGGGAAAGAAGAAAGGATCCCTGTCAGGGTCCCTTTCAGCACGGCACAGGCTCGGCAGAGCCTGGGCAGCCCCCAAACCCCAGGCAGGGCTCTGCCATCCCCGGCAGCACTTCCAGACAGGGACAGGAGAGTCTCTGCCGGTGCTGGAGGGTCCCGGGCAGTCCTGGATCCCCACGGAGGCTGCAGAACCCTCTGGGTGGCCTGAGGGGCCGTGCTGGGCTGGGCCGGGGGGAAGCAGATCTGAGAGTGTTTCTGGCGAGCTCTGGAGCTCGGTGTTGGAGCCTGGCCTCAGAATTCCCACAAGAGCTGCCCGTGCTGTCCCTGTTTGCTGAGCCCCACGCTGCAGACAGGCCAGGGAGGTGTGAGAAGCTCCAGCCAAGCTGCCCTCCCCTCCAGCTCCCCAAACTGGGCCAGACTGGGTGGAGTGGGCCGGGTCTAAACTGCGGGAGGGGACCTCGAATGTCCCCCAGGGGCAGCGCCCGCAGTTCCAGCCCTGGCACAGCCTCGGCCTCTCTCCGCAGCCCCACGAGGGCTGATCTGGTCCAGTCTGACCCGATCTGATCCAGTCTGATCCGTTCTGGCCGCGAGGGGACCACGGGGAGTGGAGCTGTGCCCAGGTGGCCCCAGCCGGGCTGGGGGTGCCAGGGCAGGGAGGGGTCCCCGTGGCACACAGGGTGTCCCCAGGGCACCTAGGCTCTTTGAAAGCCCCACACCTCCAAGAGCTGCACCTGGAAGTTCTCCTGGCAGAGCGGGGGGTTGTCGAAGGTCTCGCAGTGCTCCGTGTGTCCCCGCAGCAGGCTGGCGTCCAGGGACAGCGCTTGGCCTCCCCCCCCGCCTGCAAGAGCAGCCAGGCTCGGGCCGGCCCTCCCGGGCTGCTGCCAGCCTCGGCCCCGGTGCCCCCGCACGGAGGGAGGGAAGGGCTGGGCAGGGGCGCTCCCGCCCCGGGCAGCGAACCCCGGCGGGGTTTCGGCTGTGGGGGCCCCCTGGGGCTCTCGGGAGGAGCTCCCTGGGCTGGGGAAGGGGAGCTGCCCTCGCCTGCCCGGACTTGAACCCGGTATCCCCAACCGGAGCTCCTGGGAGCCGATAGGAATCCCCGCTTATTGATAGGGATCCCCCCTCACTGATAGGGATCCCCCCTCACTGATATCGATCCCCCCCTCACTGATAGGGATCCCCCCTCACTGATAGGGATCCCCCCCTTACTGATAGGGATCCCCCCCTTACTGATAGGGATCCCCCCCTCATCCATATCAATCCCCCTTATCAATAGGGATCCCCCCTTACCGATATCGATCCTCCCTCACTG
This sequence comes from Haemorhous mexicanus, assembly GCF_027477595.1. Classification (NCBI taxonomy): domain Eukaryota; kingdom Metazoa; phylum Chordata; class Aves; order Passeriformes; family Fringillidae; genus Haemorhous; species Haemorhous mexicanus. Next base: position 564,225 of record NC_082360.1, read on the forward strand.
ATATCGATCCCCCTCACTGATATCGACCCCTCCCTTACCGATATCGATCCCCCACACTGATATCGATCCCCCTTCCCGGTATCGATCCCCCTTACCGATATCGACCCCCCTCACTGATATCGATCCCCCTTCCCGGTATCGATCCCCCTTACCGATAACGATCCCGTCCCGGGAGCCGGACATGAACATGGAGGCCGTTTTGGAGGGCAGCAGGAAGTGCCTGATGGCCAGGAACGGGGACAGGCGGCCTCTCCCCTGCGGCGAGGGCACGGCCAGGTGGTTGGGGCTGGAGCTGCGGCTGGCCCGGGAGGAGCCGGGCGGGGATTCGGGAGCGGGGGAAGGCGAGCGCTGCCGGGAGCGCGGCACGGCCTTGGCCAGCTCCGGCTTCTTGATGAGCACCCACTCGTACCTCTCTGCCTCGGGGCGCACCTGGGCAGCGGGACACACCTGGTGACCCCCGGGGCACCGCGCCACCCTGGGGGAAGGTGCTGCTGCTGCTCCGGCCCTGGACCTGGGGCAGGGAAGGGACGGCGTGTCCCGGCAGGACAGCACCGAAGGGACAGAGCCGGCCACAAACCGTGACTCACAGTGAACACAAAGCACTCCCCTGTCCCAAAAAAGCCCGACGTGGCTCCGCTCTTCTTCCTCTCGGCCCAGTCGGAGGAGAGAAAGGCCCCACACACCTGGGGAGAGAGCACAGGGAGCTCAGGGGACGGATCAGCCTCACTCGTGGCCCCTCTCCCCCTCACCCTCTCCTCCTGGTTCCCCAGCAGCCCCGGCTGAGGTGTGTCCTGGTGGCCGAGGTGCACTTTGTTCTGCCCTGGGAGCGGGGGCAGACCCGGGCCGGGGCAGGACAGGGACCACGCAGCCCGTGGGTGCTCCCAGCAGTGCCACTGGGGTCACCCAGCCCGTCCCCTTCCCCAGCCTTGCTGGAAACGCTCACCTCCCCCTCGGTGGTTTTGATGAGCAGCACTGTGGGCTCGTAGCCTTCACAGCACGTGTAGAACCTGCAGAGATGGACAAGGGTGGGCTCGGGGGGAGCTGGAGCCCTGGGCAGGGCGGGCTGGCTGTCCCTGGCCGCTCACAGCGTGCTGGCACAGACTGGCACACGGGGACATCCCTGCCTGGCACAGCCACAGGGCTCCCTGTGCCCCGGGCGGTGCCCAGGTGTCGGTGGCCATCTGGGCCAGCCTCTGCCCTCTGCCCTAAGCCACCCTCAGGACCCCAAATGGAGCCCAGCAGGGGCCCCAGCAGCCCCAGAGGTGGCCCAGGTCACTCGTGCTTCTCCTCCCTCCAGCACCAAGCCCTGCCCAGGTGTCCCCCGCGCCCGGCCCGCCCGGCCCCGGGGCAGGTGAGGCTTCACCTCTGCAGGCTGCAGCCGTCCTCGGAGGTGGAGAAGAGCAGCAGCGGGGGGAAGAGCGAGAAGCGCTCGGGGAGCCAGGACCAGACGAGGCGCATCTCCTGCGCCGTGACAGTGCTGGAGCTGAACTTCTGCATGTCCACGGCCAGGTGGAAGGACGGCCTGGGGGGGGGGGACATCAGGCCGGGCTGGGGCCCTCTGCTTCTGGGGCACAGCCCCTGCAGCAGGTTCTGCCCTGCCCTGTGCACCGTGAGCTCTGTGCCAACACCCCCAGCTCTGCTGTGCCATGTCCCCTGACAGGGTCCCTGACTCTGGCTGTGCTGTGTCCCCGACAGGGTCCCCAGCTCTGGCTGTGCCGTGTCCCCTGACAGGGTCCCCAGGCCTGGCTGTGCCGTGTCCCCTGACAGGGTCCCCAGCTCTGCTGTGCCGTGTCCCCTGACAGGGTCCCCAGCTCTGGCTGTGCCGTGTCCCCTGGCAGGGTTCCCAGCTCTGGCTGTGCCGTGTCCCCTGACAGGGTCCCCCAGGGGCTGCGAGGGCCCAGCACAGCCACAGCTGCGGGAGGTTCCTGCAGCTCCCCCGAGGGTTCTCCACAGGAGCTCCCATTCTGCCAGCTCAGCCCCAGAGCTGGGGGGCGCAGAGCTCTCCTCACCTCCTCTGCACCACGGTGATGCCCCTCTCCACCAAGGCCTTCCTGTTGGCCATGTGGAGCAGCCAGATCTCCTTGCGGGAGAAGAGGCGGATGCCGAAGGCTCTCTCCAGGAGTTTGTCCACGGTGACGTGCTCGGCGATGTTCCTGACGAAAGCCTGCAGCTCGGCCTTGACGTCGGAGCCCTGCGGCCCGGCCGGGGCCGCCGAGAGCCTGAACTGCTTCAGCAGGGCCAGGGCGATGCGGTACAGGACCTTCTGGCCCTCCAGCAGGAACACGTCCAGCACGCGCACGGCGTAGCCGAAGGGCAGCCCGGGGAAGAGCCACGACAGCCACTCCGAGTAGACCTCGAGGACGTTGTCGGCGGCGCCGGCTATGAGCCTGTGGGCCGCGGGGCAGTGCTTGCTGGCCAGGTCCCCGAAGGTCATGCAGGAGGCCTGGTGGGCCAGGAAGGACTGGTCGATGTAGGCGGCGTGGGGAGCGTTGCTGGCGATGAGGCGCGAGAGGCTCTCGAAGCACTGCGCCTCGTCCTCGCTGTAGTGCAGCAGCAGCGCCGCCAGCGCCGGCAGCAGCGGGCTGTGCGTGATGTCGGGGAACAGGGCGCCCACGCAGATCAGGATCTTCTTCAGGGCCGTGACGCCGTGCGGGCTGAGGCAGTAGGTGGGCACGGGGCAGCCCTCCAGGAACTCGGGCAGGGGGTGCGAGCTCACGCTGGGCTTCCCGAAGAGCCGGGCGGCCACGTCGCGGTACACGAGCGCGTCGGGGGTGACGAGGCGGCAGGAGACGCGCTGGATGAGCCGGGGGTAGAGCCGGGCCCGGCCCGCGTGGCTCCCGGCCCAGCAGCCTTCCCTCGCCAGCCGCTTCAGCTCCTTCGGGGGCCGGCCCAGGACGTCCCGCGGGAGCTGCGCCGGCCCCTGCGCCTCCGGCATCTTGTCCCAGTCCACGAAGTGCCCGCAGCCCCGGCCCGGGGAGGTGTCGATGTCCCAGGTGTCAGCCTCGGACGTGACCACGATGGTGATCGGGGAGGAGCCGAGCGCCTCTGCGGGACAAAGAGCTTCTATTGATCACCTCTCACCGCCGCACCAGCAGCGTTCCACCCCGGCTCAGGGCGCTCCGAGTCTCACAGCCACGTCCTGCATGTCTTTGCTCTCCCCCGCAGAGGGAAGCGTTTCAGGCTTTGCCCTCTCCCGCTCCCATCAGCTCCGGGCCCCGGAGAAGTGTGGGGCCAGGTCCCAGCTGGGTGTCAAGGCAGCTTCTCACACCGTGAGGGGCTTTTCACCGCTCCCAAAGCTCCCGGCCCCGATCAGGGCTCGGGCAGCCGCCGGCCCGGCGCTGGGCAGAGCAGGCTCCGAGCTCCGCCTGGACAGACGGGAGCGGCATTTCCCCGGCGCTCGGGAGGGCTGAGCCGAGACCTGCCGGGGCTGGGAGCTGTCCCCGCGTGGGTGAGCTCTGCTGGGCACTCACCCACGCCCGGGGACACCGCCAATTAGCGCACTCATTAACCCTCGGACGTTTGTACCGCGCCTGTGCTCGGCTGCTGGGGGTCAGGGATGGATTCGCACTGAGCCGAGGGGACACGGGGGACAGCCCGTGGTGGCACATCGGGAGGGTCCCGGGCCCGGTCCGGCTCTGGCTCTCGCTCTCCAGCTCAGTTTGGCGCTTGCCCAAGGCCAGCAGGAGCAGCGGGCCGGGCTCAGCCTGGTTCAGGCAGGAGCTGCTGGATCCGGAGCCGCTCGGGCCGACTCCTGTCCCGGACACAGCCTGACCCCGGCACAGTCACGGGGGCTCCCGGCCACAGAAACCAGGCTGAGACACCACCGGGGGTCGATCGGGGGCGGTTTGCAGCCCAAATTCACCCCAAATTCCTCTCTCAGGGCGCGGCCCTGCCCCGCTACCGAGGAGCATCAGCCCGAGCCCACCCGACCGCCGGTGCCCCGGCCCCGGGTGCTGAACGGAGGCTCCGGCTCTGCCCGGCCCGGGACGAGCCGGGGGCTCGGGGCAGGAGCCCGGCTGTGCCCCGGCCCCTGCGCCCCCCGGCCGTGGCCCGGCACGGGCGGGTCCCGCTCTCGCACTCACCTGGCCCGGTGCCCGGCTCCTCGCCCGCGGCCGGCTCGGCCATGGGGAGGGCGGCGGCCGCGCCCCCGGGGCAGCGGGGCAGGCTGAGCCCCACCTGCAGCATGTGCCAGCTCGGCCACCCCTGCCGGGTCCCCTCTGGCCCCGCACCTGCCCGCGCTTTTAAGGTGCGGGCCAGCCCCGGCCCCGCGGTTTATTTGGGGTAAACACAGCGAGGGGTGGAGCAGCTCCGCGCCCGCATCGCCCCTTCCTGCCCCAATTCCGCGCCGGGCCCGGCCGGGGGCTGTAAACACCCCGTGGGCCGAGATAGCATCAAACAGCAACACGGGCAGTAAATGAGCCCTTCATTTTCCCGAGGATAACCTTCGTGTTCCGCTCGGGCTGCGGCGGCTGCGGCCCGGCCGTGGGGCTCCCGCGTTCCCGGTGTGCCCCCGGGAAATGCTCGGTACCGATCGCTCCCAGCCTCAGAACGCGCTGCAGAGCTGCAGAATGAGCGCCGTGCTCACGGACAGAGGGGCTGGGCTGGAGGAAAAGCGGCCTCCAGCAGCTGGGAGAGGCTCCCGGGACACCGCCCCGCTCCCACAGCGCTGCTCTCAGCTCGGGCTGCACTTAGCGGGCACTTTATAGGCATCCTAACCTTTTAAAGGATGCTTATTTGCCTTTAAAATCGGATTGCTTCCGCTGTGATAAGAGTAGCTGCAGGTTGTTCCTGGCCAGGTCCGGTTGCGCCTGCAGCACCTCCCTGAGCATCCGCTGGCCCCGCGGCGCCTCCCGAGCCCGGCTCCCTGCTGGAGGAGCCTCTCCTCCCCCTCACCTTCTCCGTGCTGGGCCGAATCCTTCGGGAGCAGCTCGGCTGTCCCGCCAGCCCTCCTTGCCTTTGCCCCCGACCAGCGAGGAGCCCCGGGGGTGGGGGCGAGGGTCAGCAAATCCCCCGGGCTGCGCCGGGTGCCAGGGGGGCGAGGGGGTCTCCCAGTGGGAGTTATCCTCATCTCCTTCTCTTGATCCTCCCCGGAGCCTGTCCGGGGCCTGGCGGGCGGTTCTGCTCCACAGGCTGCTCCCGAAGGGGCAGTGCCGGCCCCAGCCCCGCGCCCGGGGGTCCCCACACCGCACCCCGGTGCCGAGGGGCCGCTCGGTGTCTCTGCAGCCCCAGCCCTGCCCAGCTCTGGCAGCAGCGGCTCCTTCCCGCTGCCTTCCCCGCACCCTGTGGGCCGCCTTCTCCTCATCTGCCTTCCCCAGGACAGCGGCCGCCCGTTCTGCCAGCCCCCCGCAGCTCCGACACCTCCGGCAGCCGCTCCGGAGATGGGCATGGAAGGAATTAGGGACAGGGCGGAAGGAAATGTCGCTTCATGCCTTTTTAATGGCGAAATATGAAATATGTCGAGCAGCGCAGCCCAAGGCCATGAATGTTTGATGGCCGCGGCTGCGGGAGCATCTCCGGCCGTGCGGAGAGCCGGGCCAGGGCAGAGCCCACCCCGTTATCAACATCGTTATCACCATTGCTGTCATTGTGTCCCGGGCAGGGCGGGGGCTCAGCGGGGTTTGGGGCTGGAGGTTTGGAGGGGGGGTCTCAGAAACCCCAAATGAGTGGGGCTTGAGCAGTATTTTCTCTGCCTTTGGAGTGTTTGGAGGTGCAGAGTAAATTCCTGCTTTGGGGATGGTGAAGTATCAGAATTGCACAGATACACCTCAGCAACAGCAGACCAATAAAAAGATTGCTGCTCAATCTGTCTGTATTTACAGAGGGCAAAGTTCTCTACTGCCATCAGTGCCAGCTCTGGGGAGCCCAAAGCCCAGTGAGACGTGGGGCTGGTGCTGTTTGGAGCTTTCTGGGGCTGGAACTCTCTGGGCTTGTGTTTTATGGAAACATTGCACACGTGGCTGACTTCTCCATAAAATCATTTGTCCCATGCCCTGTGTTTTCCAGCTTCCTTTAATCCATCAACAGGTAGAGGGGAATATTTGGCAGCGTTTGATTCTACTCTAAACAAGGTTCCCACAAGGAGAGAGGTGTTTCCATAACAGAAATGCCTGTTGAGAAACCCACGGCTGAGCAGTCGCGTGTCCTGTGCCCCCTGAGCGCTGAAATGCAGGGAAATGTCTTTGTACAGCCCTGGCCTTTCAGGGAGAATGTAAACAGGGCTTTGTTTTTGTAGTATTTTGCAATTAGCATGGCTGAAAAATTTCTGGCTTGTTGCTGAGCCAAAAATAGAGCACAGAATCTAAAATAGAACAAAAAACCTGCAGGGTAAGATTAGAATCCAGCAGTTACCGTCTGTGAACTCTGCTCCATTGAGCTGATCTCAGAGCTTCCACTGGATTCTTTTTTTCTGAAATGGAAATGAGCTCTTTTGTTCTGCCCTGCAGCGGGAGGCAGCAGTGGGGTCTGTGCTCGGTGACTTTCTTGGCTGTGTCGCCTTTGTGCTGTCCTGGGTCAGTTCAATGCAGTGCTCTGCACGTTTTGGGGATTGGTGGGAGCCCCACAGGCTCTGTGTCCATTACACACAAACCACGTTGGGCACAGACCTGGAATAATTCTCCTTTTCCTTCCATGTGTTTAAAGCACCCCCTGAGTCAATTGGAGGATGGCAGGGGTAATAAAACCCCAGCCTTGTTTCCCAGCTGTTAGCAGCTATGGACAGCAAAGGACTCTGCCAGTTCCTCCTGCAGGGTGAATTCCCAGCCCTTCCCAAATGTCCCTGTGGGTCTCGTTTTCAGGGGCACAGGCAGAGACACCTCAGGGCCTGGATCTTGTGCCAGGAAATCCAACTTTGCTCTCTTGCCTGGGCTGGGAGTGGGTCTGTAGGGAAGGGGCTTGGGGAGAGCTTGGAAGGAATTTGGAAGGAGTTTGGAGGGATTCTTGAAAGGATCTGGGAGGAATCTTGAAAGGATCTCAGAAGGAGCTTGGGGGGATCTTGGCAGGACTTTGGAGGGATCCTGGCAGGATCTCAGAAGGAATTTGGAAGGAGTTTGGAGGGATTCTTGAAAGGATCTTGGAAGGAGCCTGGGGGGATCCTGGCAGGATCTCAGAAGGATCTTGGGAGGATCCTGGCAGGCCCTGGCAGGAGCTGGTGCCAGGCACGGAGCCCCCGGGCTCTGCAGGGCTCAGCTGCCGTTCCCAGCTCGGGGTCCCTCTGCAATCCTGGCAGATCCTGGCCCAGCTCTGGGATGCTGGAGGTGGCAGAGCCCCCCTGGGATGTGCCTGGGGCTGACTCTCAGCCTTCCCCTGCATTAGAACAATCAGCACCTGGGCTTTGATGGGGCTGAGCACTGACACCTGCCTGGCTTGTGCTGCTTTTCCAGATCTAATCCAGGCCTGATGTGACAGCCCTCGGTGCCCAGGCCCTGCTCTTGGCAGCAGCCCTTCCTTTCATTAACCTTCCTGCACCACTGATCACATGTTTGCTGCCCAGGGCCTGGGGCTGGGAGCTGTGCCCTGGAATTAAGCTGCTTCACGCCTGCTCAGCACTCAGCGAGCTCCACATCCTGTGAGAGCTGCTCTGAAGCTGTTTCTGGGCTGCAGGGCTGGGCTCTAATGCTCCCGGGGCTGATCCCAAGTGACAACTGCTGCAGGACCCTCCCTGGCTGGGGACAGCCTTCCTGCCCCTCCGGCCCTAATTGAGGAGCCCCTGGAATTCCCAGGGCAGGGCTGGGCTGTTTGTGTCCCCCCTGGAGCAGGGCCAGCTCCGTTCCCTTTGGGGGGGATTTAATGACAATTCCAGGGTCTTCTGCCCCTTTTTCTCCTTGGGAGGATCTGTGCAGGCTGTTGGAGCAGGGGCTGCAGTGGGGCAGAATTCCCAGGGCCTCACTCCATTCCCAGGGCAGGAGTGGGGAAAGCAGCAGGAATGTGACTCTGGGTGCCACTCACATTTGTGAGGAATCTTGCACAGGAACAAGGAGAGGCGTGGAAAGAAGAGCTTGGTGTTGGACAGGAGGATTAATCACTGGAAATGCTGGGTGTGGGGTGTGTTTTGAGGGGCTGAAGAGGAAAGTCAGACTGAATGAAATGAAATGAAATGAAATGAAATGAAATGAAATGAAATGAAATGAAATGAGTCCAGGAGCAGCAGGCAGGCTCTACTTTGGCGTTCAGGGTGGTTACTGGAGATGTTGTGATTTAAAACAAGTGGGGTGTAGTCACTTTTAACAAAAAAGGGGCTTTTTTCCTATCTTTCTTTCAGATAAGTTGCCTGGAGGCGGAGCGCGGTGCCCGCGCTGCCGCGGCCAGGGAGAGGAGCTGCAGGCTCTGCTCTGGGCGATTTTCCAGCAGCGCTGCTCCATCCCAGGCCAGGAGATGTCCCCAGCTGCCCGGGATTGCTGCAGGAGCCCCGGCCGGGCCGGGCCGGGCCCGGAGCCCCTGCGGTGCCCCCGGTGCCCCCAGTGCCCTCCTTGGCACAGAGGGGTGCCCGGCCCAGGGGGGCACTGGGCAGGTCGGAGCAGCTCCATAAAAACTCAATTTAAAACACCAAAACAGCTGCAGCCTTCTCATTTAGGTCTGGGTGTAACTGAAAGCATGGAGAACTTGAGAGATCCTAAAACCCCCCTCATTTCTTCTGCTTGTGGAAGTGCTTTGGGAAGGAGCAAGCAAAAGTTTTACTAAGTCAGCAAATCTGCCTCCTTAGATATTTTTCTGCTTTAGATTTCATTTTATATATTTTACTCATTGTCTGTGAAGCTATATAATATATAACCTATTGTATATTATTATATATTCAAATAAAGCTACATATTTAGTATATTTTACCATTAGTATTTGTTATATCAGCACTATAGAATTTCTTTTGGGGGATATTTAAAATGCAGTTTGGGAGTTTTCACCATTGCCAGGCTTGTGCTGGTTGTTCCTTAAACAGAGCCCGTGCCCAGGAGGTGCCGTGAAGGATCCAGGGACTCATCCTGCTGGGAGGAGGAGCAGCAGGGACAGCCACAAAAGGGGCTTTTGTGGGTTCTGTGCCCAGAAATGCTCCCTGCAGCTGCCCGAGGGGCTGGAGCAGCACAAACGCTCAGCTCCAGCCGCTGCTGCAGCCCCTGTGCCCTGCTCTGCGCTCAGCCAGCGAGGCCAAGGCTGGCAGGGAGCAGGAGAGGTGAAATCCCCCGGCAGCAGCAATTCCATCAGCCCCGGGCTCCCCAGCTGGCCCATGAGCCCCACCCTTCCTTTGGGGCGAGCCTTGGTCACGGGCCCTCGTTTGAGGGAGAAATGGATCGGTTCAAAACCACTCAGCTGATTATTGGCCAGCGGGAGAGCCCAGGCTGGGCCAGGGAGGGAGCCCTGGGCAGGGCAGGGCCCAGCCCTCCCTGAGCTCCAGCTGGGCTCTGGGGCAGGGCAGGGGGCTGCCAGGAGCCTGACAGACCCCCAGGGCAGCGCAGGGCACAAGGGCCAAGTCTGGGCAGAGGAACAAGCAGAGACGATGGATGAAGAAGAGAAGGGAATGAAAAAATTCCAGGTCCTGGACACAGCAGTCAGTCCCGCTGCTGCCCGGGGGGCTCACAGGAGCTGTCACAGTGCTGGGAGGAGCCCCTGGAGCTGTCACAGCGCTGGGAGGAGCCCCTGGAGCTGTCACAATGGGTGCAGGAGCCCTTGGAGCTGTCACAATGGGTGCAGGAGCCCCTGGAGCTGTCACAGTGCCCAGAGTAGTGCCGGAGCTCTCACAATGGTTGGAGGAGCCACAGTGCCTCTCTCTGGGACTGAGTAGCCCCAGGGCTCGCTTGGTGCCCTGGAGTAGCCCCAGGGCTCACTTGGTGCCCTGGAGTAGCCCCAGGGCTCGTGCAGTGCGCAGCAGCCCCCGGGCTGCCCCGAGGCAGGGCCAGCAGCAGGACAGGACCTGCGGTGGCCGCAGCGATGGCCCACGAGGACGTGAGCTATTACCGGGGGCAGTACAAGGAGAGGCTCCTGTCCCTGCTCAGGTCAGGGCTCCTCCAGCCTCCCCCCGGGCCTCCACGGCCCCTTCCCTGCCGTGCCAAGCTCCCGTCCCTCGCCTGCTCCTGTCCCGGCTGGGCTGGGCTGGGGGGCCGCGCTGCCGGGGGGGTCCGAGGTGGGGCTGGGGTCCTGCCCACCCCTGGGACACAGCCCCGCTCCAGGGCACCCTGCCGGGATGCCGTGCGAGCTGGGGACGTGCGTGGCAGGGAGCTGCAGGGGGCAGAGGAGGACTCCACCAACTCCTTCATCTGCGTCCTGAGGAAGATGAAGGAAGTGCGGCTGGTGGAGAAGGTGGTGGAGGAGACGGAGGAGGTGAGGAAGCTCAGAGGCGGCTGGGGCGTGGCTGGGCGGCTTTGCAGGGTGGCAGGGCAGGCGGGGAGTGGCTCTAGCTGGGACAGCCTTGTCACCCTCGCTCCGCTGCTGCCAGGCCTTCGCGGACAGGATGGAGACCCTCGCCGAGCAGTGGAGGGACCTGCACGCCAGGAGGGCCCAGCTGAAAGCCCACGTGGTGACATCTGGGACGACTGTAAAGGTACCCCTGGCACCCCTGGCACACCTGGCACACCTGGAACATGTAGCACACCTGGCACACCTGCAATACCTGGCACACCTGATACACCTGGCACACTTGGTACCCCTGGTACTCCTGGCACACCTGATACACCTGGCACACTTGATACACCTGCAATACCTGGCACACTTGGCACACTTGGCACACTTGGTACCCCTGGCACACGTGGCACACCTGATACCCGTGGTACTTCTGGCACATCTGATAAACCTGGCACATCTCATACACCTGCCACACATGGCACACCTGGAATACCTGGCACACCTGGAATACCTGGCACACCTGATACTCCTGCTACTCCTGGCACAGCTGGCACACGTGGCACATCTCATACACCTGGAACACCTGGAACATGTAGCACATCTGATAAACCTGGCACATCTCATACACCTGCCACACATGGCACACTTGGAATATATGGCACACCTGGAATACGTAGCACACCTGATACTCCTGGCACTCCTGGCATGGCTGGCACACGTGGCACATCTCATACACCTGGTACTCCTGGCACTCCTGGCACATCTGATACACCTGGCACATCTCATACCCTTGCCACACATGGCACACCTGGAATACATGGCACACCTGGTACTCCTGGTACTCCTGGCACAGCTGGCACACGTGGCACATCTCATACACCTGGAACATCTGGAACATGTAGCACATCTGATAAACCTGGCACATCTCATACACCTGCCACACATGGCACACTTGGAATACCTGGCACACCTGGCACTCCTGGCACTCCTGGCACAGCTGGCACACTGCCCCTGCTCACCAGCTCCTCTGCCCCGCAGGAGCCTCGGCCCAGCGCTCCCAGCCGAGGCTGCCCTGGGGCCGGAGCTGCGGGAGCAGGGATGTGTGCCCTGTGCCCCTGGGCGAGGGGCGTTCTGGAGGGCACAGCCCCAGCCCGGGTGCTGCCCAGCCAAAGGGACAGGGAGGCAGCGGTGCCGAGAGCTGGGCTCTCCTCTCTGGAGGCTCTCCTGAGTGACCCAGCTCTGCCTTCCCCTGCCTCCCTCCCCCTCTGGCTGTGGCTGCTGCTGGAAACCTCCCCAGGAGAATGAAAGGCTGAGAACCCAAGCTCTGAAGAAAGCCAAAGAAGAGAAAGAGGAGAATTCAAAAAAGGAGAGTGAGCTCTTGAGGGCTAGGAGGGAACTGGAATCCCTGAGAAAAAAGCACCAGAAACTCTCCAAAAAGTTGCTGAAGTACTCCCCGTTCAAGAAGTACCTGGAGGATGTGGTGGAGAATTCACAGGTGAGCTTGGACGTGGCTCAGGGAGGGCTCCCCTGGCTTTGAACCACAGGGATGAGGCAAGGCCAGGGAAATCAGCCCCCGACCAAACCCAGAGACTCCAGGTGGGCTGGGAGGGGCTCCCTGGCCACCAAGGTGGGCCACAGGGAGCAGGGTCAGGAGAGGAGAACCAGGACAGGGGAGGGCAGGGCAGGGGGTCCCTGACTCCCGGGAGGGCAGGGCAGGGTGTCCCTGACCCCAGGGAGGGCAGGGCAGGGTGTCCCTGACCCCAGGGAGGGCAGGGCAGGGCAGGGTGTCCCTGGCCCCAGGGAGGGCAGGGCAGGGCAGGGTGTCCCTGACCCCAGGGAGGGCAGGGCAGGGTGTCCCTGACCCCAGCCAGGGCAGGGTGTCCCTGACCCCAGCCAGGGCAGGGCAGGGTGTCCCTGACCCCAGGGAGGGCAGGGCAGGGTGTCACTGACCTCAGGACCTGTGCTGCAGTTCCGTGACATTGATGACGTCATCAGCTACTACAAGGCGCTGCTGAGGACCCGCAAGGACCTGCTGCAGTCCCAGTGGTGGCACCGGCAGCTGATGGAGCAGGGCAAGGGCCTGCAGCAGCAGCTCAGGGCAGAGAGGGAGACTGAGATGCTCCAGTGCAGGAACGACCTGGTGCAGCTCAGGGAATCCTTTGCCCAGGCTCAAAGTGACATCCGGCAGTGGGTAAGGAGCTGAGAGGTGGCTGGGGGGGCAGGACTGGCTCCTCCTGCAGCCAGGGGCTCGTGGTAGGGCCCAGCAGCAGTTGGGGGTGGGAGGAGATTCCCCATCCCCATCCCCATCCCCATCCCCATCCCCATCCCCATCCCCATCCCCATCCCCATCCCCATCCCCATCCCCATCCCATCCCCATCCCACCCCATCCCATCCCGGGCCTGCAGGAGGAGGAGTGAGAGCCCGGTGGGGGGCAGGTTTGTCACCAAGGGCGGTGACAGTGGCAGCCCTGCAGGGCTGGCAGGGAGGGTGTGCCGGGGTGGGCACTGCAGGGTGGGCAGCACACTGGGCTGGCCCCTGGCTCTGCTCTGCTCCCAGCACACTGGGCTGGGGTCTCCAGCCGGGGTCCCGGGGCTGAAGCAGCCCTGCTGGGACTGTCTCGTGTCCCCAGGAGGAGCGCTGGGCCCAGGTGCAGGACAGGGCTGCCAGGAAGGCCGTGGAGCTGAGGTCCCTCACTATGGCCATCCACGGCCTGTTCCACGCCGCCAGCGCGCGGCTGCAGCCGCAGGGCAGGGTGGCAGCTGGGGACAGCCACCGGCAGCTGGACATGGTAACGTGGGCACAGCCCCGTCCTGACAGGACAAGCAGCAGGAATGGCTCCCCCAGGGCGAGGGGAGCCCCCAGACCCAGCACAGCCTCCCTCCTCCCTGGGGTCCCTGGCAGGGAATGGTGGGGACACCGGGCAAACCTGTCCCTCCCCAGGGGGGGGGAGTGGGCCTGGGGGCAGCAGGGGGCAGGCACAGACAGGGGGTGCAGGGACAGGGGATGGAGGGACACAGGGGTGCAGGGATGTGGGGATGGAGGGACACAGGGGTGCAGGGACAGGGGATGGAGGGACACAGGGGTGCAGGGACAGGGGGTGCAGGAATGCAGGGGTGTGGGGATACAGGGTTTGGGAGTGCAGAGATGTGGGGATACAGGAATGCAGGGATATGGGGATACAGGAATGCAGGGATATGGGGATACAGGAATGCAGGGATGTGGGGATGCAGGGATTCAGGGAGTGCAGAGATATGGGGATGCAGGGTTTGGGAGTGCAGAGATGTGGGGATACAGGAATGCAGGGACGTGGGGATGCAGGGATGCAGGGATGTGGGGATGCAGGGTTTGGGAGTGCAGGGTTTTGGTGGTGCAGGGATGTGGGAATGCAGTGACAGGGAGTGCAGGGATATGGGGATGAAGGGTTCAGGAGTGCAGGGATGTGGGGACACAGGGTTTCAGGGATACAGGAATTTGGGGATGCAGGGTTTTGGGAGTGCAGGGATTCAGGGGTGCAGGGATGTGGGGATGCAAGGGTTTGGGGATGCAGGGTTTTGGGAGTGCAGAGATAGGGGGATGCAGGGATGCAGATCCAGCCATGGCCAGCGTTCTGTTCCTTTCCCCCACGGAGGCACGCTCTGGTGCTTTCTTGTCCTGTCACTTAGCTCGGGGACATCTGCCCTGCAGGAGGGACAGGCTCCCCTCTGCCTCCTCTCCCATCCCTGCCTGACCCTGCCCTGTCCCTGTCCCTGTCCCTGCCCAGATCCGGCAGTTCATCCACGACCTCCAGGACTTCACGGAGGACATGAAGGAGCGTGGCCGAGCCCTGTGAGAGCCTGCCCTGCCAGCCAGGCAGCAGCAGGGCAGGCAGGGAGAGGAGAGGATGAGAGAACCCTGCAGATATGGCAGACTAAAAAAATAGCAAATATTTAAAGGCATCTTTTCATTTCCTGCTGATCTCCCCTGCTCTTCTGTGAGCCCAAATCCTCAGAAGCAGAAGAGAGAGGAAAGCAGGAGGGAGTGAGTGAGCCCTGCCTGGCTCCCGGGGTCCCGGAGGTCTCACACACACCGGTGGTGCCACCAGGAGCTGCTCCTGCTCTGGAAAATCAGCTCCTGACTCATCCCAGGGCACGGAGCATGCTGGGCCTTTGTGCCCCTGCACCTCGTCTCAGCCGTGACATTTCCAGAGGGACAGGGCCATCCACACTCCTGAGAGGTGACTCAGCTGTCCCCAGCCATGGCCACCCTGTCACCCACGTGGGTGTCACCCTCTCAGTGGTGGCAGGAGCTCGTGGGAGAAAGAGCTATGCCCTGTGAGGGACAGGTGGGGACACGGCTGTCCCCTCCTGTGAGGAGCAGTTGGGGACACGGCTGTCCCCTCCTGTGAGGGATGGATGGGGACAGGGCTGTCCCTGCTCTGTGAGGGATGGATGGGGACAGGGCTGTCCCCTCCTGTGAGGGATGGGTGGGGACAGGGCTGTCCCCTTCTGTGAGGGATGGGTGGGGACACGGCTGTCCCTGCTCTGTGAGGGATGGATGGGGACAGGGCTGTCCCCTCCTGTGAGGAGCAGTTGGGGACAGGGCTGTCCCCAGGGGCTGGTGGAGGACACTGAGGGGCCAAAAGTGAAGTGTGGGTCAGAGCCAGCAGCGGGAGGGTTGGGCTCTCGCTGCAGCAGCAGGAGCTGCTCTGGGCAATCCCGCAGCTCCCGAGTGCTCAGGGTCAGGTTTCTGCCCCTCTCTGCCCACCCTGCTGGGCACACACCCTGTGCCCACCCTGCTGTGCCACAGCCGAGCCGTCTCCTGAGGCCGTGCCAGGAGGGAAAACACCCGGAGCTTCCAGCAGGCATTTATTGGGTGGGGTTGAGGTGGATGCACACCAAGCTGTGTCCCTCCCGTGGGCTGGGCTCCTCTCCCAGCCCTTCCAGCAGTTCTGTGTGCCCGGGGAGCAGCCTCAGGGCCACGGGGGGACACACAGACACAGACACACCCTGCCCATCCTCCAGCACTGCCTCCAGAGGGGCAGGTTTGGAATCCAGGGCTCTCCTGGCCTCTGGCTGCCCCTCAGCCCGACCAAACTCTCTGGCTGGGCCACTGACTGTCCCAGTGAGGCCCAGGAGGGCAGGACAGGCAGGAGCCTTTGGTGTGTGGAACAAAGCAAATCCCTGTGGGCCAAGCCCAGCAGCCCTGGAGAGTCTCTGGAGTGGCCCAGGAGAGGACCAGCCCCAGTCTGGGATCAGCTCCAGGACAGGATCAGCTCCAGGCTGGGCTCAGCCCCAGTCTGGGATCAGCTCCAGGACAGGATCAGCTCCAGGCTGGGATCAGCTCCAGGACAGGATCAGCCCCAGGCTGGGATCAGCTCCAGGCTGGAATCAGCTCCAGGCTGGAAGCTCCCCATGGACACTCCCAAGGTGGAGCAGGATGCTCTCCAAGCAGCAGCTCCAGGTGGTTTTTATCCCTCAGCCCAGGTGTGGGATGCTCTGTGCTGTGCCGTGGGCTCCCCGCTGCTGTCACAGCTGCCAGGCCAGGGTGGGACGAGGTGGCCATGGGGGACCCGGGGCCACCAGGAGCTGTGGCAGCACCCGGAGCTGCCCAGCCAGCCTGGGCCCCTCGGTGCTGCTGCTGCAGGGTTGCTGTGGGCAGGGATGGAGGCTGGATGTCCCGGAGGAGGCTCTGGCTGCAGACCTGGGGAGCAAAGGCAGGAGCTGGGGGCGCAGGAATCACAGGCACAGACCCCCTTGAGCTCCTTCTCCAGGGCCACGGAGCCAGCCCTGCTTTGCAGAGCAGCCACTGCCTGGAGATGAGCTCCTGCTGCCCCTGGCCACGGTGAGAGCTGCAGTGCCACGACACCAGCCCTCCAGAGAGGCCACAGCCCTGGGCTCTGGCAGCAGCCCTTCCCTCACAGGGAGCTCATCCCACAGCGCTCGGGCAGGAGCTGCAGCTCTGTGCTCCTCACCCACGGGGTGAAGCCCACCCCGAGCTCCCGAGGCCTTGCTGGCCCTGCGTGCACCCCCAGAGCCCGGCCCTGGCAGCAGGAGCTGGGAGCAGAGCCGTGCTCAGGGCCAGGCACGGCTGCTCCGGGGGACCCCAGCCCACTGTGCCAGCTCCCCTGGGGGAGTGGGAGCCCAGAGCAGGAGCCCAGAGCCCAGAGCAGGCTGCACGGGCTGGCAGCACCTCTGTGGCTCTGCCGTTCCTGTGGACTCAGATCAGTTCTGTCCTGAGCCGCTGGCACAGGGTGGGCACTGCCTGCCTGGCTCAGCAGCCAGGGGACCGCCCTGCCCAGTGACACAGCACGCTGGCACCCCCTGCTCCCAAAATCCTGGCTCATCCCCGTGGGGCTCTCCAGGGAGAACCCGCCTACTCCAAGGCAGGGCCAGCACCAAGGAAGCCCCTCCTGCCCGTCCCGGCTCCCCAGGACGTGCCCCTACCCCGTGTCCTGTGCCGGGCGCTGGCAGTGCCCTACATGATGGAGCAGGTGAAGCCACAGCACTCCCTGAGCAGGGTCAGGCCCGTCTTGGTCACGTAGGGAGCCGAGGTTTGCTGTCCCCTCGATGTCATCGTCTTCTCTGGGACAGGAGCTGCGGGAGCAGGAACCCAGCTCTGCCTGGGGACAGGGACAGGGCACAGCCCAGGGCCACTGCTCTGCCTGGGGACAGGGACAGGGCACAGCCCAGGGCCACTGCTCTGCCTGGGGACAGGGACAGGGCACAGCCCGGGGCCACTGCTCTGCCTGGGGACAGGGACAGGGCACAGCAGGGGCTGCTGCTCTGCCTGGGGACAGGGAGAGGGCACAGCAGGAACCCAGCTCTGCCTGGGGACAGGGACAGGGCACAGCCCAGGGCCACTGCTCTGCCTGGGGACAGGGACAGGGCACAGCAGGAACCCAGCTCTGCCTGGGGACAGGGACAGGGCACAGCCCAGGGCCACTGCTCTGCCTGGGGACAGGGAGAGGGCACAGCAGGAACCCAGCTCTGCCTGGGGACAGGGACAGGGCACAGCCCAGGGCCACTGCTCTGCCTGGGGACAGGGACAGGGCACAGCAGGGGCTGCTGCTCACAGCTGCTCTGGGACTGCTGCTAAGCCTGAGGGCACTGCCATGGGGGTCTGGGTGTCCCCTGGGGTCTGGGTGTCCCCAGCTCCTGCACCCCGAGGGCACTGCCCTGGGGCTCTGGGTGTCCCTTGTGGCTCTGGGTGTCCCCAGGGCTGGGAGTGCCTCCTGCCAGCCTGGGGAGGTGGCAGAGCACAGGGAAGGGGTGGCTGCCATCCAAGGATGCGGAGTCCATCCTGCACCCAGCCGAGGTGTGAGCCAGTGTTCAAGGGGAGCTGAAGGCTGGCAGCTCCGAGAGAGCCCCCCAGCCCCGTTCTGGTGGGCCATGCTGGGAAATGCCAGGAGGGAAAGGGGTCCCAACATCTGCTCCAATTCCAGGTGCTCCCACGCTGTGGCCTCAAGCACCAGCACCCCCTGTGCCCCTTCCCCACCCTCCCCCGGGTGAGCCAGCCCCAGGCAGGGAAATCTTGGAGGCAGAGTGCCTGGGAAAGGGACAAAGGCCAGGGAGGTTCAGTGCAAGCAACGAACACGTCGGCACGCACTTGCTCTCTGGAGGCAGCTTTTGGAGAGCTTGCTCTGCAGGAACTCGGCCATTTCCTTGTCCTCTTCCCTTTCCCTGTGACAAAGAACTCGGTTACTGCTCGGGAAAGGAGCAGCAGGGCCCCCAGGAGCCCTGGGGAGGCAGGACACAGCTCAGAGGACAATTGCACTGTGCCCAGCACGAGCAGTAGGTGACAGCAGCGACCTGAGCCTCTCAAACTCCACGTCATCCACCAGGAAATCCCGCGTCTCCACCAGCTTGTGGATCTGCTGCACCAGCTCCTCTTCCCTCTGCTTCTCCTCGTTGGATTTCTGCTTCTCTGCAGCACAGGGAGCACACTCACAGCCACGGGGAGCGCATTTCCCACAGCACAGAGGAGCTGCCTGGGGACACAGCTGGGCACAGCTGGGCACAGCTGGGCCCTGCCTGTGCCCATCTCCCCTGCCACAGCTGGCCTGGGCGGGGGAGCACAGCGCCCTGGGGAGAGCAGCACCCTGGGGAGTGCAGCACTGTCAGGGATCCCATCACCCTGGGGAGTGCAGCACCCTGGGGAGAGCAGCACCCCTGAGGATCCCATCACCCCAGGGAGAGCAGCACCCCTGAGGATCCCAGCACCCCGGGAAGAGCAGCACCCTGGGGAGAGCAGCACCCTCAGGGATCCCATCACCCTGGAGATCCCATCACCCTTGAGGATCCCATCACCCTGGGGAGAGTGGCACCCCGGGGATCCCAGCACCCCGGGGATCCCATCACCCCGGGGATCCCAGCACCCTTGGGGAGCATCCCCAGAGCCTCACCTGGCAGGGCCAGCAGTTTCTGGAGCTCTGTTTTCAGCCGGCTGATCTCCTGGCAGAGCTGGATGTCGTCCATCCTGTGGGGACACAAACGGGACCTCTGAGGGGGAGAGCTGGGAGAGGGGAGGTTCAAACCCCCAGAGCAGCACCCAGGTGTGCCTGTGGTGGGATCCCAGATTTCCCTGCCTTCCTGTGGGAAATGCCAGCCCGCTTCACCCCAGAGTTTGGCTGGGGCTCTGGCTGTTGGCACACAGAAAGCTTCACCACCTCCATGATAACAAAGCCTTATCAAAACCTGGCCCATCCACCAGACAAGGGCTGCTGTGCTTCTCCTGGTCCCAGAAAATAATCCCCAAAGAGCAAAATCCAAAAAGAGGTGGAAGCTGCTGCCACAGAAAAGGATCTTTTTTATGCCACCTTCCTGCAGAATTAAATAAAGGTGGAAACGTGAAATGTAACAGAGAGGGTGTGCAGAGCACCAGGGGCCGCGGGGACAGCAGAGATTGCTGGGGACACACTGAAATGAAAATTATAGTCAGATGAGAGCTGGATCATTGTTGCATTTAAATGGAAATTAATTCTGGAAACACTGATAGGGAGAGTAAAAGATAATAGATTCTCTTCTCAATTAAAATTGGGAGGGGTTGCAGGGACAAGCCCCCAGGAGGCTCCTCTGGGGCTGGGATTGCTTCCACCCCTGCTGTGACACCTGTGGCAGCATCAGCCAGAGCCAGGTGTCCCTGGCTGGCCCCAGGGAGCCTCAGGGACCAGGTTGGAGCTGCGCCTCCCACAGCATTCCAGCCCTTTCCTTCTGCCCTGGAAGGAGAAGTGTTTGGTGCCTCCTTGTTTCCCAGAGCACAGACACCCCAGGGATGCTGGGAGGGTTGATCTGACATTGCCCACAAGGAGCATTTCCCCCATGTCTCCCAGAGCCCCCCCAGCTCCCAGAGCCCCCCAGCTCCCAGCCAGGCAATCCTGGGTCCTGCAGAGCTCAGACTGAGCTCCCAGAGCCCCCCCAGCTCCCAGAGCCCCCCAGCTCCCAGCCAGGCAATCCTGGCCTGCCCCAGCCCCACGGGATTGCTGTGGCCCCCCAGCCCACCAGGAGGTTGCTGCAGGAGATTTCCCTCTGCTCTCCAAGGGACAAAGCAAACCGAGGGTTAAGGGAATGCCAGAGCTGGAGCTCAGACAGCACCTGAGAGCATCAGGTGCTGTTGCCATGGAAAGCCTTGAAGAGCTACACTTTTGATGGTTTCCACAACTCCTTTTCAAATTCGAGTTCAGGGGCAGCTGTGCCTCCAAGGGGCTCCAAATCCCAGCCTCAGAGCAGCTCAGAGCTCCCACTCCCCAGGTTTTCCAGGGTTTCCAGGCTGTGGGACCCAGTCACATCCAAAAGGCAGCACAGGAGATGCTCCAGCCCAGGAAATGTCACCTTTGCCAAAATCCCAGTTTGTGCTGGGCTGGCAGGGTGGGATCCGAGGGCAGGGCTGACTTCAGCCCTCCAGGGACAGTGAAACACTTCATCAGCCCAAACCACGGGTGTTAGCCAGGCCCTTTCCTCCAGACACACAAAACCTCCCCACAGAGCCATGGAAAACGTCCTGGACCCCCAAGGGCTGGTGGCAGCACGGCAACACCGGGGCTCAGGTCTGAAGGGCCGGGAATTTAATTCCAAAACTTCTTGGATCATTGGAATGGAAACGAGGTGGGAAGCAGCCTCATCCTTCCTCATCCCTGCTCATCCCTGGGGCTGAGCTGTGCTCGGCTGGCAGGAGGGGACACTGGGGAGTCCCTGGGAGGGAGCAGGACAGAGGGACAGACACTCACAGAGGGACAGACACACAGCACAGAGGGACAGACACTCACAGAGGGACAGACACACAGCACAGAGGGACAGACACACAGGGCAGAGGGACAGACACTCACAGAGGGACAGACACACAGCACAGAGGGACAGACACTCACATGTGGCACAGAGGGACAGGCACTCACACAGGGGACAGACACAGAGCGCAGAGGGACAGACACACAGGGCAGAGGGACAGACACACAGCGCAGAGGGACAGAGGGACAGACACTCACAGAGGGACAGACACACAGCACAGAGGGACAGACACAGCACAGAGGGACAGACACTCACATATGGCACAGAGGGACAGACACTCACACAGGGGACAGACACACAGCGCAGAGGGACAGACACACAGGGCAGAGGGACAGACACCCAGCGCAGAGGGACAGACACACAGCACAGAGGGACAGACACACAGCGCAGAGGGACAGACACACAGCGCAGAGGGACAGACACCCAGCGCAGAGGGACAGACACACAGCGCAGAGGGACAGACACTCACATGTAGCGCAGCTCCGACTCCCGGCGCACCAGGATCTCCCGGATCCGCTCGATCCTGAAGAGCTCCCCCTCGATGTCATCCATGGTGGCGGTGGAGTCGGCCATGGACACGATCTCGTCCTCTGGAGAAGGGACGGAGCCGCCTGAGGCTCAGGAGAGCCGCGGGACCCTGGGGGCAGCCTCGGGAGCAGCAGCAGCGCTTCCCCCGGGTCCGTGCTGGGACAGAGCCCCTCATGCCCTGGGGTCCCCCCTCCCCGAGCAGCAGCACCCCCGGGAGCTGCGCCCTGCTGGAGGGCAGGGCAGGAATGTCCCTTCCTTTGCCAGAGGCTCGGAAACCTCCAGCTCGGCCAGCGCCGAGAGCGGAGCCTGCCCGGCGCCCTCCTGCTGCAGGAGCCGGAGCAGAGCCAGGGCACACGGGGGGGTTCCTGCTGCTGCTCCCGCTCCATCGCGGGCTGGCTGAACGCCCCCATCCTTCCCAGGCACTGGGGTGAGCCCCCCTTCCAGCTCCCTCACCCTCTGCAGCGCTGAGCTCACATCCAGCCCCCACCTGGGGAAACTGAGGCAGGAAAGGGGGGTGGGGTCACCTGCCCAGCGTGAGAGGCAGGACCTTCACAGCAAAAGGCGGGATAAAGGGGCTGTAATTTATGTTTGAGAGGGGTGGGCAGGATGGAAGCCCTTCCACCTGCATCTGTGGCTCTGAGCAGCAGCTCTGCCTCCCCCGCCGTGACTCACACACAAATCCCACTCGCTGCTCCTGCCTGCCCATGGATTTCCTCTGGATGCTGTGTGGATCCCACAGGGACTCCCAGCCAGGTTTGGGGGCACAGCTGAGGGTTTGCTCCTGGCCAGCTCCCGGCCTGGGCTGGCTCAGACACAACACTGAGCCTGTCACCTGAGCCTGTCACCAGTGCCATCAGCAGCTCCTTCACCCTATCCCAGCCAACCCCACAGTCCCGGGGGTGCTGGGACAGGGGGCAGAGCCAGGCTGGAGGAGAACATTCCAAACCCTTCCAAACACTCCTGCAGGGGCTGGGTCTGCTTCCTCTGACCCTCCACAGGACACAGCTCCCCTCTGAGGCTCTGCCTTCCTGCAGCCCTGGGACCTTCCCCGTGCAGGAAGAGGGCCAAGCACAGAAGGTGCAGCTGCTCCAGGAGCAGGATTGCCCAGGCTGGGACCTGAGAGATGCCAGGCTGTGGGCTCTGGGCATTCCAGGCAGGAGCCAGGCCAGTGCTGAGGGTTACAGGGCAGGAAGAGACAAACTCCAAGGCTCAGGACCAAACTCTCTGCACTCTCCCCATCATAAAACACTGCTCAGGAAATCGTTCCCAGAGTGGGACACATTTCCAAGACTTCCAGCGTGGAAGGTTTATTGTGGAAATCCGATGGTTTGAATCCATGTGAGTGGTTTGGGGAAGAGTTTTCTGCTGTTTCTGACTTGGAAACTCATGAGGGCTCTCGGGGGTTGTGTCCCTGCCCCAGGCAGGAAGGGCAGGCTCAGTTCATGCCAGGGCATGACTCCTCCCTCGGTCCCTGCTGGGGCTCAGGCTCAGGGTGAGGCTGGATGAGCCTCCAGCAGCTCCTGCCCGGGATCAGGGTGAGGCTGGATGAGCCTCCAGCAGCTCAGGATCAGGGAGAGGCTGGGTGAGCCTCCAGCAGCTCCTGCCCGGGATCAGGGTGAGGCTGGGTGAGCCTCCAGCAGCTCCTGCCTGGGCTCAGGGTGAGGCTGGATGAGCCTCCAGCAGCTCAGGATCAGGGAGAGGCTGGGTGAGCCTCCAGCAGCTCCTGCCCGGGATCAGGGAGAGGCTGGGTGAGCCTCCAGCAGCTCCTGCCCGGGATCAGGGTGAGGCTGGGTGAGCCTCCAGCAGCTCCTGCCTGGGCTCAGGGTGAGGCTGGATGAGCCTCCAGCAGCTCAGGATCAGGGAGAGGCTGGGTGAGCCTCCAGCAGCTCCTGCCCGGGATCAGGGTGAGGCTGGGTGAGCCTCCAGCAGCTCCTGCCCGGGATCAGGGTGAGGCTGGATGAGCCTCCAGCAGCTCCTGCCTGGGCTCAGGGGCAGGGTGAGGCTGGATGAGCCTCCAGCAGCTCCTGCCCAGGATCAGGATCAGGGTGAGGCTGGATGAGCCTCCAGCAGCTCCTGCCCAGGATCAGGATCAGGGTGAGGCTGGGTGAGCCTCCAGCAGCTCCTGCCTGGGCTCAGGGTGAGGCTGGATGAGCCTCCAGCAGCTCCTGCCTGGGCTCAGGGTGAGGCTGGATGAGCCTCCAGCAGCTCCTGCCCAGGATCAGGGAGAGGCTGGGTGAGCCTCCAGCAGCTCCTGCCCGGGCTCTGCTCTCCCTCTGCCTCCCTCCTGGCGGTTGCCAAGGGACCGGCCTGTGCCTGCTACAGCATCACCGTGCGGTTGCTAAGGGACCAGAGTGCGGTTGCTAGGGGACCGGGATGCTGAGGTCCTTCATCCCGAGCATTCTGGGGCTCTGCTACCCCACAGCTCCTCTGGCCTGGGAGGTTTTGCTGCAGCTGCACCCAGCTGAGCAGCTGGGGACGGCCCCAGGGGCCCAAGGCAGATGCTGCCAGATGTGCAGGGACCAGCACAGCTGGAGGGGCGGGTGGCACAGCTGGCACGTGCCTGTGGGCAGCCACTGTCACCAAAAGCTGTGCTGCTGTGTCCCTTCTGTGCCAATAAACACAGAGACACAAACCCGGGGGGCTTCCTGCAGCCTCCGTGCCTGGGGACACCCCAGGGACACCCCAGGGACACCCCAGGGACACCCCAGGGACACCCCAGGGACACCCCAGGGACACCCCAGGGACACACCAACCTGCCCGGGGGCACGGGGCAGGGCTGGGGACGGGGACTGTCCCTCCTGGCCTGGGAATTTCCCGGGACGTTCTGATCCCTGCCGGAACAATCACTGCGCTGAGGTTCCCAGCAGGAATTTCCCGGGGGCAGCGCCAGGGCTGGGGCAGCTGCCAGGATCCCGAATGGCATCGGCACAAACATGCCAGGTGCGAGAGGGGAATCCTGGAATCCTCGCCCGGGCAGGCAAAGGGAGGAGGCGGCTGGGACGGGAGGAGGGGGCAGTGCTGGGACGGGAGGAGGGGGCAGGGCTGGGACGGGAGGAGGTGACAATGCTGGGACGGGAGGAGGTGACAGCGCTGGGACGGGAGGACGGGGCAGTGCTGGGACGGGAGGGGGTGACAGCGCTGGGACGGGAGGAGGTGACAGCGCTGGGGTGGGAGGAGGTGACAGCGCTGGGACAGGAGGAGGTGACAGCGCTGGGACGGGAGGAGGTGACAGCGCTGGGACGGGAGGAGGTGACAGCGCTGGGACGGGAGGAGGTGACAATGCTGGGACGGGAGGAGGTGACAGCGCTGGGGTGGGAGGAGGGGACAGGGCTGGGACGGGAGGAGGTGACAGCGCTGGGACAGGAGGAGGTGACAGCGCTGGGACGGGAGGAGGTGACAGCGCTGGGACGGGAGGAGGTGACAGCGCTCGAACGGGAGGAGGTGACAGCGCTGGGACGGGAGGAGGGGGCAGGGCTGAGCTCCTTTCCCCCACCTGCAGCTGGAGGCCGGGATGTAATTCCAGCCCCTGGGCAGAGCCCACAAGAGCAGGAAAGCTCCTGGCTGGCTCTGGGATGGTTCCCACCGGGCGTGGCTGCCACCACCCTGTGCTCCCACGCCACTCCCAAGTCACCTTTCTGCTGGACACTGACCAGGTCAGGAGTGTCCTGTGGCATGGGGACAGTGGGAAGGTCACCACAGCCCAGCCAGGGCCGCAGGGCTCAGCTGGAGAGTGCCAGCCCTTGGCTGAGCCTTCAGGAGCTGTGGTCGGGTCCTGGCACTCTGCAGCCCTCAGGAATTCCGAGGAGCTGCTCCCCAAGCAGGCGGTGCTGGACAAGAAGCTCTGACAGGACCTTCATGGCCCTGGAGCTGCTGAATTCAGGGCAGAAGCAGAGGGAGGGCTGTGCCAAGAGCGAACTGCTGGAAAATTAACCCACAAACCCTGGGAGGGAGCACGTGGAGAAGGGGACACCCAGGGCAGGGTGTTCACCAAAGCTGGGATCGAGCCCACAGTCCAAATCTCCCTTTGGGGACAGACAGGGATGGCCCCATGTGTCACACTGCCCAGGGGTCCCCGTGCTCCCACAGCTCTCCCAGAGCAGCACAGCCACACACAGAAAACCCCCTGAGCCAGGGGGATCCTGCCTGGCACCATTTCGGCCTGGCAAACCAAGGAGAGAAATTTGGAGATGCTCTGATCATCACAGCCCGCCCAGGGAGGGGCCTCAGCTAACGAGGAGTGTGACAGCCAGAGACTTCCATTCCAGATGGTTCGGGGACAACATTTGGACAGCCAGCAGCAAGCTGGGATGAGTCACCACAGCCAACAGTGCAGGGTGAGCTTCGAGCAATTTTCTTCAGGATTTAAGTTGGGAAATCGATTGACAGCCCCTGTGGAGGGGTCAGAGCCCTTTATGGGGGCACCATCCCGAGAAGCCTCAACTCAGCCGTGTGTGTCCCTCTGCTCCTGCCAGCAGCAGGGACAGGGGACATTCAGCCTGGACTCCAGCAGGACGAGGGGCTCCAGGAGCTCAGGGCTGCACCGGCTCGGTCTGAGCTGTCCTGGTGGGGAGCAAGCAGCAGAGCAGCACCCGAACAGGGGACAGGGATTGCTGTTCTTACCTGTCCCAAGGTGCCCAGGAGCTGGGAGCTCACAGAACTGCACTGAACCAGCAGAATCACAGCCACCACAGCCCTGCTCACAGGCACCCACGGGGGATGTCCTGCCCATACCCAGCACCCTGAGTCGGGTCCCTGGCCCACCGTGGTCCCATCCCGGGGCTGGAGCAGAGGATGGGGTGGTGATCCCCTCAGAGCCCCACGGGAGGTGTACGGGAGGATTCACGCTGCCAGGAAAGGCAGAAAAGGAAAGGACCAAAACTTCCCACAGCTCCCCCGGGAGCTGAGCAGCTTCACGGGCACCACACAGTCCCCAGGCAGTACCCACAGGATGCTGGAGCTGGTGATCCCTCCTCCCCTGCCTCTCCAGCCGTCCGTGCCCGCGGGGTGCAAGGGGCTGAGGGGGAGCAGAGAGGGACTGGGAAGGGGAGGGGTCGCAGGCGCCTCCCTCTGCCCAGCCCAGAGCTGCGACCCTTCCTCCCAGCCCAAGGTCGAGGGCTCTGCTCAAGGCGATTCCCCCGCTTGGCATCCCCGCTCGGCTCACCCGCGGTGAGCTGCACGAACCGGGCTGAGAGGGGCAAAGGCGGTGAAGGACGGGGCGACCCCTCCTGTGCCCCGCTCACAGCCGTGCCCAGGGCCGCGCACGCAGCGAGATGTGACCGTGCTGTCCCGGTGTGTCCCTGCAGACAGCCCCCTGCCGCCACCCTTCCTCCCCTCCAGCGCCCCTTCTCCTCGTCCTTACTGTCCCCCAGGCACCCCATCCGTCATCCATCCATCCATCCATCCATCCATCCATCCATCCATCCATCCATCCATCCATCCATCCATCCATCCCTTCCTCTCCCCCACTCCCGATGGCCGCTCGGGACCCCGGCCGGGCTCCGTTTGGTGGATGAAGCCGCCGGTTCCCCGCCAGCTCCCGGGGCTCGGGTGCCCGGATTGTCCCGGAGCCCCGGGGCGGGGGAAGTTGGGTTCGGGCGGTGCCGGTGCCGCGGGCTCACCTGGCCCCGCGCCGGCCGGCGGCCAGCGGGTGGATTCCATGGATCCGTAGCGGGGAGAAGCGCGGCTGCCCTCCATCCGCAGCCAGCGCGCCGTGCTCCGCCGGGGCGGGGGCTCCCGCCGCTCCCTCCGCCTTGCTCCCTCCGCTTTGCTCCCGCCGCTCCCTCCGCTTTGCTCCCGCCGCTCCCTCCGCGCCGCTCCCGCCGCTCCCTCCCCTCTGCTCCCGCCGCTCCCTCCGCTCCGCTCCCGCCGCTCCGCCGGGGCGGGGGCTCTCACTGATCCCGCCGCTCCGACCCACGGCTCCGCTCCGCCGGGGCGGGGGCTCCCGCCGCTCCCTCCCCTCCGAGCCCCCGCCTGCAGCCCCCGGCCCCCGCAGCTTCACCCGGGCCATGCCCCGGGGCTCGTCCCGGCCCCGTTCACCCCCAAACGCGCAGCACCGGCACCGACCGAGCGGGGCCCGGGCACTGAAGGCGCCCAGGCTCCGGGGGACACGGGGCGCCGAGGGGGAGGCACAGCACCCAACAGCTCCCCCAAAACCTGCTGAGCCAGGGCAGCCGTGCTTCCTGGTAGAAGCCACTTTTCCCCATGGAAAAACCCATCAGTGAGTCTGAGCCATGCTCCAGGGGCTGGAGTCCAGCGGCCCCCTCAGCAGGACCCTGGTGGTCCCTCCTCTCTCGGCCAGGACAGCAATGCCCAGGGGCACTGCCCTGAGGCTGGGCGCAGCAAACGGCCGGGGGGCTGGGTGTGGGGGGCAAACCCCCTCTGACAGGGGTCTGCGCTCCCAGAGCGCTTGGCTGAGGACTCACCTGTGCAGGGACACACCTCAACACCCCTCCCCCAAAACACACCCAGGGGACACACGAGTGTCCTCTGCTGGGACACCTCTCGGCCAGGACATGCCTGTAGGTGACACTGATGTCCCCATGCACAGTCCAAAGGCTCAGGGACACCCCTGCACAGCAAGGTGGCTCAGGGACACTTTGGGAAGTGCCACTGGAGAGCAGGGACACGGTGACACTGGGGGGATCAGCCCCCGCCCAAGCCAGCCCGTGGGCTCTGCTCACAGCAGCCTCAGCTCCAGCCGGTGAAACACAAAATCCTGGAATTCCCACCTCCAACAGCCAGAGCAGCTCCCGACTCGATCCAGCCAAAGGATTTGAAGCAGAACACGTGCCAGAGCTGGTGCTTCATTCCTTAAGGATAACTGCGGAATATAAACCCAACGAGACACAAATTAAGAGTCTCCGTCTAAAAACAGGGGAAAAGGATGTGGGAGCTGCTGCTCTGGGATGGAAATGCTGCAGCAGCACCTCTGGAAATGCAGGAGCACTCTCCCAGGAGCAGCACAAAGCCAGGAGGCCGTGGAGGTGGGCTGGGAGCTGGAAGGGTGAGCCTTGACAAACGGGGAGCTCCAGCATTCCAGGGAATGGCTCGGGAATGCCCCGGGGTTGTAAGGAACCGCCAGCTCCCAGCCAAGGGGAGGGACAGGGCTGCCCGGGCTGGTTTGGGTGCGCAGGGAAGGAGAGCCACGAAGCTGCTGCCTCTCAGCTGACGAAAGGATGAGCACCCCCCGCCCTGGAGCCGGCGGGGCTGCAGTGACTCACCTTGTTTTGGTCGCTCCGAAGCGCAGAGAAAATGAACCTGTAAATATTTTAATCAGTTCTTCAGGCAAGCACTCTCCAGGATGACTTTCACTGTGAGCAGCCAGATCTGCTGGGGGCTGAGCTCGAGTTTAATGCATTTTATCCGCTCATTTTACCGGGAGTAAATCAGACAGTCCAGAGTCACCCAGAGCCAGGATACAATTCACACACCACTGGGGCTGCTGGGTGGGATGGAATCCTCGGGGCAGAGGGAAGTGCAAATCAGGCACAGGAGCAGCCTGGGCTTCTTCCCTCGCCCAGGTCCTGGAATTCTGGGGCTGAGGAGTTTCAATGGGACCTTCCCTGCTGCTCCTTAGGGAGATGTGTTCGTGCTGTGGACGGGCAGGATTAAGGAATGCCCAAAGTCAGTGTGATACTCTTGCCCAATAAGGTTTTTTTAAAGATTATCAATCCATTAAACACATTCGGTGCAGATTCAGGGGAGTCACCCCTCTGCACAGCTCCAGGGTGGACAGGCTCCTGTCTCTGCAAGGCTTCTCCCTGTGAATCCGGAACCCAGCAGCTGCTGCTGTGCTGAGGCAGATGAAAAGGGCACGGCTCACCCAGGCAATCGGCTTCCAAGGCGGGCAGCGCCGGCAGCTGAAGCAGCAGCTGCATTTCAAAGCGTTCCAGCTCTTTCTGTGCGGCTCACAAAGGCTCAGGATGTGCTGCGCGCAGGGATGAGCCTGACTGCAGGCAGATCCCCCACTAACACGCTTTGTTCCTCAGGTATTACACCACAATAAGACCGGCAGAAATTCTTGACATCAAAATTGCTCCACTCGTGTTGGAATTCCTGGGGGAAGATAACATCTTAATAAAAAGTTCCAGCTATTCTCGGCACGGGCACAGCTCTATCTATGGAGCCGTTCCAGCAGAGCATTGTGCCGGCACAGAGGATCGCTGCCAGGAGCGAGGGAGCTAACTACCCTGAAACGATCTGATGTACAGATAATGCGGGATCGATGCCTGCACAGAGAGGAATTATCGCCCGCCCGGAGTCCTTTCCTTGTCTCCGGCGCTTCCTGCCGAGCCCACAACGCGGCAGGGTGACACACTGCCAGGCCATTTGCATATGCCACGCTAAACATGCATTTCCATCAATATTCGGCTTTCTGCAGCTGCCTGTCTCGGGGCTTGTGAGCCACGCAGGCAGATGTTACTGAAATCCATCCCTGGGCGCAGGAATGATGGGATTTCCTGACCGAGGAATACCTGATAACCGACAGCAGCCTTTGCCGAGGCTGAAGGGACTCCGAGGCTCATTCAAACCCCATTTGAGATCTCCTGATGACACCAGACCGCCGATTTTCCACTGAGAAGCAGAACTTGCCTCCTGAGAGGGGCTGAAATCTGTGCCTTGGGGTGGGGGCAGGGCAGGTGAGGAGGTTTAACCCAGGAACGGGTTAAAAGAGGAAGGCTGGGAACCAGTGACTTCCAGCTGGGAATAACCTGGGATAACTCAGTGTGAAGGACATCCTCTGGCACGGACCGAGTGCTGCTCTTTGCTGTGCTCCCGTGCCCAGGTGTGGCTTCGGGGGTCCCCTGGTTAGTGAGGGACAGAAATAAATCCCCCTTCTCTTTCTGGAGTGGTGGCTGTCCCGGCGTGGCCGCTTCAGCAGCCGGAGGAGCCCTGCTCAGGATGAG
The DNA here is from genome assembly GCF_027477595.1 of Haemorhous mexicanus. Taxonomy (NCBI): domain Eukaryota; kingdom Metazoa; phylum Chordata; class Aves; order Passeriformes; family Fringillidae; genus Haemorhous; species Haemorhous mexicanus. Next base: position 594,245 of record NC_082360.1, read on the forward strand.
CTGAGCCAGGGCAGATATCCCAGCCCGCCCTCCGGAAATCCCAGCCCGCAGAAGCGGCTCCGGTCGGGAGGCCAGGCCTCCCTGGCACCTGGCACCGGGCACACCTTAAATCAGCCCCAGGAAGTGCCCGGGTGGGCCGGGCCTGCCGCGGGCTCTGAGCACACCTGGAGGGTTCTCCCCGCAGATTCCCAGCAGGAAACACTGAAATCACAAAGCACACACGGCGGGTGGTGTGTGGAAAAACCTTCTCTTACAAATGAACCGGGTTTTTATTCATTTCCCTTACAGAGAGTTCACCCCACCCTGGAAGGGGTCTGCGTGCTGTCAGCACGTCAATCATTTCCATTTGGTGGTGTCACAGCCCAGGTCACAACTGTCACTCAGCCTCAGCAGCAGCTCTGGCAGCAACAATACAAATTTGGCTTTTGACTAAAAACTCAGCTACAGTCATTTACCCAATGTACACCTGAAATATCCTTTTGGGATTTAGGAAGCAAAATCATCAGGATAAAAAGGAAAAATTACAAAAATGTAGAATGCTATAAAGTAAGAAAATAAGATCTATAGGTTTGTTTTTTAATAAAAATCTCCCATGTCAGAAATAGCCTGTATATATTCAGCAGTTTCGAACTGATGGTGATTTCTGGACATTATCATTACCCGAGGTTCCCACTCCACCGCAGAGATTTAGGTACAGACTAGTTGATCCCATGCTGCAGTATCCAATTCCTGTTAAAGCTCTCATCTTTCAGAGCCTTTACCAGCCAGTCCTTCTCGCTCTCCTCCTCAGAGTCACTCACTTCACTGGAATCAGCGGCCAGGAGCCGGGAATAATTAATTTTTCTCTGCCGGGGCAGTTTGGATCGGGCAATGAGGAAGAAGAGGATCCAGAGCCCGAGCCCCACGCAGCCGGCCTGGAGCAGCACGGGCAGCCCGAGGCGCTGCACCCCAAGCCCTGCCCCGAGGCTGCCCAGGCCGGCCCCGGCCGTGCCCAGCGCCCGCAGCAGGGCGAGCAGGGCGCGCTCCGTGCCCGGCAGGGCCACGTCCCCCACCGTGCCCTGCGTGTGCCACCGCAGCGCCCCGCTGCCCAGGCCGGACAGCGCCTGCACGGGCAGCGCTGCCCAGGGCTCCCGCAGCAGGGAATAGCTCAGGAGCTGCGCTGCCAGCGCGCCCGGGCCCAGCGCCTCCGCCGCGCCGGCCGGCAGCGCCCGCAGCAGCCGCGGCCCGAGCGGGTGAAGGGCCAGCTCTGCCAGCGGCCCCAGGGCCACCCAGAGCCCCACGAGGAGCTCGCCGCTGCCCTGGTCCTGCAGCTGCCACGGGAGGAAGTTGTAGCTGGCAGAGCTGGCGGCGCCCACGAGGAACAGGGTGCCCGCGAAGAGCAGCGCCCGGCCGTGCCCCCGCAGCAGGGACAGCGCCTTGGGCAGCCCGGGAGCGCGGGCGCTTCGCCTGGGAGCGAGGCCGGGAAAGAGGAGGCTGACCGTCAGGGAGAGCAGCACCAGGACAGCGTAGGCGTAGAAGTGCACGGCGAGGCGGGGGACGGAGCGGCCGAGGGAGCAATCCAGGCGATCCACCAGCACGGACACGCCGCACGCTCCGGCGGCCGCGCCCGCGCAGCCCCACGGCCACAGCCGCCCGTACCTGTCCGTGGCGTCCACAAAGTCCAGGTACTCGTAGACTCTCTCATCCATGGTCCATTCCAGAGAAGTGGCCAACAGCTCCCAAAGCACCACAGCGCCCAGGACCATGAGAAAAACCCGGTACTCTCTGTCCTGGGAGCTGCTCTGCACGGCCTCCAAGCTGGCATCTCGAGAGTCTGAAAGGTTTTCAGGCACTTGGGCATCTCCCACAGCGGGAAGAGCTGTTTTAAACAAAGCTGGCCCATTACTCTCAGTAGCATTTGGGCTTTCCTCAGCATTATCAGCAAGATCAGTGGCGGCAGAGCCCGGAGTTCCCTCCTGAAGCCCAGGGGAGGGAGGGCCGTAGGATGCCGGCCCTCCTGGTTCCGGTGTCTGCTGATCGATGCCTTTCACCCTCCAGCCAGAGGGACCATCCAAGGAGCCTTTTCCCTTTGGATCACCTTCCCCAGCCTCTCTGCCGCGCTCCTGAAGCACGCCTGCTGCGCCCAGCAACCCCTGGGAGGCTGAACTGCCCAGAGCGGGCTTCCTGCTCGCTGCCAACACGTCAGCAGCCGCTGTCCCCGCTCGCCCTGGCACAGCTCTGGTGTGCGGCAGAGCGCTCGGGTTCAACGTTCTGTCACTGTTCCTGCCGGGGCTGGGCACCGGGCCGGGCACTGCGGTGGGCACCGGGCCGGGCAGAGCGGAGGGGAGCACGGAGGGCAGCGGGGAGGGCAGGGAGCCGGGCAGGCCGAGCTGCAGGCTGCGGTCACAGCCCGCGTCCCCCGTGTCCCCCGCGGGCGGGATGAAGGTGAGCGCCAGGCCGGCCCCGGCCGAGCCCAGCGCCGAGCCCGCCAGCAGCAGCCGCCCGGCGCGGCCCCGCGGGCAGCACAGCGGCACGGCGAGCGCCGCCAGCAGCCGGGCCCCGGCCGCCGCCCCCACCAGCGGCGCGGGCAGCCCGAGCAGCCGCAGGTAGAGCGGCAGGAAGGGCTCGGCGCAGCCCCGGCCCGCGCCCTGCAGCAGCCGGAACAGCGCGGCCAGCGCCAGGGCCCGGCCCACGTCCCAGCGCTCGCTCATGGTCCCCTTCGCATGGCCTCACCCGCCGCCAGCGCCGCCGCTCCCCGCCGGCCCCGCTCCGCGCGGGGAGGAGCCGCCGCACCTGCGGCACCGGGGCGGCACCGGCCCGGCCGCACCTGCCCCGCCCCGGGACCGGCGGGGGCGCAGCGCCCTCTGCGGGCCGGGCCGGGAATAGCCCGGGACCGGCACGGGAACGGCCCGGGACTGGCACGGGAATGGCCCGGTAACGGAATGGGAATGGCCCGGTAACGGAATGGGAATGGCCCGGTAACGGAATTGCCCTGCACCGACACGGGAATGGCCCGGTACTGACACAGGAATGGCCTCATACTGACACGGGATGGCCCGGTACGGAAATGGCCCGGTACTGACACCGGGATAGCCCGGCACTGGCACTGGGTTGGCCCGGTACTGACACGGGAATGGCCCGGCACTGGCACTGGGATGGCCCGGTACTGGCACTGAGATGGCCCGGTACTGGCCCGGCGCGTCCCCTCCCGCAGGATCCCGGGATGCTCGGGCTGGAAGCGGCCGCAGCGCTCGTCCGGCCCCACCGCCCCGCACAGGCCGGGGAGCGGCGGCCGCGGTTCCGCGGGGCTCGGAGGGGACTGCCCGGGACATCGCGGCCCGCCGGGGCACGGGGGTGGCGGACGGGAGCCACATGGAGCGGGACTGTGTCCAGGCAGGTGTGGAATGTCCCAGGTGAGGGACACTCCACACCCTCTCTGACAATCTGTTCTGGGTTCACTGCAGTTCAGGCGGAGCTCCTGAGCATCCCAGCCACGTGCAAACACACAACAACCACCAACGGCAGCTTCAGCTTGGGTTTGTCCTGATTTCTTTCCATTGGCACTAAAAGGATTGCACCCTCCGGTCCAAGCCATCCATGGCACCTATACAAATAATTTATCACCCATCTACATAATTTACACTGTACAGAACAAACTCCGGACTCCAGCCCACACCCCAGCCCAGCTCCAAGCCCTTTGGCTCTCTGAGCCTTTTCCTTGTGTGTGCAAACCCCCAGGGAAGCCCTGAGGAGGCAGAGGGGTGCAGAGGGGTCACCCCTTAAAGCCCACACGGTCCCAACAGCAGCAGCTGCTCCTGCAGGGTTTCCTGGGGTGCCCCAGAGCTCCTGCTGCTCCTCAGCTTCCCTCCGGGACACCGTGTTTGCTGCCCCAGTCCGGCACAGGGGAGCACCAGGTGTTTGGCTCGTGAGGTGGAAACCGGAGCCCTGCGGGGCTGTGGGACATCTCCAAAAGGAGCACTGCTGCTGCCAGCTGCCCTGGGCTCCCCAGGACGGGCAGCGCCACCTCCACGGATCTTCCTCACCCTTCCTGAACGGAGAGCTCAAAGCTTTTCCCCGAACTGTGCAAACGGTGAAAGCTCAGTCCTGGAGCAGGGCTGTGCCCTTGGCAGGGGCGTGGGGCCATTGTCACACATGTCACAGGGCATGGCTGTGCCCTTGGCAGGGGCGTGGGGCCATTGTCACACATGTCACAGGGCATGGGACCATTGTCACACTGTCACCAGCAGGGCTGTGCCCTTGGCAGGGGTTGTCAGCCATTGTCACACATGTCACAGGGCAGGGCTGTGCCCTCCGAGCCCATCCACCTCTGCTGGGGCAGCTCTTCCCAGCCCTGCCATGCAAAGTCACCTCTGGTGGCTTTCAGAGTGTTTTCTCTCCCCGTGAGCTCTGTGCTGGCCCCACGCCAGAACCCACAGCGCCGTTCCCGTCTCCTTCACGGGATGACTCCTGCAAAAGTGTTGATGGGCAGCAGCAGAGACTTGGGCAGGAATTTCACCAGCCCCACGTCCTCTGTTTCCTGAGGGCTGGATTTGGTGGTCCTCGTCTTCTGCAGGCAGTAGCTGGGCTCGAGGCAGGGAGACACCTCCAGGCTGGAAGAGCACAGAGCACATTCACTGCGGCACGGTCCGCTGTGACCTCCCAGCAAAGCCCAGCTCTCCCCCTGCCAGCCACGGCTGCACTCGTGCTTCCTGCAGCTGCGTTTGGCTGCAGAGATGAGCTGCAGTGTGTCAGTGTCTGACACACAGCCGAGCTCCTGAGCCTGGCCCAGTGTGAGCCAGGAATTCTCAGTTTGTGTTGGCTGGGCCTTGAGCCCTCCGCGCATCCCGCGGCCCTGCAGCTCTCCGGGCACATCAACCCCGGCCGTGCCCACAGGGCTGGGTCCCCTCCCCCAGCTGCACCTGCTGGAGAGCCCGGGGAGGGATGCAGTCAGTGCAGAGAGCATCAGCATCCCGATCCAATCCATCACTCAGGAGATCTAAGCTCTGCTTGCCCCTGGAGGTGCCTGCTTTTCTCCAGCACCTTCTGTGTGAAGAACCACTTTGTTCCTCACACCACCTCCCAAAACCACAAATGTGTGCCTGCTGTCCTGGAGAAGGAACTGGGGCTTTGTCAGGGATGAGATGAGGGCTCCCTGGCCCAGGGGAGGCAGGGAGAGGTGCAGAGCTAGGATTCTCACCCGATCACGTCCCTGTAGGTTCTCCTGCTGTCCTTGTCCAGCCGCACTGTGAAGGGTCTCTGCTCTGGGCTCCTGACCTTGATGCTGCGAGTTCTGAACCTGTGTGCCACAGCCTGCGTGGGGAGAGCAAGGAGAGCCTGCTGAGGCTGTCCCTGCCCTCCCTGGGCCGTGTGCTGGCTGCCACAGGGACGGGCAATGACATTGCTCTGGTTTTCTTTTTGAACCTCAGATGTGACAAAGAGAATCCTGGCTCTGTATTCAGAACCTGGCACTGACCAGCAGGGATGGCACTGACCAGCAGGGATGAGAGTGACCAGCAGGGATCAGAGTGACCAGCAGGGATCAGAGTGACCAGCAGGGATCAGAGTGACCAGCAGGGAGGGCACTGACCAGCAGAGAGGACAGTGACCAGCAGAGAGGACAGTGACCAGCAGGGATGAGAGTGACCAGCAGGGATGAGAGTGACCAGCAGGGATCAGAATGACCAGCAGAGAGGACAGTGACCAGCAGGGATCAGAATGACCAGCAGGGATGAGTGACTAGCAGGGATCAGAGTGACCAGCAGAGAGGGCACTGACCAGCAGAGAGGACAGTGACCAGCAGGGATCAGAATGACCAGCAGGGATGGCACTGACCAGCAGGGATGAGAGTGACCAGCAGGGATGAGAGTGACCAGCAGAGAGGGCACTGACCAGCAGGGATCAGTGACCAGCAGGGATGAGAGTGACCAGCAGGGATGAGAGTGACCAGAAGGGATGACACCCACGGTGTCTGGGGCTTTGGCTCAAACATCCAGACTTTTCCATGGAAAATAATTACAGGGTGGCCCCCAAACCCTCTCCTCCCCTTGGGGTTGCCCCTCTCCCTGCTGTTGAGGGGATTCTGGCCCTGAGGATCCCACGGTACTCACTGAGAACGAGCGTCCTGCCAAGTTGCTGGTCCTGATGATTTCAGTGATGGTCACAGTCAGGCAGCCCAGGCCTGGGACAGAAGCAGAGGGTTGGGCTGGGGCCAGGGCAGAGCCTCAGCTCTCGGGGGCCCTGCCCCACGTTGGGCTGGGGTCAGGGCACAGTCTCAGCTCTCGGGGACCCTGCCCCACGTTGGGCTGGGGTCAGGGCACAGTCTCAGCTCTCGGGGACCCTGCCCCACGTTGGGCTGGGGCCAGGGCACAGTCTCAGCTCAGCTCAGCTCTCGGGGGCCCTGCCCCATGTTTGGGTCACTGACTGTGGACACACAGGACTGCAGCAGGCTCCAAGGGCACAGGAATTGTGTGGGATCATGCCTGGGGTGGAAAGCTGGCCCAGTGCTAAGGGGCAGCTGGGAGAGGAAGGCTGGAGCAGAGGGAAGATGCTGGAATCCTGTCTGAGCCTCAGATGTGTCATTCCTGAGAAAACCCCAACCAGACCACGGGGACAGGGATATTCCTATCACTGGTTCCCCCCAGAGCCCAGGCACAGCTGGCACAAGGACCGTGGGCAGATTCCCTGCACTGAGCACCAGACACCCCAGGAAGCAGAAGAAGAACCCACCTTCAGCCTCCTCAGCAGGGATGGCTTTCATCAGCAGGCCTGTGGAGCGCAGGGACAGGGCCAGCTCCTTCTGCCGCTCACTGAGCACAACCTGTGGGCAAGGGCAGCGTCCTGGCAGTGCCCTGGCAGTGCCCTGGAAATGTCCAGGCAATGTCCTGGCAGTGCCCTGGCAATGTCCTGATAATGCCCAGGCAGTGCCCAGGCAGCGCCCTGGAAATGTCCTGGCAGTGACCAGGCAGTGACCAGGCAGTGCCCAGGCAGCACCCTGGCAATGTCCTGATAATGCTCTGGCAGTGCCCTGGCAGTGCCCTGGTAATGCCCAGGCAGTGTCCTGGCAGTGCCCTGGCAGTGCCCTGGAAATGTCCTGGCAATGCCCAGGCAGTGCCCTAGCAATGTCCTGATAATGCCCTGGCAGTGCCCTGGCAGCGCCCTGCCTGGGGAGGGCTGGCACAGCTTGTCACAAGCACAGGGGAGCTAACAGGTTCAGCCCAGCCCCGCTGTCCCTGCCTGGACAGCAATTCCAGAGGAAGGAGGGAGGGCCAGTCCCCCTTTAGGAGGTCTGTGCCCTGCTGGAGCCCCACTCACCCTCCTGTAGGTCACTGTGAGATCCATGCCAGGCCCATCCAGGGTGCTTTTCCTCTTGGTCGTGCTCAGCTCTGCCAGGAGGGAAGCAGGTGGGGTTGGATTTCCCTCCTCCCACCTGTCTGTGCTCAGCAGAGAGAGACCCCATGGGCTGAGCCCCCCAGTGTCCCACCATGGCCTCCTGTCACACTTGGCCCTTCCATCCCTGCCTTGGCAGCTGGGGCTCTGTGCCAGCGGGACAGACTGACTGCAGGCTCTGTGCCAGCCTCAGTGACAAATATCCCCTGGACTGGGCACCAGAGTGCACTGCGGGAGGAGCTGGGTGGCACAGCTGGAGCAGCCTCCAGGCACTCCTGTTCCCTCCCTGGCAGCCCGAGGAACTGGGTTTCTAACAGGAAAACACCTGGCTGGGAAGCCCAGCTTGTTCCCCCAACTAAGTCAGGGCTCAGACCCAGCTCCTGAGCGTCCTGGAGCCGACCAAAGGCTCAGACTGCAAAGCCTGGCTGGGCCAGGAGCCAGCGGCCACCAGGGCTCGCATCAGCCTGATCTCCTGGGAGAGCAGGGAGGCGGAGGTGGGCAGGGAGGTCTTGCCAGGAACCAGGAGTCCTGCCCATGGCCTGGGGCTCTGCAGGCTGAGGGGGGGACCTGGGCATGGCAGGAGCCCTGTCGGGGCTGGTGGGACACACACACCTCTGTGGGAGGGGCTGTCCTGCACCTGGGTCAGCAGCTCCGTCAGGAACACGTCCTCAGCTGGGTCCTGGGCTGGGTCCTGGAACAGGACCTGAAAGAGAGGGACAGCCCTGAGAGGAACAGCCCTGGGAGGAGCAGCCCTGAGAGACACATTCCTGAGAGGAACAGCTCTGAGAGACACAGCCCTGGGAGACACATCTCTGGGAGACACATCCCTGAGAGGAACATCCCTGGGAGGAAAAGCCCTGAGAGGAGCAGCCCTGGGTGACACATCCCTGGGTGACACAGCCCTTGCAGGAACAGCCCTTGCAGGAACAGCCCTGACAGGAACCCCCCTGAGGACATCTCCTCTGTCACCCGAGGTGTCACCCGAGGCTTGTAGCCTGGACAGGCTCTCCAGAGCAGCCACGGGGGGGCTGGGAGCTGACCATAGCGTTCAGGGTTCCTGTGGGGTGGGGGAGCTGCCCTGGCTCCCTTTCCCGAGCTCCAGGAGGGTTGGGAGCCTTGCCAGAGGCGCGGGGACCTGGCCGGCCGAGCCACGGACAGTGTCCCCTGCCACTGGATGTCACTGTGCCCTCGGAGACGAGTCACTGCCATTCCCCAGGCCAGGCTGAGCGGCTGCTGAGCTTTAGGGGACGCCGTTTCTCTCTGACCCAACCTCAGGGGCCAGGTCACCCCAGCCCTGGGAATTATTTCCCTTTCACGGGCCTGAATTGGGCAGGATGTGCAGAGCAGGTCCTGCAGATCCTGTCCCAGCCACTCCTGGCCCCACACCCAGCTCCTGGGGACCTGGCTCCCACCTGGGGCAGCTCCCTGCAGCCAGCCAGGAGCAGGGAGGGAGAGCAGGGCAGGGTCTGCAGTGAGGAGCCCCACACCTGCAGGGCAGGAGAGCAGTGAGGAGCCCCACACCTGTAGGGCAGGAGAGCAGCTCAGGGCCTCTGTCCCAAACCCCTCGTGCCCTGCCTGAACCACCCACGCTCCCACAGCCTCCCTTCCCCTCGGGGCAGAAATGAGTGGGAGAACATTTCCAGAAACTCGAAATGCCCAGGCGCAGCGAGCCCCAGGGGCTCCAAGGACTGGCAGGCTCTGGGTTATTCGAGAAGTCCTGGGGATGCTCCACCAGGAGTGACCAAAGCTCTTTGCGAGCCTTGTTCAGGGGCTCCTCCTGCGCTGCAATAGGTGCCACAGTGGCTGTGAGCAGGCTAAAGGAGCTCTGTGCATCAGCCTGAGGGAAGGGTTAATGTTGTACACCCGAATTTAGCCCTGCTTTGCTCTCCTATCAAATGCCAGCCCTCGCTCTGGTACCACCTCAGAGCAAAGCTGGCAGGAAATCAACCAGAGGGTGCTGCAGGAAGCCCTGCAAAGCCCCCGCAGGTACAGGAGGTTCTGGCACGCTGCTCAGCAGAGCCCTGCTCGCTCCCAGCACCCAGAGCAGGAGGAGGAGCAGGGCTCCTGAGCACCCCCAGCTCGGCAGGGCAGCACACCCTGGCCCTGTGGGGGATTTCAAGGCTCCCTTTGCTGGGCTGGATCCCCAAATGGCCCCGCCAGGGGCAGCGGCTCAGCTGAGCTGAGCTCCAGGGTCGTGGGCTGGGGGAACGGGGATCCAGGCTGGGATCTGCCGGGAGCCCCCAGAGCCCGCTGGCTCTGCACAGCTCTGCCAGCCCTGCAGGGCTGCTGGGGGCCCGGGCTGTGCCAGCTGTGCCACCCACCTTGACAGAGTGCACCTGGAAGCAGACGGGCTGCGTGCCCATGCGGGCGTAGTAGGCGATGACGTCGGTGAGGAACAGGTCGGTCACCAGGGCCCTGCTGGGCTGGGGGACAAACCACAGGCTGGCTCAGCCCTGTCACTTCTCCAAAACCCTGCCACAAGGTCTCACACCTTCCTGGGCACCGAGGGAGGGATGAGCTGTCCTCTGGCCTCGCCACTCACAGGGAGTGGGAGCTGTGCCCCCCTGCCAGCCCCTTCTGTGTGGGCTGGCAGCGGTGGCTCCAACTGCCGGGAAATGACAGCTGGGGGGATTTCAGCAAAAGCTTTCTTTCTTGAAATCTGCCATTTCCTGTGCCCTGGTCAAAAAAACCCGTCAGAGCAAATGGCTTTTGTGGGCTGGGGCAGTGTCAGATACAGGCACCTCCTGCGGAGGGTTTGGAGGGAAAATCTCTGTCTGGGCATGGAGAGCCCTGCAGGGCCTGGGGAGGGTTTGGAGGGAAAATCTCTGGGGATGGAGAGCCCTGCAGAGCCTGGGGAGGGTTTGGAGGGAAAATCTGGGGATGGAGAGCCCTGCAGGGCCTGGGGAGGGTTTGGAAAGTGTCTGGGGATGGAGAGCCCTGCAGGGGAAATCTCTCAGGGGATGGAGAGTCCTGCAGGGCACAGAGCCCTCCCCAGGGTTTGCAGGCGTTTTCAGGACGTGGGAAGGTTTTCCTCCTACCATGGTGGCCAGCCTGGGGATCATGTGGCACAGGGTGTTGATGTTGCTCTCGTACCAGGGGTCAGCCCTGCCCAGGTACCCGGCCACCTCGCACAGCTCCTCGGGGCCAGCGTGCTCCTGCAGGGAAACAGCCACGGCTGACAGCCACAGCCTGGGGACTGATGGCTTTCCCTGGGCTTGTATTGGGCCAAACGTGAGGAGAAAATCCTGGAGAGCCCCTCCCAGCCACTTCCAGCCCTAAATCCAGCTCCTGTGGGACTTGGCTCACACTCCTGAGGAGGAACAGGGGGCTCACCAAATCAGGAGCCATGAGGAGGCAGGGACACCTGTGACATTCCCCCATCCTTCCCTTTCCCTGCTCAAACTCATTCAGCATGTGCTCCAGCACAAAACTTCCTTGAGGAATGAAAAGAAGGAATTCTGATTTTTCAACAGCCTGTTTGTCAGGGGTCACAGTCAGCTCTGGGCCAGCTTAAAATATCTTAAATGTAATTGTTTCTTTACCTCTACCCGAGGGGAAGGGATGTGCCTGACATAAACCACAAGTAGAGACTCACAGACCTAAACCTGGGGCCGTGGCCAAGCAGGCAAAGCCCTCAATGAGCAGTAGCTGCTCCCCCTCAGCACCTGGGAGGTGGGAAAAGCAGCAGCTAGACCTCAGGGATCCCTCTGCAGCTGAGGCCTGGAGGGAGAACTGAAGGGGCTGTGACCCCGGACTGAGCCCAGCAGCTCCGTGTTGGCTCCCACCCTCCCTGTCCTGGGGCCAGGGCAGGGATTCCCGATCCCCTGCTCCCCCCAGCTGCCACCCCCGGCACTCACAGCAGCAGCCGAGGGCTGGGGCTGCCCCGGCACCACGGGGATGTGGTAGAACTGCAGGTCCAGCCTGGGCGTCAGGAACACTCGGCGGGCCTCCCGCTTCCTGAAACGCGAACGGAGATGTCCCGAGGGCAGGGGCAGAAGGTGGCACGGCCGGGCAGGGCCAGGACACTGCGGCGGCTCTGCCACCTGCCCCCCTCGCTGCCTCCTTTCCCGGGATGTGCCCTCGGCTCCCAAATCTAGCGGGGGGAGGTGATGGGGAGGAGTTTTTGTCAGGGCCTGGTGTGCCTGTGCACCCAGCTCTGCTCCCAGGCTGCCCACGCTGTCACCCATCCCACCCCACCCGGGCTGGGGACAGCCAGCTGGGAACAGCTCCTCTGTAGGATTTTTCCCGTTGCCCCGTTTGTTGCTCGTTTAACCGAGCCCCCGGACAGACGGGAGGACTGGCTGTGTGCATCACCTGGGCCGCGAGAGCCGCCGGTGCCAGGCGGGTGCGTCTGGGAGCCGAGCACGGGACCCGAGCCTGCCCCGGGCACCCAGCCCGCCCCCAGCCCCCCGGCTGCTCCAGCAACCTGCAGGGCACAGCTCCGCCGTGCTGCTGTCCCCCCGAGCCCGGCTGGCCGCAGGTACCTGAGGGAGTGGAAGGCTTGTGCCAGGCGGCCCAGGATGCGATCGTCCCCCAGCAGCACCACGCGGGCGGTGTGCAGCCTCTGGAGCGGGCCCGCGGGCTCGGCGGGCATCCCTGCCCTCCCGGGGGGCTTCCCGGGGGGCTTTCCGCTGCCAGCCTGCAGGAAGGCCACGCTGTCCAGCGGGGACGGCTTTTTCTTGATGCCGCCCTTCCTGTGCAGCCGGGAGCGCTCGGCGGCGCAGGGCGCGCACGGCTCCTCCGGCGCGGGCAGGTCCCGCTCGATGCCGCTGTCCGTGGACAGCACCGAGAAGCGGCTCTGGCCGCAGCAGCCGCAGCCCGGGAGCATGTCCGGCATCTCCACGGGCTCCAGCTCCTGCCCCAGGCACTCGGGCTCGCAGCTCTGCGACAGCGGCCGCAGGAACAGCACCAGCTCCTTCCCTGCGGGCACGGAGCGCCTGAGCGGGGAGAGGGGCACAGCCGGGCTCAGCCCGCCCTGCCCCAGCTGCCCGCCCCCCGGGGACCCCGCAGGGCTGAGAGCCCCGGGGGCAGCCCGTCCTCAGCCCCCCCACCCACCGGGAGAGCTCGGTGCCACTCCAGCCCCAGAACCCCAGGCTGGTTCGGCTTGGAGGGGACCTCGAGGATCATCTCCTTGCCAAGGACACCTTCCACCAGAGCAGGCAGCTCGGAGCTCCCTCCAGCCTGGCCTCGGGCACTGCCAGGGGCACCCACAGCTACTCTGGGCACGTCCTGCTGCAGCCCCAGCTCCTTCCCCCTCCTCAGCCCGGAGGGAGGCCTGGGGCAGTCAGCACCCACCTCCACGAGCTTGGCCTTGGGGCAGTGCTGCCCAAACTCCCTGCCCAAGGGTCAGGGCTAAGTGACCCCTCTGGGACAGGACCCCCAGGCTCAGACCCCAGCCAGCACCCCCAGCCCCGGGGCACTCACAGAGCTGCTCATCCTCTGTCCACCGGTGGAAGCTGATGTTGGGGCTGGGCAGAGGGGTCCCCTGCAGCCCTTCCTGGGGAGCATTCCCTGGGAAAACAAGGATGCTTGGAGCAATTCCTCACACAGGAGCAATTCCCCACACAGCCCTGGGGCTCTCCCAGCCCAGAGCTCCCGGGGTGAGGCCAGATGTGAGGCTGGGAGCCATCACCAAGTGTCTGCAGCACTGCTGGGAGGGAGAAATGAAAGGGGGGAGCTGGGCCATGGGCAGGAGTGACACAGGGACACACGGCGACACGAGGGCTCCCTGTCCCCGTGGGGATGCCTGCCTGGGCTCACCTGCGGGCGAGGAGCCCAGGAGGCCGTGGTAGATCCTCTCCAGCCGCGCCGTGTGCTGGCCCCGGTCCGAGCCCCCCTCGCTGCCCTCCACGGCTGCCACCACCTGCTGGAACCAGTGCTCCACGTCCCCCGGGGGCAGGGCCTGTGGGGACAGGGGCTGTGAGCACCTGGAAACGGGAATGATCCTCGGCCAGGCGCGGGAGGGGCAGGGAGAGCAGATGAGCCCTGCAGAAAGTGATTCCTGGGGGACACCAAGGTGCTCCTGTCCCCAGCAGAGGCACTGGCTGGGCTGGGCCTACAGCTCCTTTGGGAGCAGCTTGGCAGCTGAAGGGCACCTGGGGCATCCTCAGCAGTGCTGGCACTGGGGGTGACCCTCAGGACACGGGGGCAGCGGGCACACGGAGGTGACCTGGGAGGGGAAATTGCCGAGAGCCCCTGCAGAGTTTCTGAGGCAGACATTTGTGCCACTGCGGCCCCACAGCTCCTTCCAGGAGGGTCTGGGGAAAACTGGCTGAAACCTTTCCCCCGAGAGGTTCCTGCAGTGCCCAGGGGCTGCCAGAGGAGCTGACAGAGGCTCTGTCTCAGCTTTGCTGGGCAAAACCAACACTGAGGCTGAAAGTTCCACCTCTGGCTCTGCTGCTTTCCATCCGAAGGGAGTCTGAGTTCAGCCCCAGCCCAGCTCTGGGGCTGTGCAGACCAGCGCTGGGGAGCTGGGGGGTTTCTCCACTTGCCAAAACACCTTTTGCTTCTCCAGGCTGTCCAGCCAGAGCCGGAGCAGGGGAAGCACGGCAGGAGCTGCTGCATTACCTGGAGGCGGGCCCTGAGGCCGTGGCTGTCGCAAGTGTCACCCAGGGCCGCCTGCAGGGCGTGGGTGACCACGCAGCTCATGCAGCCCCGCGGGCTCTGGGACACCTGCGCTGCCTCCGTGTCGGTGGCCAGCGCCTTGCAGATGGCTTCGGGCAGCAGCTCGGGGTCAGCAAAGATGAAAATCCTGCTGGGCAAAGGGGGAGATGCAGGTTCACACCTGAGCCCCGGGGCCGGCAGGAGCAGCTCACGCTCACTTTTTCCGTGGTGGCTGTTGCTGTTCCCCTCCTCCACCCTGTCTCCCCCCGGGGCAGCTCCCTGCCTCCCGGAACAATTGGGACACAGCAGGAATGTGCCTTCCTGATGCAATCCCAGTGAGGTACTGGGTGTCACCCCGTGGTGTCCCCAAGGCCACGAGGCTCAGGCCCAGGCTGTCTGTTCCAACCAAGAGTGCTGGGAAAGGCCAGGCTTCCCTGAGAGACCCCGAAATGTCAGCGCAGCCCACCCGAGGGGCAGCACCCACCTCTCCTGGTAGGGGAAGGGGCACAGCCCACCCCGAAATGACAGCACAGCCCACCCGAGGGGCAGCACCCACCTGTCCTGGCAGGGGAAGGGGCAACACCCGCCTCTCCTGGCAAGGGAGGGGGCAGAGCCCACCCGAGGGGCAGCACCCACCTCTCCTGGCAGGAGAGGGGGCAGAGCCCGCCTCTCCTGGCAGGGGAGGGGCAGCACCCACCTGTCCTGGCAGGGGAGGGGCAGCACCCACCTGTCCTGGCAGGGGAGGGGGCAGCACCCACCTGTCCTGGCAGGGGAGGGGGCAGCACCCACCTGTCCTGGCAGGGGAGGGGGCACAGCCTACCCCGAAATGACAGCACAGCCCACCCGAGGGGCAGCACCCACCTGTCCTGGCAGGGGAGGGGCAGCACCCACCTGTCCTGGCAGGGGAGGGGGCACAGCCTACCCCGAAATGACAGCACAGCCCACCCAAGGGGCAGCACCCACCTGTCCTGGCAGGGGAGGGGCAGCACCCACCTGTCCTGGCAGGGGAGGGGCAGCACCCACCTGTCCTGGCTGGGGAGGGGGCAGCACCCACCTGTCCTGGCTGGGGAGGGGGCACAGCCTACCCCGAAATGACAGCACAGCCCACCCAAGGGGCAGCACCCACCTGTCCTGGCAGGGGAGGGGGCCGCACCCACCTGTCCTGGCAGGGGAGGGGCAGCACCCACCTGTCCTGGCAGGGGAGGGGGCAGCACCCACCTGTCCTGGCAGGGGAGGGGCAGCACTCACCTGTCCTGGCAGGGGAGGGGGGCGCTGCGCAGGCTCTGCTCGGAGATGACCATCCTTTGGTACAGGGTCCCTGGAGGGCACAGACAGCGGCTGGCAGCGCAGCCCTCGGGCCGCCCGGGCTGCTCCCCGCTCCGCGGCCTGAGGAGGCTCTGCCAAGGCGGGGAACACCCGCTGAGCTCAGCTTCAACAGCCAAGAGCTAAAAACAGCCAAGAACAAAGGCCAGGCTCCCGAAAAAGAAAGCCCCGACCGTTCCGGGATGATTTCCTGTGTTTCCCTTCCTTTGTTTAGAGCGCTAAGAGCTCGGGAGCGGAGGTGCAGGCGGGAGGGAGAGCTCTGTCCCCAGGGCCACGTGGGGCCGGTGTCTGAGGACTTCGGAGGAGTTCCAGGGGTCTCTGGATCGGGAGAGAGGCCCTGCCCTGCCCCTGCCCAGGGCTGAGGCTCTGGGACAATCCCCCCGGGACCCCCGTGCTGCCCCAGGGGAGCCCTGCTGGGGATCCCCTCTCTGCACCCCGAGCCATGCCTGCAGCCAAGCTCAGGGCAGAGGAAGGGGCCCCTTGGAGCCCAAGCAGCGCTGGGGAGGAGAGCTTGGGCTGCTGGGGTGGGCTGAGGCTCCGAAATTCCCCAGCGGGTTTCTCCTCCCCTTCCCAGGGTGTCTGCACCTTGCTCTGCTCTGAAGGAGTGTTTGAAAGGCTCCTATTAAAGAAAACTTGAGCTGGGGGAACTTTAATGAGAACAGAGAAAAAAGAAACCTTGGGCTTGCTTCCTGCTGCCCCCTGACACCTCAGTGCCCTCAGGGCTGTTCCCTGCCACCCTCTGACACCTCAGTGCCCTCGGGGCTGCTTTAGAGGTGATCAGCCCCTGCCAGCCCCCCTTACCTGGGGCTGTCCTCTCCACCTGCAGCCTGCTGGCATAGTCCAGCCCGATGGTGCAGAAGGGCTTGGGCAGGGTCAGCAGCCTCTTGCAGAAGTCATAAACCCTGGCACAGAGCTCGTCAGGGATGCAGGGAGCCTGCAGGGGCACAGGGAGGTGACAGGGAGGTGACAGGGAGGTGACAGGGAGGTGACAGGGAGGTGACAGGGAGGTGACAGGGAGGTGACAGGGAGGTGACCCCTAAACTGCCCCAGCACAGCCCCCGGGCTGGGAGGGCACCAACCCCACTGCACAGAATTCACTCTGGATTTCAGTGTAAAAAATGTAAAACCTGGGGCAGAGCCAGGCCCTGCAGTGCTTTGGGAGCCTCCAGCAGTGCCCGCTGGAGCCTGGGCACACGTTTGCTTTGCCAGGTTGTGGCTTCCTGCAGGTGCTGAAAGGCCTCCAGCAAAGGGCTCAGGTGACAGGAGCTGGCACTCTGTGTGCCACAGGGACATGGGGGTCCCCTCCCTGTGCCACAGGGACATGGGGGTCCCCTCCCTGTGCCACAGGGACATGGGGGGGACCTGGCACTCTGTGTGCCACAGGGACATGGGGGTCCCCTCCTTGTGCCACAGGGACCTGGGGGTCCCCTCCCCGTGCCAAGGAGCTGGCACTCTGTGTGCCACAGGGACATGGGGGTCCCCTCCCTCACAGGGACCTGGGGGATGCCCAGCTGAGCCCGCCTGGGGCCATCCCGGGGCTCTGCTGGCTCTGAGTGGCTGCTCCGTGTTCTGAGTGGCTTCAGGTGGCCTCTCCCGTGCCCTGGTGTCCCTGGGTGCTGTGGCCAGGTGCTCCCTCACCTGGATCAAGGTGTACATCAGCGTGTGCAGCAGGGGAATGATGTAGTGCCGGAGGTCCCCTCGCTCTGCCTGTGGGAGCAGGGGCAGGGCAGCACAGTCAGCTCCTGGCAGGACCCTGGGCTGGGCAGGAGCAGCCCCGGAGCCCCCAGCGTGGGCCAGCTTCTCTGGGGTGGCCCTGTCCCCTCCCTGGGGTGGCACTCCCTCCCTGCAGTGGCCCTGTCCCCTCCCTGGGGTCACTGTCCCCTCCCTGGGGTGGCCCTGTCCCCTCCCTGGGGCAGCACTCCCAGGGGCAGCACTGTCCCCTCTCTGAGGTGGCACTGTCCCCTCTCTGAGGTGACACTCTCCCCTCCCTGCCGTGGCCCTGTCCCCTCCCTGGGGTGGCTCTCCCTGGGATGGCACTCTTCCCTCCCTGCGGTGGCTCTGTCCCCTCCCTGTGGTGGCTCTGTCCCATCCCGGGCTGGCCCTGTCCCCTCCCCGGGCTGGCCTTGTCCCCTCCCGGGCTGGCCTTGTCCCCTCCCCGGGTGGCACTCACCCTCTCCAGCTCCTTCACCAGGATGCTGACCAGGACACAGCTGGTTCTGGGGTTCTGGTCCATTCTCTTGTGCAGGGTCCAGCGCAGCATTCCTGAGGAGGGACAGCCGGGGCAGGTCAGGGGAGCCTTCCCAGGGACACGCTGGGACAGCCCCGGGGGCTGAGCCAGCTCTGCTCCCAGCTGTGCCCCTCCCTGCCCCGGGCACAGAGGGCTCTCCTGGGGCTGATTCTGGGCATCCCCTGGCGGTGGCTCCCAGAGATCCTGGGGGAAAGGAGCGTCTGGAGTTTGGTTCCTCCTCGCTCTGTTTGTGCCCAGCTGCTTTCCCACCTGCCCCACGGAATCTGGGGTCCTGCTGGCGCCAGCTCTGCTCCCTGCCACAGCTCAGAGCAGGGACCAGACACCTCCCAGCCCTGAGGGTGCCACGGCTCACTCCAGCAGCCCCAAATTTAATTAACTGTAAAATATCCCGTGCGCTCCGAGTCAAATCACCTTTCCAATGTTCATCAGGGCTCCCCAGGCTGTAGGAGCTCCATCCTCCAGACCCAGAGCACAGAGGAACCTCCCGAGTGCCCAGGGCCGAGCTGGGCAGGGCCGGGGTCACCCTGGGGCTCTGCGGGGGTGACCTGCCCAAGGCAGGAGCCAGGGACAGTGAGGGGCCAGCAGGGGGACAGGGGCTGGGCAGGGGTCACAGTCACACAGGGTGACAGGGGCTGGGCAGGGGTCACAGTCACACAGGGTGACACACAGTGACAGGGGCTGGGCAGGGGTCACAGTCACACAAGGTGACACAGGGTGACAGACATTGCTGTGGCTGGGCAGGGGGTGTCCCCAGGGTGTCCCCAGGGTGACAGACGCTGCTGGGGCACGGATGCAGCTGATGAAGGATTCGGCCCCTCCCGGAGAGGGCTCGGCAGGGCGGAGGAGCGGAGCCGCCGTGTCCCGCCGGCAGCGGCAGGAGCGGGGCTGGGACAGGCGGTGCCCGGGCTGGGACAGGCCGTGCCCGGGGCTGCGACAGGCGGTGCCCGGGGCTGCGACAGGCCGTGCCCGGGGCTGGGGCAGTCGCTCACCTCGGTCGCTCTGGCAGGAGGGGTGGTGCCCGTCCAGCTCCCGCAGCAGCGCCCGCACCCGCCGCAGGATGTCCGACTCCAGCTCTGCAAGGGACAGCGACACCTGAGCCGGGCCAGCACCGGGGGGACAGCCCGGACAGAGCCCGGACAGAGCCCGGACAGAGCCCTCCCCACGGCATCAGAGCCCTCTGAGCCCTCCGAGCCGTGATGCAAACTGCAGAGCTGTGCCCAGGGCTGCTGGAGCTGGTTGGGAGGTGCCACAGAGTGCCACAGAGTGATATAGAGTGATATGGAGTGACACAGAGTGACACAGAGTGCCACAGAGTGCCACAGAACCCCAGAAGTGCCACCCAGCCTGGGAGCTCTGCCTGCCTGAAGCCCCAGCCTGTCTCGCTCACTGCCTTCCAGAGCTTCTCCTGGCAGCCTGCTCCTCCTTACAGGTCTGCAGAGGACAGAAAGCTGAACTTTCTCCTCATTGCATCACCTTGAAGATGATAGAACTGCCTGGTACACGTGGTTAATGAAATACCTGACTTCTCCATCCCTTTCTGTGAGCAAGCAGAGTCCAGCCTGCAGCTCCCCAGCTGGGCTGGCTGCTAAACTCGATCCCCCAAACGCCTGCAGGCTCTCTGTTAGATCCCTCAGCTGTCTCTCTAAGCAAAGAGAGTTAAACATGGGGCCAAAATCTCCGTTTTTGCTCCCGGAGAAGTGTGAGCTCAGAAATGCCCGTTTGGATGCAGGCCCTGCTGCCTTTGCAGCACGGGTGGCTCTGGGAATGATCCTGGAGCTGTGCTGGGAAGGGCCCCGGGCTCAGGGCCAGCAGGGCTGCCCTGCTGAGGGTGTGTGGGCTCAGGGAGCCCCAGCCCTGCCCAGCACAGGGAGCACCAGCCCTGCCCAGCACAGGGAGCCCCATCCCTGCCCCGGCACAGACACCTCCAGGACTCTGGGTGTCCCTCTCTTTGGAGGCACCATTGGGGAAAGGTCTCAATGACATTTCTCCCTGCCCAGCACAGACACCCCCAGGACTCTGGGTGTCCCTCTCTTTGGAGGTGCCCTTGGAGAAAGGTCTCAATGACATTTCTCCCTGCCCAGCCCTGGCACACAGACACCCCCAGGACTCTGTGCCCCACTTTGGAGGTGCCACTGGAGAAAGGTCTCAATGACATTTCTCCCTGCCCAGCACACACACCCCCAGGACTCTGGGTGTCCCTCTCTTTGGAGGTGCCCTTGGAGAAAGGTCTCAATGACATTTCTCCCTGCCCAGCCCTGGCACACAGACACCCCCAGGACTCTGTGCCCACTTTGGAGGTGCCACTGCAGAAAGGTCTCAATGACATTTCTCCCTGCCCAGCCCCGGCACACAGACACCCCCAGGACTCTGTGCCCACTTTGGAGGTGCCATTGCAGAAA
Organism: Haemorhous mexicanus; assembly: GCF_027477595.1. Lineage (NCBI taxonomy): Eukaryota > Metazoa > Chordata > Aves > Passeriformes > Fringillidae > Haemorhous > Haemorhous mexicanus. The sequence continues at coordinate 614,183 of NC_082360.1, forward strand.
TGTCTCAGCACTCCTCCTTCCTCAGCCTCGCTTTCCCCTCAGGGATTTCGGGAAGCTCCCCACGTCCCACTCCTGTTTTTTGGCTCGGGAATTCTGCCTCAAAGGAGTGTTTGAAATGTGCTGCTCTTTTCCCTTGTGAGCGTTTGCAGCCAGGGGAGGCTTTTCCTGAGCACCGCTCTCAGTCCTGGCCTCTCCTCCCATCAAAGCAGCCCCAGTGCTGAGGGTCCCTCCCGGGGCACAGCAGAGAGCTTGACCCAGCACGAACAAGAGGCACTTTGATCTAAAAACAGCAAAAAACAAACCCAGCATCAAAGAGCAGTGGCTTGGAAATGGAATAAAACCTTTCAGCAATGACATCCTGACCCTGGGAGATCAACAGCACCTCTGAAACAGCGTGAAAATGGAACATGGGGGAAATGGACCAAAATACACACCAAAAAAAATTAATAATAAAACATACTACTATAAAATACAAATAAATAAAATATACTACTACAAAATAAAAACATAATATATGCTACTATAAGATAAAAATAAATAATAATAACATGTATATATGTTATTATTATTAATTTTTATCTTATATATTTATTTTTATCTTATATATATTTATATATAAATACATAGAATAAAAATTAAAATGAAAATAAAATAAAATAAAAATATATTACAATAAAATAAAAATAAATAATTATAAAACACACTACTATAAAATAAAAAATAATAAAATATACTACTGTAAAATAAAAATATATATAATAAAATATACTAGTATTTAAAATATATATAATAATAAAATATTAAAAAATATACTAAAAATATTAAAAATATAAAAATTATTTAAAAAAATATACTACTATCAAATGTTAAACAAATAAAATATACTACTATAAAAATACTACTATAAAATATAAAATATGAAAAATTAAATATACTATTATGAAATGGGCTACTTTAAAACTCAAGTGTTTTGTGAGCTGTGTGTGCCCCAGACTCAGCAAAGCTTTTGGCTTGCCCCTGCACGGCTCTGTGCTCGTGTCCCACCTCCCAGCAGCGGCTGGCAGCGCCTTGGGCAGCGCCCGGCTGTTTGCAGGGAGGACAGGGGTGTGCGGGGTGGGTGAGGGGAGTTCCCTGGCTGCCCCCCGCCCGGGCTCAGCATCACCCACCTGAGCTGTCCATGGCCGGGCCGGGCTGCGGCTCGCGGGGCACCAGCGCAGGGCTGCTCACGGCGCGGGGGCATGGCCCTGCAGGAAACGGCAACAGCGGGGCTCAGGGGGCTGCAGAGCAGGCTCGGGCTGAACCTGGGAGCGCAAGGGCACCGGGACCCCTGGCACCCCCTGGCACCCCCTGGCACCCCCTGGGGCAGGGGCAGAGCCACGGGCCGTGCTTGGGGCAGAATCCCCAGCTCGGAGCTGCTGGCACTGCCAGTGCCGGGGCTGGCGCTGCTGCTGGGGGAGCTCGGAGACCCCCGGAGCTCGGAGAGAGACCCCCGGAGCTCGGAGAGAGACCCCCCGGAGCTCGGAGAGAGGTCCCCGGAGCTCGGAGAGAGACCCCCGGAACTCAGAGAGAGACCCCCGGAACTCAGAGAGAGACCCCCGGAACTCGGAGAGAGACCCCCGGAACTCGGAGAGAGACCCCCGGAGCTCGGAGAGAGACCCCCGGAGCTCGGAGAGAGACCCCCGGAGCTCGGAGAGAGACCCCCGGAGCTCGGCTCTCCCGAAACTCGGAGACCCCCGGAGCTCGGAGACCCCCGGAGCTCGGCTCACCCCGAAATTCGGAGACCCCCGGAGCTCGGCTCTCCCCGGAGCTCGGAGAGAGACCCCCGGAGCTCGGCTCTCCCCGAAACTCGGAGACCCCCGGAGCTCGGAGACCCCCGGAGCTCGGAGAGAGACCCCGGGAGCTCGGCTCTCCCGAAACTTGGAGACCCCCGAAGCTGGGAGAGAGACCCCCGGAGCTCGGAGACCCCCGGAGCTCGGCGCTCCCCGGAGCTCGGAGACCCCCGAAACTCGGAGAGAGACCCCCGGAGCTCGGCTCTCCCCAAAATTCGGAGACCCCCGGAGCTCGGCTCTCCCCGAAACTTGGAGACCCCCGGAGCTCGGCGACCCCCGGCCCGGCCCGGCTCCTCTCGGCCGCTGCCGGAGGGAGCAGCAGCCGAAGGCGGCCGAAGGTGTCGGTGGCTCCCCACATCCGCATCCTCCCGGCGCTGCGGGGGCGGCCGCTGCCGGCCTCCCACAGCTTCCAAATTTAGCGAAGAGCAGCGTGAGCCCGGCCTGCCCGAGAAACTCTGCTTCTCGCCTCACCTGCCTGCTCCAAGGGCTCCTTCTGCTCCCTGGCAGCAGAGAGCAGCTGAGGCTGAGCCCTCGGAGCGCTGCTTGCTCCCAGGGCCTGGGTCTCCCCGGAAAAGCCGACATGGAGAGACAGAAGTGGTGCCCAGCAGGCTCAGAACCAGTCACGCTGCCCAGAGGGGACAGGCAGGAGGTGTGGGAGAGGAGGATGAAAGGACACCGCAGGAACAGGCTCTGAGGAGCACTGGGGTCAGGCAGGGTCCTGCCAGCTCCAGCCACTGCCTTCCCTGGCCAGGACCAGCACAGGAACCCACCCAAATTTGCAGAAATTCCCCTTTTCCCTGGGAATGTTCCTGAGCAGCCCAGGAACCCACTGAGCAGAAATTCCCCTTTTCCCTGGGAATGTTCCTGACCAGCCCAGGAACCCAAATTAGCAGAAATTCCCCTTTTCCCTGGGAATGTTCCTGAGCAGCACAGGAACCCAAATTAGCAGAAATTCCCCTTTTCCCTGGGAATGTTCCTGACCAGCCCAGGAACCCAAATTAGCAGAAATTCCCCTTTTCCCTGGGAATGTTCCTGAGCAGCCCAGGAACCCACTGAGCAGAAATTCCCCTTTTCCCTGGGAATGTTCCTGACCAGCCCAGGAACCCAAATTAGCAGAAATTCCCCTTTTCCCTGGGAATGTCCCTGACCAGCAGAAGAACCCAAATGAACAGAAGTTCCCCCAGCTCCCTGGGATGTTCCCTGCCTGCTGTGCTCCCCAGGGTGAGGGCACAGCCCCTCAGCCCCATCCCAGACCCAGCAGGGCAGGCAGGGATGATGCCAGCCCACAGGAAGGGTTCTGGGCACCAGAGCCCCCCTCCAGGCAGCCTCTCTGTGTGCCACAGCCCTCCTGGGAGGATCCCTGAGCCCAGGAACAGGAGATGTCCCCATTTCTGGTCCCAGCCCCTGCACTGGCCCCAGCCCCTTCTGCTCCCAGAAGGCTGCAAGGTTCCCTGACCCACACCAGGAGGGCTCTGTGCCCTCTGTCCCCCTCGTCCCCCTGCCTCCCCTGCAGCAGACACGAGGCACAGCTCGTCCCATCCCTGGGTGTTTTGCTGTCTGCCAGCTCAGCAAGACCAGAGCCTTCTCTGCATTCATCCCACTTCTTTGCAGAGCTGCAAATCTCCGCTTCCTCCCTGCAATTCTTAAAATACCCATGGCATCAGCTGGATTTTATTCCTTTTGCAGGGAAAAAAATGGAAAAGGAAGGGCAAGAAGAAGAGTTGCAATTCTTCCGTCAGGTTTCAATAATTCTGAGATTCATAGGACAAAAACCCCAAATGACCCCAAAGCTGCCTTCCCCAAGAGTTTGGGGCAGTTCTGGGGAACACCTGGCTCTGCTCTCAAAAATGCAGGACTTGGCAGTGGAAGTGCAGCTTACCCTGGACCCTGGCAGATAAATTCACGGGTTAAAGGGAAATGCAGGGTTAAAGGGAACTCTCCTGTTCCAAACTGCAGGTGCTGGAGACAGAGAGAGCAGGACCTGGCTGAGCACGGGGTGCTGAGCACCCCACAAAGCCTCCTCAGCCCCTCCTCCGCAGGGCAGCAGCCCGGGGGGCCCAGGGTCAGGGCAGTTTGTACCAGTGCTCCCTCTCAGCCCAGCTAATCCCAGGTGAAGCTCTGCCCCATTTTGGGATCCTGCAGCCTCTGCCTCCTCTCCCCTCTCCATCCTCCCCCCGCTCATCCCACAGAACCCCCTCCTCCTTAGCAGGGATCCCCGTTCGCTTGGGCCCAGCTGGGCACGAGGAAAGTGTCACCTCCCTCCAGGGCTGTCCCTTTTCTAATCCTTACAGGCAGGGGGAACACTGAGGACAGCACCCTGAATGCTGGGGACACCATCCCGAGTGCTGGGGACAGGGGACACCACCCGAGTTCTGGGGACACCCCTCCAGCTCCCTCTCCCTTCTCTGAGGGCTGATGACAAGCACCAAGGATGTTGTCACCAGGTGGGTTCCGGCATGTCTGGGGGGTCCTGGGCAGCCGCAGGGACAGCCAGCAGGTCACTGTCCTCGTGGGGCCATCGGTCCCCACACGGAGCCCAGGCTGGGCTGCTCCGTGTCCTCCAGGGAGGAGGATCCCGGCTCACCCAGCCCTCGGCTCACCCCTGCAGGAGGGCACAGCCCCGACCCCACCAAGGTTCCTCTCCAACCACGGCGGGGGCTGCAGCTCAGCCCCTGGGGTGGGACTGAAAATCCCCCTGAGGGATGGGGAACCGCTTCAGCCCCACGCTGGTGACTCAGCTGCCCCCTGGAAATGGGGGGCTGGCTCCCCAGAGACCTCCCGCTCTGTCTCACAGGCCATCAGCACTCGGAAATCCCTAAAGCCCAGCCACGCCCGGCCAGGTGAAACACGAGAGGCACAGAAATAGCGAAGCGAGGCAGAAATAGCCGAAGCCACGGAAGAAAACCCAAGCCCGAGCCCGTGGGTGCTGGGAGCTGGGCTGGCAGTAACGAGGCTCCCCTGGGAAGCTCCAGCACGTCCAGGATCCTCTCCCTGCTCCCGGCACACCCTGCCTGCACCCCAAATGCCATACCTGGTACCAGCCAGCCTGGGCCATGTCCCTGTCCCCCTCCCCGCCTGCCCGGGGCCAGCGGAGCCCCAGCGGGACGCGGAGCCCATCCCCGAGCTCTCTCCCGATCTATTTATCCGCTCCAAAGGCGCCTCCCGCAGCCCGTGCTTAGTTACAAACTCACCGCCCGGGCTCGGCTGAGCTTTTTCCCGGGGCTGTTTGTCAGCTCCAGCGCAGGGACAGAGAACGCCGCGCCTCGCACGGGCACGGAGCGGCTCTGCCCCCTCCCAGCCCGCCTCAGCCCCCTCCCAGCCCGCCTCAGCCCCCTCCCACCCGGCCGCACCGCCCCGGCCCCAGCCAGGGGGGTTCTCACAGGTACCATCGGAGCGGGGTCCGGCGCCGGAGCGTCCTGCGGGAGCCGCGGGCAGCGCTCAGCCCGAGCGGACCCGCATGGGCTCGGTGGCGTCACGGCACGGCAGATGGCCTGGGGACAGCCCCGGCCCGCCCCCCGCGCCGCCCTCCCCCGCGGCTGCTGCGGGCGAGGCTGGTGCTGAGAGCGGCAGCGGAGCCTGGCACGGCCCCGGCGCCCGGCCGGGCTGGCTCCGGGAGCGGCTGGAGCACGGCGGGGCGGGATGGGGTGGGGTGGGATGGGGTGGGATGGGGTGGGGGCAGGAGGGGACGCGGCAGCTGAAGGGCCGTGTCCCCCAAGCTGCCCTGGGGATCTGACACTGCATTCTCTGAGCTGCCCCAAACTGCAGCTGGCAGCTCCCGAACGCTGAGAAACCGCTCCAGCAGCATCCCTGACGTCCCCTAATCCCCTGCACCCCTTAATCCCTTCCACCCCTTACTTCCCTCACATCCTCAACCCTGGAGCCGCAGGGGACCTCAGCAGAGGCAGATGCTGTGTCCTGTTTGTCCCTCCGCTCAAAGCCTGTCCGTCTGTCCGTGCAGCACGCTCTGCTTTTGGCAGGGATGCCGAGCTCCAGCCCAGCTGCACAGCCAGGCAGGAGAGCAGGACAGAGGCAGCTCTCCCTCCTGCAGCCCCCCTGGCTGTGCAGCAGCAGCTCCAGGCTCCCCTGAGGACCCTGGCCGAGGATAAGCAGCCAGGGCAGGGGCTGCTCCTCTCCCTTCCATCAGCTGCTCTCCGTTCAAACAAAAACCGGGCAAAACTTTGGCTGCAAGACTCAAACCCCACAGAAAGATGCCCTGGCCTCTCCCTGGCCCCTTTGGGCACACTGGCAGTGCCACACGTGCTGGGGCCAGCCTGAGCCCCTCCTGCTCTCGTTGCCAGATTTAGCTCCAGCCCTGGCAGGGCTCTGCTCCCACCAGCTCGGAGATGGAAGCAGATGCTCTCCCTCGGGCTCTCACTGCCAAGGAAGAGAATCTGGAGCCCAGACTCAGCTTTCCAGCGTCTCCTTGAGGCTCCATGCGCCTGCTGGCTGCTGGGGGAAGGCTCGGCCCTGCCAGGGGGGTCCTGCCCGTGGAGGGGGGAGCACAGGCGGCTCCTGGGGCCAGTTCAGGAATGAAACCCCCTCACTGGCCCTGCAGGGAGTGCTCATCAGGCACAGCTCTGCACGAGCCCCCAGGCCTTTGCTGGAGCTGGGGAAGTCCAGCAGCTTCCTGGACACCACCGACTGTTTGGAGACTTCCTTGCCAACGTCACATTTCATTCTTCCTAAGGAAAGGAAAGAGTTTTCCGGAAACAGCAGCTTTTTAGATTTAGCATCTCTTTCCATCCCCGGAGTCGACTTTGGAAAAACAATCGCAGGGAAAAAATAGGTGTGATCTGAAAGCCACCGCCAGGACTGTGCTCACCAACAGCCCAGGCAAGCACCGTCACCTGAGGGCGAATAAAAGCAGGGAGGGCTCAAGGTGCCAAATGCGGCCCACCTGGGAGGGGCCAGGCTGCTTTCCCGGGCGGGGAGGGGCTGGGGGCTGGCACAGCTGCTCCCAGCCTCCCTCCAGAGCCATTCCCTGGGCATTCCCTCCCTCGGACAGGACTGTCGCCAGCGCTGGGGCCGCCCTGCCCTGTCACACATCCCTGTGCAATGTCCCAGTGCCCGGCTCTGTGCAGGGTCACAGCACTCTCCTCTGCATCCCCAGCCCCTGCTGGCAGCTGCCCTCAGGTGGCCACGGTGGAGGTGACCTGGGAGGGCACAGAGGAGCCGCCTGCGGGTGACAGGAAGAGGGTGACCGGCGTGACCCCGGCACGCTGTGCGTGGCACCCAGCCCTGTGTGCCCGGCCTGGGGTGGCTCTCTTGGCACCCTGGGGACAGAGTGATGTGACAGCTGCGGGCAGGGAGGGCACAGAGAGGCCCTTAGCAAGGAGACGATGAGGGTTTAGGGTTGCACCAGGACAACGAGGTCAAAAAGGGGATTAAATTACAGGGCACGGGCACCAACAGCCCCCTCTGCTTTCAGTGAGCTCCCCAAAACTCCAGTGTGGCCTGAAGAGCTGCAGTACCCTGTCCCTCAGGCACACCCTGCCCTTCAGTCATACCCAGCCCAAACCCTGCAGCATCTCCCGCTCGCAGAGCTCCCGAGGGCGGGAGCAGCATCCGAGGAGGTGAATGGTCCCGGGAGCTGGCTCTGGGCAGCCCGGGGATGCCGAGGGGAGCACTCAGGGCAGGAGGACAAAGCCCTGCGTGCGGCAGAGTTGGCTCACGTGTGCTCGTTCGCAGCTCGGCCCCGAGCCTGCAGATTTTTGTTTCCTTTCTGGACGGGGCCGCGCTCTCTGCTCGTTATCGCCGCTGCCATCGCTCTCTATTGCCCTGTCACCGCTGCTCGGGCCCAGGGGACAGCCGAGGCACCGAGCCAAGGCCAGGGCAGCTGGGCAGCCACCGGACCGCACACACAGCCAGTGCCAGCATGGGCATCGCCCCCGGCAGTGCCAACATCGCCAGCACAGCCCCCGGGCACTGGCAGCGGGGACAGGGAGCCCGGGGGTGGCACCGGGCAGGTGACTGTCCCTTGCAGAACAAAGCTGAGCCGCACGGGCTGGTGCCGCAGCAGCCCCCGGCAGGGGTGGAGCTCACACACTCACCCAGCCGGGCCGGGCCGGGCCGTGCGGGGCTGTCCCGGGGCCAGAGCAGCGACCCCAACCCAAACCCCCCCGGGGTCCTCTCCGGGTCACGGGCAGCAAAGACCCCGCGCTCCTGCCCGGGACAGGCTCCAGGACCAGCCCGTGCCCAGCAGGATGCCGCAGCTGGCACGGGAGCTGGCACTCCTGCTCCTCCAGCAGCACAGCCCTGATCCCCCGCCCCACCGGCTCCCTCCCCTCGTCCTTCCCGAGAAAAGGAATGGCTCTGCCCCAGCCTTGCCTTCCAGGCTGTCAGCCCTGGCATCCAGCGCTGGGTGCCAGTCCCCAGGCAAAGCCCTCGGAGTGCCAGAGCAGCCCGAGAGCAGCGGGGGCACGGCAGCGGCTGGCTCACAGCATGCCCCACGGCCGGAGCCGGGGCACCGCGCCCTCCGGGGCTCTTACCTTCCTCAGGCGGGGCTCGGGGGGCCCAGGGAGCCGCAGCCCCCCCTCAGGCCGGCGCGGGGGGCACAGCGGGGTCCCGCAGGGGACATCGGGCAGGGGGCGCGGGTGGCGGCGGAGCCCCGGCGGCTCCCGGGCTCGGCAGGCGCTTCAAAGCGTGCGGGGCAGAAGGGGAAGCGCCGAGTTATTTCGAGACAACTTCCTTTTCGCGGAGAGGTCCCGCGGTGACAGAGCCGTCCCCGTGCGCCTCTCGGTGCCCCGGCGCTCCCCGGGCGGGCGGGAGCAGCGAAGGAGGCTCAGCGCTGCCCTGGGTGCGGTCCCCTCAAAGCAGGTCGGGCTGCCCGGGATGAGCCTGTGAGCCTGGCACCTCCCCTGGCACCGGCACCGCCCCTGGCACAGCCCCTGCTGCGCTGCCAGCCGTCCCAGACGGGGACAATCCCTGCGCTGCTGCCGCCCAAGGAGGCAGGGAGCCTGGATGCTCACAGCTCCCAACAAACAGCGTCGCCCCGGGACACCAGGAGTCCCTCCAAGGACTCCCCGTTCCAGGCGCGGTGTTTGTGCCCCTGGCAGCGCCTCCCGCCCGCAGCATCTCCACATCTGCTTTTGCTCAGAGCCCTGCGGCAGCTCCTGCCCGCTGCCAGCTCGGGACGCAGCCGGGGCAGGGCCGGCCCCTCGGGAATGCGCTCCCGGAGCAGCCTGGCTGCCCTGACCGAGCCTGGAGCGGGCCTGTGCTCAGCACGGTGTCATTGTCACCACAGTGTGACTCAGTGGCAGCAGAGCAGGGCTGAGACCCGGGCCCAGGTGAGGCTGCTCAGGGCTGCGGGCTCTGGCGGTGCCTGGCTCTGTCTGCAGGGTGGGATCTGTTTGCGGGCTGGCACAGTCCCGGGCTGGCACACGGGACACGGCAGGGCTGCGGGGACACGGCAGGGCTGCGGGGACACGGCAGACCCGGCCCAAACACGGAGAGGAGCTCTGCTCCCCGCGGGAGGTGGGGCAGGGCAGGATGAGCCCCCAGCCCTGCCAGCCTGGGCAGCTGCTGGAGCCCCGTGTGTGCCCCAGGCTCTGCTGGGCACAGTGCCCAGGGCAGCGCCAGCCAGGGGCCAGCCCCTCCACGGCCAGAGCTGTCCCCAGCTGTGGCCAGGGCCGTGCTGGATCAGCCCCTCACCCCAGCTGTGCCTAGGGCAGGGTCTGAGGCACTGAGCTTGGCTGGAGGAGTGGTTTGGGGAAGAAAATCCTTCTGGAGTGAGCGTGGGAGCTGCAGCTGACGCTGCCTCACTTCCCATTCCTTTTGCACGAGGAAAAGCCTTAGGTACCGCTCCGTACCTGGGCCCCAGGTTTAAAAATAACCTCCTTCCTTCCTGAGCGGACAGAAAGGCGGGAGGAGGCAGCTCGGGCTGTTCCTCGGGCCAGCTCCCTCTCGCTGCGCTGTGCCAAGCCCGGCATCCCTTCCCCAGCCCCGCCCTGAGCCGCCCCCAGGGCGGGCAGGAAAGCTCCGGGAGCCGCAGCAGCGGTGGGAGCAGCCTCGTTCCGCCTGCCCTGCGCTCCTCCCCGGCACCAGGGACACGGACACGCGGTGGGAGCAGCCTCGTTCCGCCTGCCCTGCGCTCCTCCCCGGCACCAGGGACACGGACATGCGGTGGGAGCAGCCTCTTTCCCCCTGCCCTGCGCTCCTCCCCGGCGCTCCCGTGCACCAGGGACGCGGACACGCGGCCCCCGGGCGGGCGGGCACGGCCCGGGCACACGCGGGATGCGGTTTGTCCCTGCCAGGGTCACACCCGGGACGTGGTCTGTCCCTGCCAGGGTCACAATTAGCACCTTCAAGAGCCCAGGGGAAGGTTTGGGGTCAGTAGAGTGCTGTCCCGTGCCTGTCCCTCTGTCCTGATGCCGCCTCTGTCTGTCCCTCCTCAGCAGGAGTTTCCCAGCGTGCAGGGGCTGTGGCACGGGCAGGAGCCGCCTCTCTCGTGTTTGCCATGGAAATTCCAGAGGGAAGAGGCTCAGGAGCTGCCTCTCTCCTGTTTGCCATGCAAATTCCAGAGGGAAGAGCTCGGGCAGGGCTGGGCTGGCCCACACTTTGCACGGGACAGGAGGAGGGGGGTGAGCTCCGGCTTTGCTGCATCCCTCAGGTGTTCCCAGAGATCTGCACTCGTCCCCTCCCCGCTGGGCACTGCAGGACCCACGCCTTCACCACCCCCTGTCTGGCCCCAGAGCTGGGCTCTGTCCCCCTGCAGAGAGGAAAGAGGCCAGAGAGCTCCTCGGACACTGCCCACAGCACACAGCCAGCACCCGCTCATTGCCACCAAACCCAAAACCCCGGAGCACTGGGGGGTCCTGCTGGGACCCTCAGCCTCACCCCACCCCTTCCCCTGCTGCCTTTCCATCTCTGGCACAGCACCACGAGCCCTCCTCCTGCTGCAGGGCCCATCCTTGGGGCAGCCCGTGGAAGGGGCACGAAGAGCTCGGTTCCCCACATTTCCTGATGTCATTAAACACCGAAACGCAGCAGACAGAAACCCTCAGAGCAGCAGGGAACTGCCAAATTCCCCCAGACAACGTCAGCTCCTGGCCACAGAGAGAGGAAGAGCCAGGTATGACCCTGCTCACACAAAGCCTTCAGTCAGAAGACTGGGGGGAAAGGGAAGGACCAAACTGAAGCAGAGAAAGAAGCTCTTGTGTGGCAGGTGAGGGACAAAGCCGCCCTTTGTCCCTGTGGGCTGGGGCTGGGCTCTGGGATTTACAGGTACTTTGGAGCCCTACCTGGTCACTGCTGGGCCTGGGTGGGGTGCAGGGAGGTTTTGAAGCAGTTGGAATCTTCCTCACATGGAAAAATTCTGTGTGCTGAAGGGATCTCCTGATATCCCAGGGGCTGGAGCCCCTCTGGAGCCGGGCTGGGAGAGCTGGGGGTGCTCACCTGCAGAGGAGCAGCTCCAGGGAGAGCTCAGAGCCCCTGGCAGGGCCTGAAGGGCTCCAGGAGAGCTGGAGAGGGGCTGGGGACAGGGCACGGAGGGACAGGAGCCAGGGAATGGCTCCCAGTGCCAGAGGGCAGGGCTGGATGGGACATTGGGAATGAGGAATTGTTCCCTGGCAGGGTGGGCAGGGCCTGGCACAGGTGCCCAGAGCAGCAGGGGCAGTGCCAGGGGGGCAGTGGCTGTGCCAGGGGGGCAGTGGCTGTGCCAGGGGGGCAGCGGCAGTGCCAGGGAGGGCAGGGGCTGTGCCAGGGGGGCAGTGGCTGTGCCGGGGGGGCAGTGGCTGTGCCAGGGGGGCAGTGGCTGTGCCAGGAGGGCAGTGGCTGTGCCAGGGGGGCAGTGGCTGTGCCAGGAGGGCAGTGGCTGTGCCAGGGGGGCAGTGGCTGTGCCAGAGGGGCAGTGGCAGTGCCGGGGGGGCAGTGGCTGTGCCAGGGGGGGCAGTGGCTGTGCCAGGGGGGGCAGTGGCTGTGCCGGGGGGGGCAGTGGCTGTGCCGGGGGGGCAGTGGCAGTGCCGGGAGGGCAGTGGCAGTGCCAGGGGGGCAGTGGCAGTGCCAGGGGGGCAGTGGCAGTGCCAGGGGGGCAGTGGCAGTGCCGGGAGGGCAGTGGCAGTGCCAGGGGGGCAGTGGCTGTGCCAGGGGGGCAGTGGCAGTGCCAGGGGGGCAGTGGCAGTGCCAGGAGGGCAGTGGCTGTGCCGGGGGGGCAGTGGCCGTGCCAGGGGGGCAGTGGCTGTGCCAGGGGGACAGTGGCAGTGCCAGGGGGGGCAGTGGCCGTGCCAGGGGGGGCAGTGGCCGTGCCAGGGGGGCAGTGGCTGTGCCAGGGGAGCAGTGGCCGTGCCAGGGGGGCAGTGGCCGTGCCAGGGGGGCCAGGGCTGTTCCTCCAGCCCAATCCCAGCCCCAGCCCCAGCCCTGGGGGATTTCCATACACTGTGAAGGGAACAGGTCACAACCAAACACTTGTGATGCTGAGGCTATTTCCTACCCTGGCCTTCAGCCCAGATCTATTTCTAGTGCAGCTCCAACAAACAGAAGATGAGGGGATCTGGGGAGAGGAAAGCCAAGCTGACAGCGTGGTGGCATTGAAGTTGCCTTTTCCATTTCTCTAAACTGAGTCATCTCAAATACACCTTTTTTTTTTTTTTTTTGGTCTTGAAAAAAAATCATACTAAGGGGATAAAAAGATGATAGAATAAACCTTGGAGTGTTCAAATCTGGGCAGCAGCTCAGGCTGTCCTGGAGGGTGGAAAACACCATTTAGCTGATAAAGACTGTGCAGGTTCGACTCTACCTGCAGGTTAATCCAGGTCACCCACCTGAGCAGGACACTCTGGAGCACCTGAAGGAAAAATCCTGGTGCTGTGGTGGGTCCTGGAATTGTCTCTGCCAATGACTCTGAGCCTTTCCCTGCTCCCAGGTCAGCTCCTCGGGGGAGTTTTGGAGCCTCCTCCCCTGCCTCCCACCCAGTCAGGAATTCCTTGACCCAAATACTGCTCCTGTACTGGAAATAAATCAACTTTTAATATTTTACAATTACTTTAAAAGTTCTCTGCACAGTATTTTACAGATCAGCACAGACTTTACACACATTTCCTGAGGCTACACAAATGTACAAAAACCACCCCAAAGAACCCAGGAATTCTCTCACTTCCAGACAGCATCAGAGGTCACCACCTTCGCCAGGACTGTGATTCCCTGGAGTTTGGGCTTGGTTTTCTCTGTGGGATGGGAATTCTCTTCTCCAGGACTGCTGAACCAGCTGAACCCCGAGGGATTTGTGGCCCTGGGCATGGATCCATGGCATGGATTTGGATCCCAAGATGCCAAGGAGCAGCAATGACAGGACAAGGTGCTGGTTTAAAGCCCCAGACAAGAAGAACCACCTGCCAAACTCCAGCCCCACTGCAGAGAACACACCCCAGCCCTGTCTGGGGAAGGCAAAGGCAGAGAGAACCCTTTGGGGACCTCGGTGCTCAGCCCTGGTCCCCAGCCATGGCACAGTGGGAGCAGAAGGGGCCAGCACCAGCAGAGCCAGGAGCAGAGGCAGGAGCAGAGGCAGGAGCAGAGGCAGGAGCAGAGGCAGGAGCAGAGGCAGGAGCAGAGGCAGGAGCAGAGGCAGGAGCAGAGGCAGGGCACAGGAGGGGTCCCAGCAGGGCTGGGGAGCCCAGCAGACACACCTGACCCCCTCTCCTTGGAAACACCCAAGCCCCCCGGAGCTCTGGCCCCTCTCCTGGCAGGCTGAACCTCAGGTGACACTGCTGCTGTGCCACCAGGCTCGGGGACAGTGCCAGGAGCTCAGCAGGTCCTGCTTCCTGCAGGATCCCCCCGGACTGGCCCCACTGTGGCTGAGCCCTGCAGCCCCCAGCAGTGCCAGGGGTCCCCTCAGACACTTCCAGGGAACACAGGGCACTGGGATCCAGCTCCTTGGAGCCTGCAGCAGCTCTTGTGCTGCCAGCACTGCCACACTCCCCAAAAACCACCCAGAAACAGCCCGAGGCTTTTCCACTCTTATTTCTTCGCTCATAGGGTCAGATTACCCCAAAATACCCTCAAATACTGCACCTTTCTGTACCTACAGCCTTGCAGGGAGGGGGAAGAGGTTGGAATGTTTGTGGGGGAGGATCTCAAATCCTGCTGTCACCTGCAGGTGTCACTCGGTGGGTTTGGAGTGGGTCCCTCCCCAGCAAATGTCACTCTGCAGGGGCCCTAAGGCCATCCTGGTGCTTCCCCCAGTCCTTCCTCCCCTGCCCGGAGTCCAGCACAGATCCTGATGGATTCCCAGCAGCTGCTGAGGGTTCAGCCCTGGGCTGGCTCTGGCACACAGTGCTGGGAGCAGGGTGCACGACCAGGGGCTGGACTGGCAGTACAGCTCAGTGCTGGAACCCTGCAGGAGCTGGGAATTCCTCTCCTGGGTGCTCAGGAAGTACAGGGATCCACCAGCAGCTGTCCTTGCCCTGGCATGGCCTGCTGCACTGCGACCCCACGCTGCAGGGTCCCTGCTCTGCATCCCTGCAGGACACCCGACCTCCAGAGGGGAAGGGAAACCTTCAGAAACCTGTCCCCATCCCAGAAAACTGTCCTGAGCATCCTCGAGGTGCGACAGGTGAGGCACCAGCAGGACAGGGTCGGTATTTCACCAGTACCAGGGTCTGTAATCGCCCTGCACTGACAGACACCCGACACCACCGAGCCGAGGAGGGTCCCTCCCCAAACATCCCCGAGAGCTCACCCCTGCCCACAGCCCACCTGGCAGGGAGTACCCTGTCCTTGCCCTGCCCTCCCACCAGGTGCTGGATCTGCTGACCCACAGGAGACATCCAGGAACCTTCCGAGGAGCCCCCGGGGACGCCAGAGCACAAGGACTGATCCCATTTCCCGAGCAGGGGCTGAGCCTGGAGCAGCAGCTCAGCCCCCACGGCTACACCACAGCGACTCTGCGGCTGCAGGCTCGGGGACAGGCAGGGCTGGGTGTCCTCTGGGTGTCCTCTTCCTTCTCCTGAGCCCGGCCTGGCGTGGGACGGAGTCTGCTCGGCAGGGACACGGCTCGTCTACGGCAGCGCCCCGCTGAAGGTGGCAATGGGCAAACACAGCAGGGAGGGGAACTCGGAGGGGTCCTGGGGAGCCTCAGGGGACCCCCTCGGTGCCAGGGGGTCACAGTCCCTGGGCTTGTAGCACACGGAGATCTCACACCTGCAGGGCAACACCAGGAAACAACCCCTGAGCGAGGTGGGGGCTGAGAACCCTCAGGGGCAGCAGGAATGGGGCTGAGAGCCCAGTGGGACTGGGGCTGAGAGCCCAGTGGGAATGGGAATGGGGCTAAAATCCCTCAGGGGCAGCAGGAATGGGGCTGAGAGCCCAGTGGGAATGGGAATGGGACTGAGAAACCCTCAGGGGCAGCAGGAATGGGGCTGAGAGCCCAGTGGGAATGGGGCTGAGAGCCCAGTGGGAATGGGAATGGGACTGAGAAACCCTCGGGGGCCGCAGGAATGGGGCTGAGAGCCCAGTGGGAATGGGAACGGGGCTAAAATCCCTCAGGGGCAGCAGGAATGGGGCTGACAGCACTCAGGGGCAGCAGGAACAGGAACGGGGCTGAAAATCCATCAGGAATGGGGCTGAGAGCCTAGTGGGAATGGGGCTGAGGCTGAGAACCCTCAGGGGCAGCAGGAATGGGGCTGAGAACTGAGCAGGAATGGGAATGGGGCTGGGAACCCAGCGGGAATGGGAACAGGGCTGAGAAACACTCAGGGGCAGCAGGAATGGGACTGACAGCCCAGCAGGAATGGGGCTGAGAGCCCTCAGAACCCCATGGGGCTGAGAGCCCTCCTGTTCCTGGGCTGGGAACCCAGCAGGAACAGGAACGGGTCTGAGAGCCCAGCAGGAATGGGGCTGAGAGCCCTCAGGGGCAGCAGGAACAGGAACGGGGCTGAGAATCCAGCAGGAATGGGGCTGAGAGCCCTCAGGGGCAGCAGGAACAGGAATGGGGCTGAGAGCCCAGCAGGAATGGGGCTGAGAGCCCAGCAGGAACGGGCTGCTGGGATCTGAGCAGGAGCACCCGTCCCAGCTGAGCTCAGAGCCTGGGGCTCGGAGGGGTGGCTCAGGCTGCCCCATCCCAGCAGCTCTGGCTGCAGCTCCCACCTGGTGACGCTCTGCAGGATCTTCTGCTCGTCCTGGTCCAGGCACACGGCGAAGGAGGACTGCACCCCGATGATCTGGACCTTGTCCACCTTGATCTGGGACACGCTGATCTGCTGAGAGGAAAGGCTGGCGTGAGGGAGCTGCTGCCCCAGCGCCTTCCCTGGGCTGGGCAGGGCAGGGCAGCAGCAAAGGGGTGCCCCAGGAGCTGCTCTCGCCAGCCCTGCTCTCCTCCCGTCTCCCCAGATGTAAAAGCCCCAGGGTTGCTGTTACCTGATTGAAACTTTTCTTGGATTTGGAGTTCTGCCTCTTGACCACCTCGGTCACGGTTAGGTTGAGACATTCTGTCTTCGAGGCTGCAACAGAAGGAGGCTGCCATGGCCTGGGGCTCTGCTGGGACCCGGGAGGTCCCTGCACCTCTCAGAGCATCCCAGAACTGGAGCTCCAGCAGGATCCACTGCAGGGGAATGCAGAGCAGCCCCAGCTTTCCTCCCCTCCTGCTGAATGTGCTCTGCAATTCCAGCTGCTTTCCAAGCACAGCGGGACAGAGCATTTAACCACCCTGGGCTGCAAGCGGGAGGAAATCCACAGCCCATCGCCGAGAGGAAAGGCTGACTGTGCCCCCGTGGCCTCTCCTGAGCCCACCCGGAGGCGCCTCCTGGTGCCTGGAGTGACGGTGACATCCCGTGGTCAAAGGCGGGACGGGAGAACCGCCGGGGCCGGGGGACCGGGCTCCTCTGGGCAGGAGGGAGATCCACAGAGAGGGCTCTGCCCAGAGAGGAGCTGAGGGCACCCCTGGTGCCAGCCCTGAGCTAGAGCAGGAACAGCCAGCGCAGCATTCAGAGGGCGTGAGAAGCCTATTCCTGATGCTTTTCTGCCAGGATTGGCTCCAGGGATGGGGAGGGGCAGGAGGGACAGTGGGGGGCTCCATGGAGCATCAGGGATGTCTCCTGGTCGGTACAACACCCCGATTATCCGCTCACAAACACCTGCCAGGCACCAGGCACGCGAGGGGAAGGGACCCAAACCCCCTCAGCTGTCTCAGCACTGGCCGTGTCTGACGGCCAGAGCAGCAGCTCCTAAACACAAACCAACCAAATACACACAGAGCCAGAGCCCTGGGGCTTCTCAAAGGCTCACACCCTGATTAATTGGAAACCTGATTAGAACAGAGGCTTCTGTGGCTGGGAGCTGTGTCTGAGCTGCAGGAAGGCGTGCTGAGGGAAGCAGGTGAGGCAGGCTGCCCTGGATGCAGGACCAGCACCTGGCCCTCGGTCCTGCTTCACCTGAAGAGTTTTACCTGCTGCTCCTCCTCACTAAGAAAGTGCTGTTCTGGAGAGCATCACCCTGCCACTGAGCCATCCCAGCCCCATCCCTAGTGGATGCTTTTCCAGCTGGAACCTTTGGGGCAGTGGGACAGGCCGTGTCCTTTGTCCCTGAGGTGGTGCTGAGGACTGGCACACACCCCAGGACTACAGCACAGCTGAGGGAACATCAGGGACTCCCACGTGTCTCCTGCTCTCTCACTCCCTCATTTTCCAGCCAGGAGATCCACGGGGCTCCCTGGCTCCCCCGGTGCCCCCAGCCTCCCCTGGCACACCCTGTACCCACCGAGCTCCTCGTGCCTCCTGCAGGCCTTGCTGAGGTTGACAGAGGTGCAGACCTTCTCCACGTCGTTCCAGTGACTCCTGCCACTGGCAGCTGTCTGCAGGGAGCAGCCAGAGCCCGGCAGAGAGAAGCACACAACTGTTCAGCTTGGAAAAGGCCTTTCAGCTCACATCCAACCCTAAATCTAACCCTGCCAAGTCCTCCAGCACCAACCCCACATCTTTTAAACATCCCCAGGGATGGTGACTCCACCGCTGCCCTGCACACCTGTGCCAGGGCTGGAAAGCCCTTTCAGTGGAGAAATATCCTCTAATATCCAATCTAAACTCCCTGTGGCCCAGCCTGAGGCTGTTCCCTCTCCTCCTGTCCCTGTCCCCTGGGAGCAGAGCCTGACACCCCTCCCTGGCTGTCTCCTTCTGGCAGGAGCTGTGCAGAGCCACAAGGTTCCTCCTGAGCCTCCTTTTCTCCAGGCTGAGCCTCTTCCCAGCTCCCTCAGCCCCTCCTGGGGCTCCAGCCCCTTCCCCAGCCCTGTTCCCTCCCCTGGACACGCTCCAGCCCCTCCATGTCCTTGCCACGAGTGTCCCAGAGCTGTCCCCAGCAGTGCCAGCACTGACCTTGCTGTATGCAATCTGTAGTGTCAGTGGGATTGCTTCCCTGTCTCCATCTATTCCCAGCCTTTTGCTGCCTGGACCTGCAGGGAACAAGGAGCAAACATCACACGGGGGCTTCTCACCCCCAGCCTTCCCTGGCTGCTGGCACACCCAGGGCTGCAGGAAGGGAAAAGGGCTCGCTGAGCACAGCTGTGGGCCAAAAGGGCAAAACAGAGAAAAGGTGGCTTAAAAGCTGCAGAAAGCAAAGAATCCAGAGAGGAATTACCACACAGAACCACTCTGCAGAAAGCAAAGAATCCAGAGAGGAATTACCACACAGAACCACTCTGCAGAAAGCAAAGAATCCAGAGAGGAATTACCACACAGAACCACTCTGCAGAAAGCAAAGAATCCAGAGAGGAATTACCACACAGAACCACCCTGCAGAACTGCAAGTGGCTCTGGCTGAGCCGGTGCAGAGGGGTCAGAGCTCTGGGAAAACACAGAGCAACAAAGGCCACAGTGCTCTCCCTGCTCCTCTTTGCTCAGGCAGGTTTCTGCCCACGTTACATTAGCCTGAAACACTGGGCCTGACACCTCCTGACTGTTCTTTTCCTCCTGGATAAGTGTTTAAGCTGTGAAGTGGTGCCAGACAAGCCAAGGGGAACATTGGATCCAGCACTGACGGTGTTGCATGGGCTGGGGGAAAGAGCTCTTTGCCCAAGCCTGGTTTTGGGGGAGCAGGGGGAATTCTATGGGCTCTGCTTCGAAGGACAAGCAGAGCTCACACCAAACCAGCCGGCTGAAGCCCTGAGGAGCGCCTTCAGGTGCAGTGCTGGGGGCTGGCCGTGAGGTGTCTGTGTGAGCTCGCTTCAGCAGAGCATCCCGGGCTGGGTGCCCGGAGGAGCTCAGCCAGATGTCCCTGCCGCTGCTTCTGCTCTCTTAACAGCACCAACGTTACACACGTGTGACATCAAAGCACAAGAAATGACCCCCGGAAGGCTCCAAGCACACACACAGACCTGGCTTTGCCCAGTAAAACAAGGAGGTGGAAAGAGGGATTTTGTCAGTGACACTTCTGGACAAAGCACAAAGAGCGAGCAGTAACAAGGGACAGAGAGCTGCATTTGGCAGGTGCTGATGAGAGGAAGGAAACGGGCTTGGAGGTGTTTTATTGTAAATCCATTCTAGAGTTCAGAGCAGAGCAAACAATCAGGCATTGCCATGGTTTCACTCCTGGGGGGAATACACAGCTGGGATATTTCTCTCCCAAAGCAGTGAAGAGCTGTCTGGACCCTTGCTCGCCCTGGCTCGGACACCTCCTACAGCCCAGCCCCCTTCCCTTCCCTTCCCTTCCCTTCCCTTCCCTTCCCTTCCCTTCCCAAACCTTCCCTTCCCAAACCTTCCCTTCCCAAACCTTCCCTTCCCTTCCCTTCCCTTCCCTTCCCTTCCCTTCCCTTCCCTTCCCTTCCCTTCCCTTCCCTTCCCTTCCCTTCCCTTCCCTTCCCTTCCCTTCCCTTCCCTTCCCTTCCCTTCCCTTCCCTTCCCTTCCCTTCCCTTCCCTTCCCTTCCCTTCCCTTCCTTCCCTTCCCTTCCCTTCCTTCCCTTCCCTTCCCTTCCCTTCCCTTCCCTTCCCTTCCCTTCCCTTCCCTTCCCTTCCCTTCCCTTCCCTTCCCTTCCCTTCCCTCCCCTCCCCTCCCCTCCCCTCCCCTCCCCAGGGCAGGAGGGGCTGCAGGAGCAGGTTCAGACCTGAGGCCTTGATGGCCCTCGTGGCTGCTGAGTGCCCCAGCTCCAGGGAGTGGATGAAGACCTCGGTCCTCTTCTCCCCCCCGATGAAGGTGAGCTGCCAGGGGACAAGAGGGGACACGTGGGGGTGAGGGGAGGCAGCCTGGCCAGGCAGCCTTCACCCCTCTCAGTCCTCAGGAAATGGGTCAGTTTGGGAAAGCCCTTCCATGTTCTCAAAGTACCTCCCAGCAGCCTGGGGTGGTGCCTGCCTTTAGCTGGACCCCAAAACAACCCAAACCTCTCATTTTCTCTTACAACTCCACTGCAAAAAACCCCCAGTGAGCCAACAGCAGGGTCTGGGAACTGCTTTGGGAGCACAAATCCCGTGTGGCTCTGCTCACTGAGCCCTGTTTGGTGCCCAGGCACAGCCCCAAAGCAGGGGCTGCAGCCCAATTCAGCCTTCCCCACCACACCTGCCCCAGGCACACAGCAGGGTGGGGAGAGGTCGCCTCATGGAGGGGCTTGCTTTGGGAAGCAGAGCTCTGGAGAGATGCCAGCGACCTGGAAAAGCTGGCAGCACTGCCAGGCACTGCTTTGTGCCTGGGGAAACGTGCTGGGGTGGAAAACTGCTCGTGGTCAGGGCAGGAGCTGCTCTCAGTCCTGAGCCAGGAGCACCAGCCAGGGCACCAGGGACACCCAGGGGACCAGAGGGGACCGAGCTCTTCCTCAGCAGCGTGGTGGCTGTGCCACACCCCCGCTGCTCCCCAGGCAGAGCCCTCCTCCTTCCCTGTGCCCACCTCGGTCTGGTAGAGCTGCAGCAGCACGGGGCGCGAGGCGAAGCGGCAGTAGTAGAGGATCATGTCTGCCAGGATGGGCAGCTGCTCCTGGGCGTCCTCCTGGGGCTCAGCCTCGGGCTTGGCACACTGGGGGCACAGGGGTCAGAGGGGTGGGGGGGTAGGTGGCACAAGGGGTCAGAGGGGTGACGGGGTAGGTGGCACAAGGGGTCAGAGGGGTGATGGGGTTGGTGGCACATGGGGTCAGAGGGGTGATGGGGTAGGTGGCACAAGGGGTCAGAGGGGTGACGGGGTTGGTGGCACAAGGGGTCAGAGAGGTGACGGGGTTGGTGGCACAAGGGGTCAGAGGGGTGACGGGGTAGGTGGCACAAGGGGTCAGAGGGGTGATGGGGTTGGTGGCACAGTGGGTATGAGAGGTGATGGGGTAGGTGGCACAGTGGGTATGAGAGGTGATGGGGTTGGTGGCACAAGGGGTCAGAGAGGTGATGGTGTAGGTGGCACAGTGGGTCAGAGGGGTGATGGGGTAGGTGGCACAAGGGGTCAGAGAGGTGATGGGGTAGGTGGCACAAGGGGTCAGAGAGGTGATGGGGTAGGTGGCACAGTGGGTCAGAGAGGTGGTGGTGTAGGTGGCACCTCTACCACACCTGCCCACCCACCCCACCGGGGATGGGAACCTCCTGCTGACCACCAGGAGCCCCAGCTCCACCCCACGTCCATGTGGCACAGCAGAAGGCTCTCCAGACAGCTCCCCGGGGAAGGGGCACACCCCGCCCTGCCCCTGGCACACCCTGTCCCTGGCACACCCGCCCTGCCCCTGGCACACCCTGCCCCTGGCACACCCGCCCTGCCCCTGGCACACCCTGCCCTGCCCCTGGCACACCCTGCCCCTGGCACACCCGCCCTGCCCCTGGCACACCCTGCCCCTGGCACACTCTGCCCTGCCCCTGGCACACCCGCCCTGCCCCTGGCACACACGCACCTGGCACAGGACGCCCATGGGCAGGCTCATCAGCCCCAGGACGTTGCGCTCGTACCAGGGGTCCAGCAGGCCGAGGTAGCGGGAGATGTCGTTGGTGCTGCTCTCCGTCCCAGCTGGGGAGGGGTCCTGGAACCGACACCGGGGTCACCCCGAGGGCCCCCCGGCCCGCCCCAGCTCCCACAGCACCCCCGCGGACACCGGGGAGGGCACACCCACCTGTGCCCGGGGCGGGGGCTCCCCCGGGGACGCCGAGGGGTGGTGGTGGTGATGAGGATGATGATGATGATGCATCTGCGGGGTCGATGGGGGCGCGCAGCTCCTCTTGACGGGCACGTAGAAGAACTGCAGCCTGAAGTACCGTGTCAGGGAGGGGCAGGAGCTCTCCTGGAGCCTGGGGAGGAGCAGGGCCGGCTGAGCCGAGCGGCCGGGCAGGGCGGGCACCGCGGCCCCCGGCTCACCTGGGGCTCACCTGGGGCTCACCTGAGGCGGCTGTAGGCGCGGGCCACCTTGCCCGAGATGCGGTCCGAGCCGAACACCACCACGCGCAGCGTGCCCGCCTTGGCCTCCTCGTCGCAGCTGAGGAAGGGGCGGCGGGGCAGCCCCAGGGGCCGGGGGGCGAGCGGGGCGGGCCCGCGCCGGCCCGGGCCGTGCTGCGGCAGCGAGAGCGCGCGGCGGGAGCGCGCGGGGACGCGCGGCTGCGCCGGGGACGCGCACAGGCTCTCGGCGCGGCGCAGCGGGAGCGAGCACGGCCCCGGGCAGTCCCGGCGCTGCACCAGCTGCTGGCCCTTGCTCTTGAGCAGTCTGTAGAGCCGGTTGGTCAGCGACTGCCGCTGCTTGGGCAGCTCGGGCCGGCCCGCCGCGTCCAGGGAGCTCTCGTCGCTGTCCTCGGCGTAGCCGCTGTCCATGCAGTCCTTCAGGCTGGACACGAAGGACTTCAGGGACTTCCTGGAGACCACCGTCAGCTCCGAGAGGGACTCCTTGGGGGAGGTGAAGAGGGACACCCGCGGGGGCTTGGAGCCCTCCTCGGCCAGCACGGAGTACACGGAGTCACTGGGGATGGCGCAGAGCGGGGCCAGCAGCGGGTCCTGCCCGGGGGAGCCGCCGTCCGTCTCCACGTCCTCCTCCTCCTCCTCCTCCTCTTCCTCATCATCCTCTTCCTCGTTCTCCGAGGCCAGGGGCTCAGCAATGCTGCACTCCTTGCTGAGGACATCGTTGAGGATGTCTGAAAGCAGCCGGAGGGAGGAGGTGTCTGCCACGGGCTCCGGCAGAGCCACTGCAAACGTGGTGACCCCAGACGCCGCTGCCACTCCCCCTGGCCAAAGCTCTCCTCCACCCGGGTGTCAAGCAGGAGCTGGAAACCTCCTCCCCAATGGTTTTGGATTTCCACAAAAGGCTCGGATGCAATGCCAAGAAAATTGTGTTTCTCTCCTCAAGGTTCTGGCTGGGTTCTCAAGAGGCAAACTCCAGCTGGGCTTTTGCTGCCTTCCCACCCAGCTTTCACCACATCCTCACGTCTGGTCCAGGTTTAACTGGAGCAAAGCCAAGCCTTTGGCTGATCAAACCCCCCGACCCACCCTGGCTCCCTGTCAGGGCTGCCCTTCCCCAGAGCTCTGCTCCCTCTCGCTGGGGCCAGCAGGGAAGTGCAGGGAGCCTTCCCAAGAACTGACCAGGTCCTTCCAGGAATGGGGAAGCACCAGCTCCGCACAAGGGGAACCTTCTACTTCTCCAAAACTGCTCCGGGGCGCAGCTGAGAGCGGGGCCGGGGCCCTGACTCACCGAAGTTGTCCTGGTCCCAGCTGTAGGTGTAGCAGCGGGCGGGGGGGATGGGGAAGGGGTGCAGCTTGCGGGGCTGGGCCTCGCCTGCGGAGAGAGGAGGGACAGCAGCTGGTTTGCAGGGTCCCCCAGGGCCACCCCGCCAGCTCTCCTGCCCTGGGAGGTGCCACCCACCCCCCTGCCCTGCGTTTTGGGCAGCCCAGGGCACGCTGCTGTCCTTAGCTCAGGACTCGGGGACGCGTCACACCTCCACAGCCACCAGATGTCACAGCCAGCGCCGGTTTCTGATTTAACTCTTTCATCTCACCCCTCAGTGTTCAAAGGCTGGACAGCTCATTTGGCTGCTGTTTAAATGAAACCATTTGTGGCTCAGGTGTGGTTATTAAACCCCTGGACCTGGGGCGCTGCTTTTTTATCACAGTCGTTGCACTCAGCTGACGCTCTGCAAAACCTCTCCCCGCTGCTCCTGGTGCAGGGGCTGAGCCGGCAGAGAGCCCCGGGGAAGAGAGGCGGGGACGGGGGATGCTCACCTGCGATGGCAGGGAAGGAGGCGGCGCCGGCGATGTCGCGCAGCACGGCCTGGAGCCGCTCCCGGGCCAGCGCGGGGTCGGGGCTGGCGGCCGCCGCCTCCTGAGCATCGGCAGCGCTGGCGTAGAGCTCCGAGAGCTCCTCCAGGGGCTTGGACTGCGGAGAAGAGCCGGGGGACACGTTCAGGGGGTCCCTCCACCGAGCAGCATCACTAACGGGGGGCTCTGCCCCCGCCCCCCTCAAGTATCCCCAAACTTTTCCAATGGAAGTTAAAATGACTTTGAAAACACCCCAGGGGTTCTCTTCACGATTTCTTTTTTGCCTCTCCCCCAGGTGTTTCTTAGGTCAAACAAACACTTTTGCTGATTTCCAAATCTGGGGGCCCTTCCTCTCTCCACTGTGGGATGGGAAAGAAGTGGCAGGGTCAAAGGGCAGAGAGCCCTCTGCACACACCTCACAAAACACCTCAGACCTCAGGTCTGACCTGAGGAGGAGAAAACATGCATTTTTCCTCCAAGAAGCCTTACCCAAACTCTTTTCCTTTGCCAAGCCAGCAGTGCTTTGGGTAGGAAATGCAGCAGCCCCTGCACAGAGCTGCTTGCATGGCAGCCCAGGGTGGGCACTGCCCCTGCCCACCCTGAGCAGCTGGTGCTGCCCACCCTGAGCAGCTGCCCCTGCCCACCCTGAGCAGCTGGTGCTGCCCACCCTGAGCAGCTGCCCCTGCCCACCCTGAGCAGCTGGTGCTGCCCCTGCCCACCCGGAGCGGCTGCCCCTGCCCACCCAGAGCGGCTGGCACTGCCCCTGTCCACCCTGAGCGGCTGGTACTGCCCACCCTGAGCAGCTGGTACTGCCCACCCTGAGCAGCTGCCCCTGCCCACCCTGAGCAGCTGGTGCTGCCCCTGCCCACCCTGAGCAGCTGATGCTGCCCCTGCCCACCCTGAGCGGCTGGCCCTGCCCCTGCCCACCTGGAGCAGCTGGCCCAGCCCGTGCAGGTCGCAGCGGGTGCCGAAGGTGGCCTGGTAGAGGTGCTGGAGCAGCAGCAGCAGCGTGGAGTGCCGGGCGGGCTCGCTGGAGCTCAGCCTGCGGGCGATGGACAGGAACTCGCTCTGCACCTCCGAGCGGTTCAGCAGCAGCACCGTCCTGGGGACAGGGACAGGCTCAGGCCAGGGCACGGCGCACAGCCAGCCCTGGGGCCCAGCAGGGACACGAGGGAGCCCGGAACATCTCCCTCCTGAAGGTGCAGCTCTGAGCAGAAGCTCCCAGGGCAGCCCAGGTCCGTTCCCAGCCTCATTTCCCTACTTGCAAATGAGGGCGGCAGGGAAAGGTTCAGACCACGAAAAAGGAGCAGAGTCTGCCTGCCCAGAGCTGCAGGGGGACTGGGAGGGACTCAGTTCTGGCTCCTGTTGGGGTGGTGGCTCCCAAAATCACGGATCACAGCATGTCCCACTGCTCTCCAACACCTGCAGCTCCCTGGGGAGGAGACTTTGCCTTCCCCACGTCTGCAGCCCTGCAGGGTCACTGCAGGGAGCCCACAGACCCTGTCCCAGGCCTCTGGAAATGCCCCAGGCGCTCTCCTCACCCCTCCCACAGCTCAGCCCAGCCCTCCTGCCCAGCCCCTGCAGCAGTGCCAGCCCCAGGGGATGCCCCAGGGAGCCCCAGCAGTGCCCGTGGCCACACTTACACCGTGGAGCTCTGGTAGTTCTTCACAGGCAGCCCCTGCTCCGTCCTCACCAACCTCTGGAAGGTGATTCCTGGGGAGAGAGCAGAGCAATGAGGCACAGAACCCCTGCAGGCTGCCCTGCCTCTGCCCCCAGGGCACTCCTGAGCTGGCAGAGCCCTGCCAGGAGCAGGAACAGCAGCACTGAGAGTCCTTGTGGGGACAAGGCACAGCCCCAGTGCAGGAGCAGGGAGGGTAAAACCCAGAGCAATGGGAGATCACCCACAGGATGGGGCAGGAGAGCTGCCCCAGCCCCAGATCCTGCTGCCCCACTGCTCAGTGACTCCAGGATGGCATTTGCCAGCTGCTCCCACCTGCTCCAGCCCCCAGGCTGTCACACAGGGCCAGCAGGTCACTGCCACCTCCCCTCCTGCAGGGACAGAGCCCACCCTGATGCAGCAGGACAGAGGCTGCTGTGGGCAGCCACCACCTGGGGGTCCCCCGGGACTGTCCCCAGGACAGCAGGTGACATCAGCAGAGCCCCGTCACCCCATCAGCAGGACAGGAAACCCTTATGGCATCAGCAGGGTCAGCCCTTATCCATGCAGGAGCCACATCCCCCAGCCCAGCAGCCACGGGTCACCCAGCACTGACCCTCCTGCAGGGCCATCAGCCCCCGGCTGCAGATCAAAGCTGCTGAGCTCCTGGCAAATATTGACAGCAGCTCATCCTCTGGTAATCTTTGCCCTCACGGCAATAAAGAGCTTTGGCCTCGGCCCCCAGCGGGCCAGGGGGATGTGAAGCAAGGCTGGAACAGGCTGGAAGGTCCTGGCAGCTGAGCAGCAGGGGACACACCCTCACTGAGGACTCCCACGGCAGCAGGCAGCCCCGTCACACAGCACCTCTGGCAGGGGAGCAAGCCTGCTCTGCTGGGAGGGGAAAGCTTTGGGGCAAGGTCCCCACTCACGGCCTGGGGCACTGGGGGTGGCACAGGAACGGGGGCAGCAACCCCACCTGGCACCAGAGCTCTCCAGAGGTGGGGAAAGCTCAGCCCTGAGCAGGGCACGGCCCCACGAGTGTCCCCATGCCCCTGCAGCTCTGAGACGAGGCTGGACACAGCCAGACCCTGCCTGGTGGCCACGGCCAGTTGTGCTGGGGGTAAAGCAGCCAGTCCAGAGATCAGGTTGGGATTTTTCCATCGTTTTGTTCCTTTGGATCCTCCTTTCATCCCATCCCCGAGTTCCCATCTCACAGGAACTGCTGCCCTGACTGAGACCTCGCATTTCCCATCCCCCAGGGCTCCCCAGCGCCCCTTCCCAGTTTGAGGGGGTGGGGAACAGCCCCAGCCACAGGCACACCCCCTCCCAGGCCTCCCAAAGCCTGCCCAGGATTAAACACGGGCTGCAATGTGCTCTGTGTGATAAGAGCTCTTCAAAAGCCCCCAAAAGGCAGGGAGATCAGGCAAAAAGGCTTTGAGAAATAATTGGAAGAGCTGCTCCACTGGGAACCCCAGGACATCCTCAAGGAGCCCTTAATTAAGAGGAGCACTGGTGCTGCCCGTGCCTGTGCCCAGAGCTGGGTCACAAGGGGTGTCTGGGCAGGAAAGAACAATCCAGGGAGTGCCTCAGCCCTGAGCAAATCTCCATGGAAGAGCGGGCTCGGAGGCTCCAGCCACCCCGATGGCCACGAATGGCCCCGCTGCTGTCCCCCCTGTCCCTCACACAAAGGGCAGGCTGGGGGAGCAGCCAGCACGTGCTCTGGGGGGAAAGGACCCTCCAGACTGAAACCCAGCCAGGAAATCATTAACCGTGTGGCTAATTGCCTCTGACGCACAGCTGGGGGAGCCTGGCATGCTCCTTGCACACAAGGGACCCACCAAAACCAGCAGCCTGCCCTGCTCCTCCAGAGGAACCCGGGCCCACCTAGTGCTGGACCACCCGGGAGCACCGTCCTGAAGGAGGGGAGCAGGGTCCTGACCCCTGGAAAAGCTGAGCCTTGGGGTGGAGAGTGTGCTCCCAGGCGTGGGAGGCAAGGGGGAGAGAGACAGGAGCAGCAGGGGACAAACCCTGGGGCAGGGCTGGGGCTGGTGCCAGGTTTGGAGCTGGATTTGGTGCTGAATTTGGTGCTGCATTCAGGCCTGGGTTCGGAGCTGCCAGGGCTGGGTTTGGTGCTGAGTTTGGTGCTGCCAGGGCTGGGTTGGGTGCCAGGTTTGGGGCTGGGGCAGGGCTGGGTTTGGGCCTGGGGTAGGGCTGGGTTTGGTGCCGGGTTTGGAGCTGGATTTGGTGCTGAATTTGGTGCTGTGTTCAGGGCTGGATTCAGGGCTGCCGGGGCTGGGTTTGGTGCTGAGTTTGGTGCTGCCAGGGCTGGGTTGGTGCCAGGTTTGGGGCTGGGGCAGGGCTGGGTTTGGGGCTGGGGCAGGGCTGGGGTTGGTGCCGGGTTTGGAGCAGCCAGGGCGGGTTTGGTGCCAGGGCAGGGCTGGATTTGGTGCTGGGTTCAGTGCTGGCAGGGCTGGGTTTGGTGCCAGGGCAGGGCTGGGTTTGGTCCCAGGGCAGGGCTGGGTTTGGTGCCGGGTTCGGTGCTGGCAGAGCCCTGGGCGGGGCAGGGCGGGGCGGGGCGCTCACCTGGCGCCTTGAGCTCGTTGCTGATGAAGGTGAGCAGCTCCCGGGAGGTGTCGCAGTAGGGCACGGGCCACGTCAGGAAGCCGTGGTAGACACTGGCAGCTCTCAGCAGCAGCTCAGAGCCGGGGGGGAAGTGAGGAGCCTGCGGGGACAGGGACAGGGGTGAGGGGAGAGAGAGCCCGAGTGCTGCGTGGAGCTCCAGGGTTTGGGCTGGCAGCAGCAGGAGGAGAAGCAAAGCAGGGGGTGCCCCTGTGCCACCCCATCTCCTCCTGAGGATCCGCCGGGCACAGCTCCAGGGAGCTCCTTCCCAAGCTCCCCAAGCGGGGCTCACGTGCCCAAGCCTAAATATAAATTCCTTTTTAAGCCCCACAAGCCGCACAGATGAATTCCACACAGGCTGTGCTTGTGCAGGACCTGGCAGCAATGACTTCCTTGGGATAATGATGCATTGTGCTGCGAATAATAATCATAAAAAAAAGTATTTCCTGGGAAGGCTCTGCTCCTTTTCATTCACGTTGCCCGTGTGTTTTGCCCAGCTATAAAGGGTAAAGAAAAGAATTCCCCTTTATTGTCCATCTCCCTTTCTGATTAGCCCAGCCTTAAAAAAACAGCTTCCAAACCCCTGAAGCTCATTTTCTTTGTCTCTCAGCTTGTGCAATGGTTGCTCGATCCCGATCCCTCTGGATTCGTACAGAACCTTTCTTTTTGGGATGAACTGATGAGAGCAGGCTGGGAAGTTCCAGCCAAAGCCACAGCCTGAATTTGGGATGGGTGCAGCAGCCTCAGCACTTACATAGAGCACAGCCGAGTAGAAGAGCAGGGCCAGGGGCGTCACCAGGTCGTAGTCACACCTCTCCTGCACCTGTGGGAACAGCCCGAGGGCACAGGGATGAGCTGCTGGCTGCGAGCACCGCCCAAAATATCCCTGCAGGTGCCGGGAGACTCCAGCCCCGCCATCCCATCACCACACCCGGGAGATTCCCTCAACCCTGAGGGAAAACCGCCCCCAAAGCCCCAGGAACCAGAGTGGGACAGGCAGAGCCTCCTGCTGTCTTCTCCTGGCCAGGCACCCAACCCTCTGGGGCTCCTGGTGCCTGAAATTCCATGGAGGTGGCTCAGAGCAGACAGCCCAGGCACTGCCGGCAGCCTGGGGAGCTGGGCAGGGCGGTGGAATCCGGGGGTGGAATCCAGGGGGTGGAATCAATCTGGGGGGTGGAATCAATCCCAGGGCGGGTGGAATCAATCCCGGGGGTGGGTGGAATCAATCCCCGGGGCGGGTGGAATCAATCCCGGGGCGGGTGGAATCAATCCCGGGGGCGGGTGGAATCAATCCCGGGGTGGGTGGAATCAATCCCGGGGGCGGGTGGAATCAGTCCCGGGGGCGGGTGGAATCAATCCCGGGGCGGGTGGAATCAATCCCGGGGCGGGTGGAATCCCAGCCTTCACTCCGGGGAACAGCCAGCAGGACTCTCTCCCTGAGGGCTCAAGGAGACACTTGCACAGCCCACAGTGCAATCAAGCCTCGCCTAAGCCCTCCTGTACCAGACCCCTCTGCAGGCAGAGCAGTTCCAGCCACTAAAAGAGCAGAACCTTGAATAACCCGGGCTGCTCTCAGGCCTCTTGCCCACACAAGGGACGGCAGCATTTACCCCTCACAGGAATCCTGGGGATTTAGGGCACTGGAACACATCCCCGTTCCCTGCCACACCCAGCGGTGCCTGGAGCTCCCCTGGCACACCATGGTCCATCCCATTGTCCCCTCGCTGTGACCCCAGTGGCACCTGCCAGGTGCAGTGCAGATCCTGCCCGTGGCCCCCAGGGCCCCACAGCACACCTGGCACAGCCACAGCGAGGCCCCCACCAGGAGCAACAGGAAACGTTCCAGATGCTCTGGACACGGCCAGGGAAGGGCTGGGGGAGGCTGGAGGAGCTGCACAGAGCCAAGCAGGGCTTGGAGGGATCAAAGCCCATCCCTGGGACCTGCAGGGCTGCCCCAACAATGGGGATGGGCTCTTCCTCGTGGGGCACACAGCACTGGTGCCACCAGAGCTCTGGACCGGCTGACCCAGCCCCACCCAACCCCCAGCAATGTCTAAGGACCCCAATCCCCAGCCAGATTTGCCAAAGCCCATCCTGAGCAAGGCACGGCGCTGCCGGTGCCTCAGAGGCTCAGCTCCCCCGCCAGCCCCCACTCACCTCCTTGGTCTTGCCCAGGATCTTCTCCACCAGGATGAGGTAGTTATCAGCGTCCCGGCTCACCAGCTCCTGCAGGCTCCAGCAGTTCAGGCACAGCCCGGCTGTGGGGACAGAGCCATGGTCACGCCTGGCCCCAGGGTCACTCCTGGCCCTGTGGTCACTCACAGAGCCATGGTCACTCACAGAGCCATGGTCACTCACAGAGCCATGGTCACTCATGGCCCCATTGTCACTCACTGAGCCATGGTCACTCATGGCCCCATTGTCACTCACTGAGCCATGGTCACTCATGGCCCGTGTTCACTCTCAGCCCCTTGGTCACTCCCAGAGCCATGGTCACAGCACAGCCCAGCTGTGGGGACAGAGGCACAGTCACTCATGGCTCCACAGTCACTCCTGGCCCCATGGTCACTCCCAGAGCCATGGTCACTCATGGCCACGGTCACTCATGGCTCTGTGGTCACTCACAGAACCATTGTCATTGATGGCCCTGTTGTCACTCCCAGAGCCACGGTCACTCCCGGCCCCGTGGTCACTCCCGACCCCAGCCAGCAGCACAGGCAGCCCAGGGCACACCCTGTCCCCTGCTGGGGCTGGGACAAAGGCAGGACTAAGCTGGGCTTATCCCAGCACCCCACAGAGTGTGACAGGACTAAGCCCAGCATGACCGTGACCCAAAGCAAAGCCTCCTCCTGGGAGGGCAAAGCCTCTGCGGAGCCCAGGGGATTCTGCCTGGGGAGCAGAGCCCAGCACAGCCCCCGAGCAGCAGCAGCGGCTGGGCAGGGGCTGCCCGGGGAGCCTGGGCTTGGCTTTGGCCCTCAGCAGCACCAAAGGTGCCGAGAGCGGGCACGGCACCTGGCAGTGCCAAGAGGCACACAGCAGTGCTGAGAGCGGGCACGGCACCTGGCAGTGCCAAGAGGCACACAGCAGTGCTGAGAGCGGGCACGGCACACGGCAATGCCAAGAGGCACACAGCAGTGCTGAGAGCGGGCACGGCACACGGCAATGCCAAGAGGCACACAGCAGTGCTGAGAGCGGGCACGGCACACGGCAGTGCCAAGAGGCACACAGCAGTGCTGAGAGCGGGCACGGCACACGGCAGTGCCCAGAGCGGGCACGGCACCTGGCAATGCCAAGAGCGGGCACGGCAGTGCTGAGAGCGGGCACAGCACCTGGCAATGCCAAGAGGCACACAGCAGTGCCCAGAGCGGGCACAGCACCTGGCAATGCCAAGAGGCACACAGCACTGCTGAGAGTGGGCACAGAACACGGCAATGCCAAGAGGCACACAGCAGTGCCGAGAGTTGGCACGGCACCTGGCAATGCCAAGAGGCACACAGCAGTGCCCAGAGCGGGCACAGCACACGGCAGGCACGGCACACGGCAGTGCCCAGAGCGGGCACAGCACACGGCAGTGCCAAGAGGCACACAGCAGTGCCCAGAGCGGGCACGGCACACGGCAGGCACAGCACACGGCAGTGCCCAGAGCGGGCACGGCACACGGCAGTGCCCAGAGTGGGCACAGCACACGGCAGTGCCCAGAGCGGGCACGGCACACGGCAGTGCCCAGAGTGGGCACAGCACACGGCAGTGCCCAGAGCGGGCACAGTGCATGGCAGCGCCGTGGGCGGCCTCGGAAGGATGAGGCTTTGCCATTTCTTTTCTGAGAAGTGCCCCAGATGCCCTCTTCCTCCTCCGCCTCCCGAGCAGCTCCTTCCTGGCCTCGGGGGTGGCGTTTCCCCTCAGAGTGGGCACCGGGCAGGTCGGAAATCCAGAAGCACTGAAGCAGAAACGGCACCCCCTGAGCTGCCCTCACCCACGGTGCTGGGCACGGGCCCCTGGTGCCGTCAGAAGTGACACCCACGGGGTGGGTGGAAAGCAGAAGGCTCCATTTCCTCCTCCCCCAGAGCCACTGGCACCATCTCCTTGCCAGAGGGAGGTGGTTTCTCCTGGGGACTGCCCCAAGGAAGGGCCAGCTCGGGGCAGCTGGGTCAGGGAGGTGCCCAAGGACTGGCACAGCCACAGCACCCCTTGGGAGGGCAGCAAGCCAGCCTGCAGCTGCTGAGACACGGGAGGTGGACGTGGATGTCCAGCACAGGGCACCTCCTGGCACTGCCACCCAGCCTGGGCAGACATTTCCACAGGAAAACCCCGCACAAACCAGGAGAAATCAGCCCAAAGGGTAAAATCTGCCAGGTCCCCAGGCCAAGCCCAGGGCTCTCATTCACCAAACACCAATTTTACTTTTTTTTCTGCTCACCAGCAAGCAATGAAACATTTTCCTTGCTCTTCACACTCTACTCTGACCATGGTGTCTCTCCTGCAGCACAAAGCAAGGCCAGCCCTGAAGGCGTTCCTCCACCAGGAAAAGGTCTTCCTCCCAAGCACTTTTCTAACAGGGATTTTTATGAGCCACAGACAAGTCACTTTGATTTGGTTTCTGCAATAATTTCTGCAGAAAGATCTTCTGTTTGCATCCACCACGGGCTCATCCAGGCTGCAAATCTGGGATGGCCAAACCCTCACAACTCCTCCTCGCTGGCTTCACAGCCCTCAGCTCCTCATCCCTTACTCAGGGGGAGCAACGTGCTGGAAAGGATTACTCACCCTCTCTGGAGCAACCTTGTGTGAAAGTTAGCACAGAAAAATAAGGCTTTAAATGATTAACAACATTCAGCAAGATCTCAGCCCAAAAAGCTGTGACGTGGTGTGTGTTATTTTGGTGCATGGAAAGGGTAAAAAAGGAGGGGAAAGCAAAGGAACTGGGAAACAGAAGTGAAAAATGAGGAAGGTGAAGGCTGCAGCTCAGCCAAGAGCAAGAGGAAAGGATTCACCGACTTGTGAGGATCAACCCTGCCACAAACAACAGCCTGGACAGGACAGCAAGAATGAAACTGTCATTTGTAGCTCGGGGAAGGATGTGACAGCATCTCTGCTCTGGCTCTGGAAGGCAGCAGGGGACAGCCCTGGGCTGAAGGTGCTGCTCCCTGCTTTCCCTGAACCCTTCCTGCCCCCGCAGACCAAGCCCCTCGCAGCCCTGCAGGCTGGGATGGGACAGCAGGGACAAGGAGGGGCAGCCCCTCGGGAGGGCTCTGGGGGTCCCCAGCAGCAGCACCAGGGCTGGGGCACAGCAAAGGCACCAACACCCACCCAGGGCACGCTGCAGACTCCTGGCAGAGCAGGAATGATGGGAGGGAGATTTCTGAGGTGCAAAACGCCCAAAATTCTCCCAGGAACGTCAGCTCCTTCTGCAAAGGCCAGGAGAGCCACAGGAAGGGGCCTGGGAGCCAGGGGACATCACTGGGGGGGGGGCTCACGGGGGCTCAGCACAGCTGCCCCCAGCACAGCCCCCAGCCCCAGCCCCTGCCCTGCACAATCAATCTTTGCTAACGAGCTGCACAAACGATGGAGCCGTGGTTTAAAGCCCCCCCAGGCCAAGGAGCAGCACTGAGGGGCTGGGGTTGGAGCTGTGAGGGACACGGGGACTGATGGATGGTAATTACAGCAGAGGTGGGCTCTGGGCACAGGCTGGCCCACCCTGGGGTCACAGGCTGCTCTGGGGGCACAGGACTGCTCTGGGGGCACACCCTGACCCACTCTGGGGGCACAGGGCTGCTCTGGGGGCACAGGGCTGCTCTGGGGGCACAGGACTGCTCTGGGGGCACACCCTGGCCTGCTCTGGGGGCACAGGACTGCCCTGGGGGCACAGGACTGCTCTGGGGGCACAGGACTGCCCTGGGGGCACAAACTGACCCGCCCTGGGGGCACAGGGCTGCTTTGGGGGCACAAACTGACCCGCTCTGGGGGCACAGGGCTGCTCTGGGGGCACAAACTGACCCACCTTGGGGGCACAGGACTGCTCTGGGGGCACACCCTGGCCCACTCTGGGGGCACAGGGCTGCTCTGGGGGCACAGGACTGCTCTGGGGGCACACCCTGACCCGCTCTGGGGGCACAGGGCTGCTCTGGCCATGCTCTGTCACTGTGCCAAGCACGAGGCCACACTTCCAGGAACCAGCAATGTGGGTCACACTTCAGGGCCTGCCTCCCAGAGCAGGGAGAAGAAAAGGACACGGGAATCTTGGGCAGGACTGCCCCAACTGAGCCCCCAGGTGATGTCACAGCTGGAAGGGGCAGGGCTCCAGTGGCTGTGAGGGGTGGCGAAGGGATTCCTCTGGGAGCAGGTAGGAGGATCCTGTCTGCATCTCTTTGCTGGTCTTGTTGGGGAAAAGAAAAGCAGAAAGTGTTGAAAGAGCTGCACAGACAAGAAGGAATCAGAATCTGTGATTTCATCCACAAGAGGGTTTGGCAGTGATTTAATCACAGCTCACAGACAGCTACGAGGCAGAAAGGTCAGAATGACATGCAGAAATTCTTTCTGCTCGTTGCTGCTCTGCCCTCACCACGCCAGCCCAATCCCTTCACAGCCCCCTGACCAAGGCTCAGCTCTTTATGGCCACCACGGTGTCTGAGCCAGGGCTGGGCTGATAACAAAATCCCCATGCTGTGTGTGACAATGGGTCACAGCCCTGCCTCGGGGGCAGCTGATTGCACAGAGGAGCATTCCTGGGCTGAACAAAGCCCTCTCCTCTGCCCAGCTCACTCAGGGACTGCTGGCACCCCACACCACTGCCCTGCTGAGGCTGTGACCTGTTCGGGGCCCTGGAACACCCTCCTGCTCCAGCAAAATGCCTGGGAGCACTGGCCAGCCTGGATGCCACCTCTGATTGACCACTGGAAGGGGAAGGGCCCCAGCAGCACCAGCAGCTCCCTCTGACCCAGAGAGTCCTGGGTGAGACACCCAGCAGGGACAGCACCAGCAGCTCCCTCTGACCCAGAGAGTCCTGGGTGAGACACCCCAGCAGGGACAGCACCAGCAGCTCCCTCTGACCCAGAGAGCCCAGGGTGAGACACCCAGCACAGACAGCACCAGCAGCTCCCTCTGACCCAGAGAGCCCAGGGTGAGACACCCAGCAGGGACAGCACCAGCAGCTCCCTGTAACCCAGAGAGTCCTGGGTGAGACACCCAGCAGGGACAGCACCAGCAGCTCCCTGTAACCCAGAGAGTCCTGGGTGAGACACCCCAGCAGGGACAGCACCAGCAGCTCCCTCTGACCCAGAGAGTCCTGGGTGAGACACCCAGCAGGGACAGCACCTGCAGCTCCCTCTGACCCAGAGAGTCCTGGGTGAGACACCCCAGCACAGACAGCACCAGCAGCTCCCTGTGACTCAAGAGAGTCCTGGGTGAGACACCCAGGAGGGACAGCACCAGCAGCTCCCTGTGACTCAAGAGAGTCCTGGGTGAGACACCCAGCAGGGACAGCACCAGCAGCTCCCTCTGATCCAGAGAGTCCTGGGTGAGACACCCAGCAGGGACAGCACCAGCAGCTCCCTCTGACCCAGAGAGTCCTGGGTGAGACACCCAGCAGGGACAGCACCAGCAGCTCCCTCCAACCCAGAGTCCTGGGTGAGACACCCCAGCAGGGGCCCAGGGGAGCCCAGAGAGAGAAGGCCATGGGTAAAGGTCACCTACCAGCCCATCTGCTGGCCACAGCGTCCCTGCCCAGCCCGTGCAGGCACCGTTCCAGCGCGTGGTGGATCCTGTCCTCCGTGCACGTGGTGTGCTGCATTTTAACTCATCTCCTGAATTGAGGGGGAAAAAGGAGGAGAGTTAATAAAGGGTTGCCCTTGATGGCTCCAGTGTTCACTGGCCATGGTCACAAGCCCACCCCAAGGGGCAGGGAAGGCTGCAGAACTGTCCCCGTGCTGCCACACTGCCACCCTGAAGGAAAGGTCCACGTGCCCTCGGGGCAACGGTGGAAAACACCGAGGGGATGTGAGCCCAGCACACGAGGACATGGTGGAATTGTGCCTGCAGCCCTGCCACATCCCAACTCTGCTCCAGGGCCCAGGCTGCCACCTGAGCCTTGGCTGGCAGAGCCTGTGCTGCCCAGGAAGGGTTTATCCCAGCCAATCCACATCCATGTCTGGGACACCGGGAACAGGAACGGGGACATTCCTGACCTGAGCAATCAGAGGTGCCCAGGTGGCCATTCCCTCCTCCCCTGCAGCCCAGAGGGACCCTGGGGCAGGTGTCCACCTCTCCCAAGGCACAGAGATGGCTCCATCCCACACATTCTTTGCCTCTTGTTTAGAAGCAACAAAAAAGCACAAAAATAATCGAGCAAGAAGAAATAAAAGCTGCCAGTGCTACAAAACCACCTGCAAGGCAGCCCTTGCTTTCAGCCTGGACAGCACCCACGCCACACAGCCATGTCAGTCCCAGAGATCCTAAAACACTCTGTTCTCTGCCCATTTGGCCAGCATTTGGGGCCAGCACCCAGCAGTGGCCGTGCCCACCACAGCCCCACCCCGGAGCTGCTGTAACCTGGCAGAGGCTCCAGAGCCTCCCTGCCCCGTGTCCCCAGCAGGGTCCCCTCCACCCAGCCTCCATTGCCAGCAGCCCCCTGGAAGGGCTCAGGAAAGCTGAGCCTGGCTGCTGGAGCTCCCTGGGAGCGCAGGGAGCCACCTCCAGCCCTGCCCCTGCCCCAGAGAGAAGCCACCAGCAGCTCCCGGAGGTGAGAGCAAACACCCGAGCACCACTGACCTGCCCAGTGCCCTCCTCCCCTCACCCCAGGGGGGCCCCTGGGCTCCTCCTCAGTGCCAGAGCCTGAACTGGGCCTGCAGCAGAACCTTCACCTGTGCCCGGTGCCAGGAGCGCCGCGGTGCCGCGGGGAGCGCGGAAATGGAGCCCGGCACCTCGGGCAGGCTGCTGCAGGAGAAAGGCAGCGAGCAAGAGCCCAGGGTGACTCACAGGCACCCTTGCAACAGCCAGCTCAAAAGCAAGCTCAGTCCTGGGGGGAACGGGCTCCTCAGCAGCCCCAGCATCCCTTCCCGCGCGTCTTGGCACGCAGAGGGAGGGACCGTGAAATCAAACACCCCCGAGGTATTGCTGTCACTTTCAAACCACAGAACCGCTCTCGGGGCGGCTTTTTCCTGCTGTGCCATGGACCACACAGGAGCCTGAACCTCCTCTCCCAGGGCAGTGCTTATGGAAGCATTTCCCGTGGGAAAGGCCTCGCTTCGTCCACCACAAGGGAGCACAGCCTTTCCTGCTGTCCCCTCCCTGGCACCCACGCTGAGCACGATGGCAGGGGACAGCTCTGGAGAACGCAGTCTGACTTTCAGGAGCCCTGTTAAGCATCTTGAGAACACCAAGAGAAACAAGAGCTGAGGTCAAGCGTTTGGAAAACGCTTTGCTTTTTGTGAGGGTGTTGAGCAGCTCCACTGGCACCACCGCGGTGATGGCCCAGCCCTCTCCACACAGCAGGGACAGCAGCTGGGTTTAAGAGCCCCAGGTCCTCCGAGAAACCCACCTGCCTCAAGGTTTTGCCCCATTTTCAACAGACACCCAACAATTCCCAGCGTCAGGGCTCAGGGCAAGGTTAAACCCATCCCCTCTGAAGGTGTGAGCATCCAAAAGGCCAATTTATAATGACTAATTCTTATAAATGGTTTATTTTGAAAATTCTTTAGTATTAATTGTTATCATAAATTTCTAAATAATGATTTTCTTAGAAACCACTGATTAAGGTGAGGGAGAGGAGACCCAGCACACCAAAGCTCAGCTTGGGAAGCATCCTAAGATTATCTGTGAAGCTGTCCTTGCATGGGTGCCAGACCCTTGGGGAGTTTCCATCCAGGATTCCTTAGTTAAGAGGCTTCCTTCATCTCTGTGGGACACAAAGCTGAACAGACAAATTAAATATTGCTGTTAATTAACACCAACCTAGTAAACATTTACCCTTTGGTGGGAAGTGGGAACCTGCTGACCCACTGGTTTTAGATTTTCCCTTGTCCTGCTTGAGGCAAAAAGTTTGTAAAAAGAAAAAAAAAACAGTCTTGAAACCATATGAAAAAGAATTATCAACCAAAACCATCTTTTGCTGCTGAGCTGTGAAGCCACCAGAGGTCACGGGAAAGCCTTGGGGCATCACAGCTCCCTGACAAGGACTTTCCACTCAGCTGAGACCCACTGGGCTTCCCCACTTGCCTCCATGGCCTGGGACCTTTCCCTTCCAGGGCTCTGCTGCGGCTCAGGATCTGCTCCACGCCCAGGAGCAGAAGGTTCCTCAGCAGCCAAGGGACACCAGCAGCTGTGCAGGGCTGGGACAGGGCACAGAGCAAGGAAAATCCCTTCTCTTGGCTTGAGGTCCACCCGAGCCCCACGTCCAACGCCCGGGGGACTCCTCTGAGCTCCCTCTGCAGTGCTGGAGCCCAGGACCAGAGGGGAGAGCTCAAAGAGCCAAAATGAAGCAGTGGAGAGGATCAGACCCCCTGCAGGACACCTCTCAGCCCCCATCAGAGCAACCCCCGAGCCTGGGGGCTCCACCACCAGGGCAGGAAAGGCTCCAAAAGCCAGGAGAGAGCGGGGCCAGGCAGACACGAGAGAGCCGAGACCTCCCCTCCCGCGGCCAATCCCAGCGACATCTCCCGGGGACAGAAAGGACCAGTCAAGGACCTGCCAAGGACCTTCCAGAGGGGATCCCGCAGCTCCACCGGCACCTGGAAACCCGCGGGTACCCTGGGGCCAGGACAACGCCCTTTCCTGCCCCGATTGTTCTGGGGCTGAGCACCTTGAGCAGGAAACAGGAGAGGAAAAACAAAGCTCTTGGCCCGCGGGAGCAGCTCTGAACGCACTGCCCAGGTCTGGGGACAGTGGCAGTGGGTGCAGGGACACGGATGCCTCGCCTGGGTTGGTGCCAGGACGTGGCTCCGCACCCGGGGGGCTTTGGGCACCGGGGGAACCAGAACAAGAAGCGCGATGGGGCTGAAGGAAGCAGGAGCTTGGGCTGATGCTGCAGCAGATGGAAAATCACTTCACGTGGTTCAAAGCAAAGAGATCCTACCCAGAGCTGTTTTCCAGGTGAGATCCTCAGAAGGGAGGATCACCAGCTCCTCAGAGCTCCACCTCAGCTCTCTGCCTCCTCCAGCTGATCCTGGGGGGGCAGGACAGGAGCTTTGGAGATCCTCACTGCAGAGGAAGGGCTGGACACGGAGCTGGGCCCCGGACACCAAGCTGGGCCTGGCAGTGCAGCAGCATGTGCCTGGTACCTGTTCCTCCAGTGAAACTGTTTTTCTTAGATTACAGAAGAAAATCTTGGGTTTCAGCTGTTTGCTGACAAGATTTTACTGCCTCCCCTCCACCTCGCAGAGGAGCCAAAGATAGAAAGGCGGAGCGAGGGCGGGAGCAGCTGGAGGAAGCCTTTGTGGGGCACGGGGCAGTGCGGGGAGAAAGCTGCGATTTTCAAGAAAAACTTCACCTCGGTGTTTGTCAGCGAGCGAGAGCTCTGCACAGAGCAGCAGATGAGGCTGATAAGATGCTCGCTCAAACCACAGCAAGGCAGGGTACCAGGGAGGCAGCTGGTTTGACAAACATCCTCCCAGGGCGCCTGCAGAGGAGGCTGTGCCAGCCAAAGCCCGGCTCAAACAGGGCCGGGGCAGAGGCTGCTGTGGCACTGAGGGTGAGGACACAGGGCAGGGACCGTGAGGGACATCCCCTCCCTGGGCTGTGAACCCTCACTCCAGCGAGTCCCCGCTCCCTGAGCCAACGGGGGAAGAGGCAGCAGAGGAGGAACACAGAGAATCCCTCCCAAAGAGCGCCTGAGGCAGTGATTTCATCTCAAAACACAAATAAAACTCCTGGCCCAAGAAGAAAATCTACTTCTGGAATAGCAAGAGCGCCTGTGCCTGCAGGATAACGGTGCTGAGGGGCAGGAACGACACGGGACATCCCACTGCTCACAGGAGGAAACGAACTCCTGAGTTAGGAGTGGGAAATGGTGCTCTGGGAAGAGGAGAGACCCCGGCCTGGCAGCTCCTTTAGGAGAAAGAACAGGAGCAAGCCCTACCCGGGCAGCCTTTCCGAACTGCAGTGCCTCAATCACACCAGAAATGTGAGAACTGGGGAGCTCTCGCAGAGCCCCACCTGCAGAGCTGCCCCAGAGCTGCCCCAGAGCTGCCCCAGAGCTGCCCCAGAGCTGCCCCAGAGCCAGAGATCGGCGCCTGCTCTGGCACTCTCTGAGAGCTGGGCTGCAGGATGGGCTCCCACCGCCGGCCAGGGAAAGCACCTAACGTGCAAAGCAGTTTCGGAGCGCTCCGAGTGTCAAACAGCACTTACAGAACGTGACACGACAGGGCCACAGCAGCGCCGGTTTGACACCCAGGGCTGGCTGCCCGCTCCCCCCGTGCCAGCAGCAGCGCCCAGCATCGCGGAACCCCGAGCGACGGCAGCCAGCGAGCCGCGGATCCCCGGCAGGGCAGGGCTGACCCTGCCCTGCAGGGAGGAGAGGAGGGGCTCAGGCTCAGCCCCGAGCCCGCAGCGGCAGCGCTGTGCCCGCTCAGCGCCCGCGGTTTCATCGCCGGCCCCTCCCGGCACAGCCCGGGATCAGAGCAGGAAACCCACAGGGGGCTCACAACAGCCTAAGACGAGTCAGCCCTGCTCAAAGCCCTCCAACCCAGCCCTGGGTGTCGCTGCGAAGGGGTTATTCAATGGGATTTCCCAAATCCCAGCCCCAGGATTGCCTGCGTGTGCAGCCGCAGCTTAAGGCTGGGCTCGGGAGGTGAAGGATCTGTGAAGGCCGGAAAAATAAACCCGAGAGGTGCAAACAAACAACAACGGCTCCAAAGTGCAACCGCCTTTGTTTGGGAGATTTGGAGATAAAGGCTCCACTGAAAGAAAGGAAAAAATCCAAACTATCGGGAGCAGGGTCCCAGCGCTGCCCACCTCAGCTGCCCTGGCTCTGGGATGTGCAGTGCTCCAGGTGATAAAGGCTCAGAGAGGCTGCTGGAGCATCAGGAGCAGGAGTCACAACACTCCCAGGGTGAAACAAGGCCGTGGGGGCTCCCAGCATCACAAACCAGCTGCCAAGGGGGCACCTCTGCCACGTCCCTGCACAGGAACAGCCCTGGTGATAACAGAGATGCTGACCCCAAATTTAGGATTGAGCTAAGGGTGTGCAACCAAAGCTGCAAACTGAACCACAGGAGGAGCAAAACCAGGGCTGCAAGAGACTCCACAAAAAGAACAAAATAATCCAAGGAATTGTCCTGAGGTGAGGGAATTCCTCAGTGAATGGAGAGGATGTCAAAAAAATCAATCAGCCCAGAGGGTGCACAAGGAGAGATGTGGAGAGTCTCAGGGAGTCAGAACAAAACCTTGCAAATCATCATTTCAAAACAGTGTTTGCCCTCATCAGCCTGTGATTCAAAAAGCAAAAATTCAGCCAGAAAAAATGAAACTTCTCACTCCTGATCAGCAGAGACGTTTTGCTCCACACACCAGTTTAGATTCACATGGCAAAGAGCAAGCCCCCAGCAGGCCAGGCCTCCCTGGGAGCAGCAGGACCCAGGTGTTTCAGCTGCCCCCAAGGAGTCCTGTGCTGCTTTGCCCTCCTGCAGCATCCCTGAGACATCCCAAACCTAGAGCTCCAACTGCTCCTGTGTCTCCAGAGCTCCCAGTCACTCAGTTCCACTCCCAGTGGAAACACTCGTGCTCCCTGGGACCAGGGACAGGCTTTAACCCCGTGTGAGGGCAGGTGAAACACCTGGCCCAGAGTGGGGAACCTCAGCAACTGCTCTGCACAGGAGGCAGAGACCAGAGAGGGGCTGGAGCCTCCTGCCTGGGATATTCCAGAGGTGCCTGGACACAGCCCTGGGCCCTGAGCTCTGGCCCTGCTGGAGATGAGCCCCTGGGATCCCTTCCAGCCTGGCCCACCCTGCGATTCTGGGATCCGAGGGCACCTTAAACCCCGAGCATTCCCCCTCCGAGCTGCCGTGAAATCCATCACCAGAACGATCCCGTGCTTGTCTCAGCTTTTCCACCCTCTCCGTTTTAACCACAGCACTCACAGCTCGGGTCTCACCTGGGCACTGGGGACTGGTTCTGTGAGGTGCCTGGATGAGCTTTTTGACACATTTAATTCTTTTAAAATAGAAGCAGCCCAGGCTGAGCCGAGGGAGATCACGGCCACCCCAGAGGGGGCTCAGGGCACATCCCGACCTCCCAGCTCAGCACTGCCGGGCTGGCAGCAGTTCATTCCCCTTCTCACTCACCTCCGGGGA
Organism: Haemorhous mexicanus; assembly: GCF_027477595.1. Classification (NCBI taxonomy): domain Eukaryota; kingdom Metazoa; phylum Chordata; class Aves; order Passeriformes; family Fringillidae; genus Haemorhous; species Haemorhous mexicanus. The sequence continues at coordinate 656,675 of NC_082360.1, forward strand.
GACCTCGCCTTATTTCTGCGCTTTTTAACTTCAAAACGCCGACCCAAGGTAGCTGCGGGGTTATTTCACCAGAGACCAGGCTGGTGGCTCCCGGCTGCAGCTCCCGGCTCGCCCCCGGCGGGGACCAAAGGACACCGGACTGACGGGGGTCCCGGCTGCCTCGGGAATGTCCCGCACCCCCCAAATTGACACGGGAGGTGTAAAGACACGGCTAATTAGCCGGCCTGGCCCCCGCGCTATTAGGGCAGCCAATTAGCGGCAATTCGCTGTCCCGGCGGTGGCTCCGCGCTGGGTGAACGCTCGCTGCTGCTCTGGAGGGCAGCTCCCACGGGCGAGAAGAGAAAAGTGCTCTCGGTGACAGCTCCGAGACACCTCGCCGGTGTTTCTGCTCTCCTCCCCAGCTCTGTGCCCCCAAAGCTCCTTCCAGAGCCGCGGCAGCTCTGTCAGCACACCCGGGGCAGCGTTGGAGCTCCTCCCGCGCCGGGCACTTCGCTCCTTGGCACAAACACCCAAAACTGAAATCAGTGACCTGCCCGCGGTGTTCTGGGGGTGAGGAGCCCTCCCAGCTTGGGGGGCATGCTAAAGCTCCGTGTTTCAAAGAGTGGGTGGGGTTTTCCCTGCCCCAGCTCCGTCTGTGACTCGGCAGCACCGGGAGCATCCCCCAGGCTCCCCGGGCGTCCCAGCGCCTGGCAGGGGGGACAAGGACCCAGCACTCGTCACCTCCCAGGCTGCTCACCCCTAAAGGAATGCAACACGAGCTGCTGCTGTCCAGTGCTCCCAGAGGGACCCGCAAGTCCATGATCAAAGCCCAGAGTTGGGTGAGACCTCTCTGTGCCTCAGTTTCCCCTCCACAGGAGCGGCTGAGGCTCCTGCTCAGCACAGTCCCTCAGCTGCAAAGGTAAAGGTGATCCAGAACTTTCTTACATCTTCTCACTTTCATCCCCTACTGTAACCTTCCCAATCCCACTTATAAACCTGGCAGGCAAACCTGGCCGAGCAGGATGTGCCAAAAAAGCATTTTTGTCATAAAACATCCTAATTCTTCACCGAGGTTGTTTCTAACCCGCAAGAACCACTTGCCTAAACCAAGACATCCTGCCACGGGCACCCAGCCACCCATCCTCAAACTCTCTGAGCAGCAAAACAATGACACACAGCCAAAACTGCCCATGCAGCAGCAAATTGCAGAAATAAAGCTGCACACGAGGACACCACGTGTTCCCAGCAGCGCTGCAAGCAGGGGAGCTGTGGATTTGACCACTGGGACCAGAACTGCCCTGGAACTGGTTTGTTGTTTTCTTTTTTCAAATCCCAAATTTCTCAGAAACAAAATACAGAACTGCCTTGTCCAGAGCCCTGCTGCTGCAGCAAGCACTCAGCTCAGTAAATCTAATTAATGAGCCAGGAAAAGTGTCACTCGTTTGCTAACTACTGCACCCGGGGCTGCCAAACAGACAGATAAAGGATTTAGCTGGGGCCCATTCCAGCCAAAGGAGCTGGGAACCTGGCAGGGAGAGCAGGAGATTAGAGGGGGCTGAAAAGAAAAGGAGAGGAGGGGGAAAGAAAAAACATCCCTCTAGATTAGCACTTTGCAAATGCAAGCATGTAAATCAGCTTAGGTTGGCCATAATGCCACCCTTGTGAGGGCACAGCAGCGGGCAGGGCCTGCCCTGAGTGGGGCTCAGAGCCCCAGCCAGGAGCTCCCCCACAAACCAGCAGCCCCCTCATGAACCAGCAGCCCCTCACTAACCCAGCAGCCCCTCACTAACCCAGCAGCCCCTCACTAACCCAGCAGCCCCCTCACTAACCCAGCAGCCCCTCACTAACCCAGCAGCCCCTCACTAACCCAGCAGCCCCCTCACTAACCCAGCAGCCCCCTCACTAACCAGCAGCCCCCTCACTAACCAGCAGCCCCTCACTAACCCAGCAGCCCCTCACTAACCCAGCAGCCCCCTCACTAACCAGCAGCCCCTCACAAACCAGCAGCCCCTCACTAATCCAGCAGCCCCTCACTAACCCAGCAGCCCCTCACTAACCAGCAGCCCCCTCACTAACCCAGCAGCCCCTCACTAACCAGCAGCCCCTCACTAACCCAGCAGCCCCTCACTAACCAGCAGCCCCCTCACTAACCAGCAGCCCCCCTCACTAACCAGCAGCCCCTCACTAACCAGCAGCCCCTCACTAACCCAGCAGCCCCCTCACTAACCAGCAGCCCCCTCACTAACCAGCAGCCCCCTCACTAACCCAGCAGCCCCTCACTAACCAGCAGCCCCTCACTAACCCAGCAGCCCCTCACTAACCCAGCAGCCCCCTCACTAACCAGCAGCCCCCTCACTAACCAGCAGCCCCTCACTAACCCAGCAGCCCCTCACTAACCAGCAGCCCCTCACTAACCCAGCAGCCCCTCACTAACCAGCAGCCCCCTCACTAACCAGCAGCCCCCCTCACTAACCAGCAGCCCCTCACTAACCCAGCAGCCCCTCACTAACCAGCAGCCCCCTCACTAACCAGCAGCCCCCCTCACTAACCAGCAGCCCCTCACTAACCAGCAGCCCCTCACTAACCCAGCAGCCCCCTCACTAACCCAGCAGCCCCCTCACTAACCCAGCAGCCCCCTCACTAACCAGCAGCCCCCTCACTAACCCAGCAGCCCCTCACTAACCCAGCAGCCCCTCACTAACCCAGCAGCCCCCTCACTAACCAGCAGCCCCCTCACAGAACTCAGCCCTGCTCTCACCAGCTCTGAAGTTCGCACAGGAAGCCAATTAGGGGAGACCTGGGAACAGAGGAAGATTCATAATTGCAATTAAGGCTTCAAAGGGCTGGTCCCAAGCACGGCGTTACAGATGGAGCTGGGGGAGGGAAAATCCCAACAAACTCTTTGAAACAGGGGCTTTAGGACACCCCCAAGCTGGAAGAGCTCCTCACCCCTAGAACAAGGCATCACCTGGCAGAGAAGGACTCAGCCCTGAGGGGCCCAGGCAGGACCAAGAGATTTGGGGTTAAATCTGCATCACAGGGATCCAGCATTTGTCCCTTACTGCTCCTGACCCTGATCCTTCATCCCATCCCATCCCATCCCATCCCAAGATGTCCTCGTGGCTCTGGCCCCAGCCATGGATCTGCTGCTCCACTGTGCCCCTGGCAGGAGAAAGGGCTGAGAAGAGCTGAGAGCAAAGGAAACTCACCCAAGGAGCCAGGGCCACCCCTGGAGATGTGGGCAGAGCACAGAGGGGCTGCAGCAGCCCTAGTGCCCCTCAGGACAGCCCCACTCTGCCCGTGCCCGCTGCCAGCCCTCACAGACACTTCCCTGTGGTGGCACCTCCTCTCCTCACACACTCCCAGCTTTCCCTGCAGCTCCTCCCAGCATCTCTGAGCAGCTGGAGAACACCTGGCTGGGGCAGGGCAGGGCTGGGGGCTGGGGCAGGGCTGGGGGCTGGGGGCAGGGCTGGGGGCTCGGGCAGGGCTGGGGGCTTGGGGCAGGGCTGGGGGCTCGGACAGGGCTGGGGGCTCGGAGCAGGGCTGGGGGCTCGGAGCAGGGCTGGGGGCTCGGGCAGGGCTGGGGGCTTGGGGCAGGGCTGGGGGCTCGGGGCAGGGCTGGGGGCTCGGGGCAGGGCTGGGGGCTGGGGCAGGGCTGGGGGCTCGGGGCAGGGCTGGGGGCTCGGGGCAGGGCTGGGGGCTCGGGGCAGGGCTGGGGGCTCGGGGCAGGGCTGGGTGCTGGGGCAGGGCTGGGGGCTCGGGGCAGGGCTGGGGGCTCGGGGCAGGGCTGGGGGCTCGGGGCAGGGCTGGGGGCAGGGCTGGGGGCTCGAGGCAGGGCTGGGGGCTCGGGGCAGGGGCAGAGCTGGGGGCTGGGGCTGCTCCCCTCACTGGAGACACTCCTTCTCCCTTCCCCCAGGCCCCCAGAGCTCCAGCCCAGACCAGGCTCAGGGAAGGGCTGCTGTGGGACCCCGGAGCCCACCAGGACAAGGTGACCCCCCCCAGTCATCCACAGCATGTCCCAAACTGCTGCTGCTCTCCCCCACAGGTCCAGCTCCTCCTCTCCCCCCTCAGCTGCCCTGGGGAGTTGTTCCCAGGCTCAGAATCTGTGGTGTGACCTTGGAAAGTCCTTTGTGTCTCTGGAAATGCTCTGGCTCCGGGTGTTTTTGCATAAGCTCCTTTCCCTGGGATGTTTTGCCCTGTGCTGAGCACGTAGGGCTCGGTAACCAAATGAGGTCAAAGAAAATTCCAGCCAAAAGCCCGGCAGCCTCAGCGGAGCGGCCAAGAGCATCCCCAGGGGCAGAGCTCAGCCTGGCTGAGGGCTGAGCCGGCCAGAGAATCATCCCAAGGTGGGAATACTCCTGTGGAAACCAGCAGCACTGCACGAGATCCCAAACAAGCCACGGGCCAGCAGAGACATGGGATGGTGCTTCCCAAGGGTGGAAAAACAGGAGAAGGGAACTCCCCGGAGCCTGCAGAGCCTGCAGCCCCCACGCTCTGCTCTCCTGCCATTCCAACACTCCCCAGCTGAGGGGGAAGCCCCGGGCCAGGAGCTGGATCCCAAATCCATCCCCACCCAGATCCCCCTCCCCAGCCATTTCCAAGAGCAACCCACACTTCTGCAATTTCAGAGATCTTCTTACCCCACCTTCCGTGTGCTGCCCAAAAGGAGAAGTGCCCGGGGCCGGGGGGAAGTTGTGGCACCCTTTCCTACCCTGGAGAGGATTTCAGGCTCCTGCCACATCCGAGGGGCAGCTCTGGCCACGCTGCTGGCACTGCACAGGGCCCTGCTTTGGGGCAAGCAGTTCCAGGAACATCAACAGTTGAGGGCAAGAAAACACTGAAATAAAGCCCACACACAAGAGATCTGGGCAGAAACCACCAGGCTGCCCCTGAAATAAAGCCCACACACAAGAGATCTGGGCAGAAACCACCAGGCTGCCCCTGAAATAAAGCCCACACACAAGAGATCTGGGCAGAAACCACCAGGCTGCCCCAGCACTCACCAGGTACCCCAGCAGGACACGTGGGCACGGAGGGCTGGGCAGGGAGGAACAGGAAAGCAGCTCCAGGGCCAAGCAAGGACTCTGGGCTCCCCTAAAGGATGGCCCAGCTGGGCAAGCTGGGCAAGCTGGGCAGTCCTGGGCCTTCCCCCCTCGTTTGAGGGGTCAGCTCCCCCCAGGCAGCAGCAGCAGAGCCAAGAGAGCCCCTCCTCCCTCCCTGCCCCCCTGTGTGTGCCCACCTGGACTGAAGGAGCAGCTCCATCCTCAGCAGCTGCTGCCAGATCTGGAGGGAAGGCTCTTCCCACCATCCATCACCAGAGCCCCCCTTTGCTCAGCACGGGGGCTCTGCTCTCCAGTCTGGAGGGGACTCAGCCATCCCTCCTGTCCCTGCAGCCACCAAAGCCTGGATTTCTGCTGCCACCATGGAAACTCCATCCCTTTTCAGAGGGAAAGGTCTCCTGCATCCCTTCCCCGGGGGTTAAGGCCCTTTAGCAGAAGCTTTCTCCAGCACACCAGAAGTGGCTCAGGCCTCAGCACATCCACTCTTGACAGTTCCTCCCTTGCTCATCCCCAGAGAGGCCCCCGAGGTGTTCTCAGAGGGACTCTCGGTGAGCACGGCAATTACAGCGCATTAATTAGCAGGGAGAGCATCCCGAGTGCCACAGGGGCAGAGAACAACGCCCAGAATTCACACCTCGCTGGGAGCTACTGGGGGAGCAGCACACAAGATCTGCCACGGCTAGGGGCTCCCATCCCCCTGAACAAGGGGGGAAATGGACTTTCTCAGAGGGACCGAGTCCTCGGGGCTGGCAGAGGAGTGCGTTCAGCAGGAAAACCCCGTTCCCCTCCAAAAACTCCCCAGAGCCCAGCTGCTCACAGGGGGAAACCGCTGGGGGATGGAAGTCCACGCTCAGCACCAGCTAAAGAAGGAAAGTGCCATTGCTGCCCCTCAGAACATTGATCTCCACGGGGACACACTGAATGAAGCTGTCCAGAGCTGGCTGTGGCTGGGCAGGCGCTCCCTGAGAGTTTGCTCGTGGCTGGGGTTGGCAGGGACCCTCTCCAGCTGAAATCCTTGTGAATCTCTGCCCAGCCAACAGCCCACGAGGCACAGCACTCCTGGTGTCCTGCTCCTTACAGCACCAGGAACTCCAGGATTATCATCCTGAGCCTGAAAAAGATGGAGTCCAAGCAAGAGGGAAACCAATAAACCCTGCAGTGACTTGGGAGCGCCTCATCACCTCTCTGCTCTGCTGTGGAGCTGCGTGGGGACTCTGGGTCTGTCCAGGAACAGGAGTCATTGCCTCCAACAGCCAGCCTGGGCTGGGGGTGGAGAGGCCACCCAGGCCATCACCGCCCCCACCCACTCACTGGGCTCTGGGAGTTTGGCAAAGCTCAGCCAGCTCTGTTTTCCTCCTGAAAAACCCCAAGGCCAACAGAAATGACACAGATCTGGTGTGAGTAAGAGCTGCCCAGCTTTATAGCTCGGTTTTCAGAGAGGAAATGCTCTTGTTCCTGGCAGCAATTCTGAAAACCCCTGGCCACATGATGCAAGAGTTAATTTTAGCCTCTACCAGTCATTGTCACCGCAGGGGAGGCTGAAGTTCACCCAGCCTCACAGGCAGTTCTGGCTCCAGGTGAGAGCCCAGGAGGACTGAGGCTGGGGACAGCCTGCTGAGGTCACAGCCTGGCAGGAGCTGGCTGTCCCCAGCAGGGTGGGATGGAACCCCAGGGCTCCTCTCTAGGCGAGGTGGAAGCTCAGCACAGGAGTTCCTGTGTGTCACAGGGGGAAAAATAAAACATTCAGCAAGTGCATCATTCAGAGAGGGGAAATTCCCAAAGTGATTCCCAAAGTGCAGCATTAGCCCGAGCTGGCCCTGCTGAGGAGGAACTGAAGGGCTCAGCAGTGGCCAGTGACCCCTCCCGACCCCCCCAGGGACTGACACAAGGACACATCCCTGCTGGGAGGGGGTCTGTGCCCACTCACAGGGCAGAGCTGGTAAAACCCAGGTGTGTCCAGGCTCAGCAGGAGACCCTCCCAAAAGCCTTGGGACACCTGGGCTCCGTGGGCACACAGAGCTGGCACTGAGCTCCTCCCATGAGCCCCTGAAGGTGCCCCAAGGAAGGGTTTGGACCAGAAGGGTCCCAGCACAGCCCCGTGTCCCACATCCCCACAGCAGCTGCCCCACACAGGGCCCTTCTCTGGCCATCCCTGGGAAAATCCCTTTGCCCTGTGCAAGGTCACGTGTGGGTGGCACTGTCACCTTCAGAACGCAGGGAAACAGCAGTGCCCACACACCAGGAGAGCTGCTCTTCACCGTCCTGGGCTCCCCTGAGCCTGCCCCTGCCTCCCCAAACCCCTCCTGTCCCCCACAAATGTCCTGTGGCCCTTACTCTGCCCCCCTGGCTCAGGGGAGGGGCAGCGTTGGGTCTGGTGGGTTTTTCTATAGAATAAACATCTCCCAGCCTGAACAGGGCCAGGGGCCATCCCAGGTGGCACAGGGGTCCCTCCCAGAGGGGACCCCAACCCCTGCCCCACTGCCTTCCCTTGCAGCTCCCTGATGTGCAGGAGCCGATCCCAACTCCTTCTGGCTATTTGGAAAAACAAGTTTACACTGAGATTTCAATTGGCTCTGGCTCTGCTTCACTCCTCCGGCTGTGACACAAAGTAAGTGAGAGACAAACCCTACAAACGAGCAGCGTGACCATTTCTGAGGGCTTTTTGTGAGCTCTAATGCCAAGCCCACTAAACAGATTAACTTCCAGCATAAACAAGCAAGTAAATCTTTCCCCCAAGGCCCTGTGTATCCAAAGGAAGCTTTAGAAGTTGCTTCCTGCCATTGTGGAGGCCCTGCTGGGAACTCAGGAGCCTTTTCAGTCCCTGGCTTGGTTGCCCAAACCCTTCAGATTGCTCCCAGCACTGCTGGCTGCAGCGCCACGGGGACAGATGATGGCAGGGACGCTTCTGTCCCCACTGCTCTCAGGCCAGGGGCAGGCGGGGCTGGAAGCCACAAATGTGACAGGTGGGAGTGAGCCCCACCTGGGGGGCACAGCCACAGCACCCCCGTGCCAGCCAGGGCTAGGAAGGCAGGAGGTCTCCAAAGGGGGGACAGCCCAAGGACAGGGACACCCATCCAGCAGTGGCCAAGGCCAGCAGGCTTCACCCCCCGGGCGCCCTCGAACAGCCAGGGCAGCACCCACCCCTCCTCGGGAGGGACAGCAGCCAGCCCCGAGCCTGAGACCTGGGACAGGTGGGACGGTGTTCAACCCGCACCTGGGGCAGGTGGGACAGTGTTCAACCCTCACCTGGGGCAGGTGGGACAGCATTGAACCCTCACCTGGGGCAGGTGGGACAGTGTTCAACCCTCACCTGGGACAGGTGGGACGGCGTTCAACCCTCTCCTGGGGCAGGTGGGATGGTGTCTAACTCTCACCTGGGACAGGTGGGACGGTGTTCAACCCGCACCTGGGACAGGTGGGACGGTGTTCAGCCCTCACCTGGGGCAGGTGGGACGGTGTTCAACCCTCACCTGGGGCAGGTGGGACGGTGTTCAACCCTCACCTGGGGCAGGTGGGACAGCATTGAACCCTCACCTGGGGCAGGTGGGACGGTGTTCAACCCTCACCTGGGGCAGGTGGGACAGTGTTCAACCCTCACCTGGGGCAGGTGGGACGGTGTTCAACCCTCACTGGGGCAGGTGGGACGGTGTTCAACCCTCACCTGGGGCAGGTGGGACGGTGTTCAACCCTCACCTGGGGCAGGTGGGACGGTGTTCAACCCTCACCTGGGGCAGGTGGGACGGTGTTCAACCCTCACCTGGGGCAGGTGGGACGGTGTTCAACCCTCACCTGGGGCAGGTGGGACAGTTTTTAACCCTCACCTGGGGCAGGTGGGATGGTGTTTAACCCTCACCTGGAGCAGGTGGGATGGCATTTAACCCACACCTGGGGCAGGTGGGACGGCGTTTAACCCTCACCTGGGGCAGGTGGGACGGTGTTCAACCCTTACCTGGGGCAGGTGGGACAGTGTTCAACCCTCACTGGGGCAGGTGGGACGGTGTTCAACCCGCACCTGGGGCAGGTGGGACAGCATTGAACCTTCACCTGGGGCAGGTGGGACGGTGTTCAACCCTCACCTGGGGCAGGTGGGATGGTGTTCAACTCTCACCTGGGGCAGGTGGGATGTCCTTTAACCCTCAATATCCTCCATCACATCCAAACCCAGCCCTGGGATCTGGCAGCCCAGGGCCAGGGCGTTGCCAGGCTCTGGGCCGTAGAAGTGGGCTTGCAGCCATCGCCCCCCACCCTGGATTCCCTGAGGGAGCAGCCCCAGCATGGAGACCAGATCAGCCTGGGGACAATCCCCCGTTAATGAGCAGCCTCGGGGAGCATTGACCTCGTTTGCTTTGATTGCAACCCAGCTAATTGACCCAGGGAGGCCTCGGCAGGACCCCACAGCTGGATGAGGAGCAGCAGGGATCTCTCCCGGGCTGGAATTCCCTCATTCCCACTGCAAAGCCCTCACACCTGAGAGATGCTGTGAGTCCCCCAGGCAGCTGCACTCCCGTGTGTACCCTTTTAGGAGCTCTATCAGCACAAAGACACCGAGAATGAAGAAACATTGGCGGGGTTTCACATGCACAGACTGCCAGAAACAATGAGAAAAGGGAAATGCCACCTGAAAGGATGGGAGCTTGTTTGCCGAGAAGCCTCTGGGCCGAAGGTTTAAATAGACACAGAGCACGGGGGAAGCAGCTGAAAGGGGAAGCGTTTCATCCTAATTTGAGACAACAAAGAATAGGCCTTTGTGGAAGGGATGAAAAACACTTCAGCAGGCCCAGAGCTACGGCGCCTTTCCCGAAGCAGCAGCAGCAGCAGCCGTGCCCCATCTGCACAGCCCCGCCTGGAACGGGCAAACACGGCAGGAAAACACCAGAGCAGCCCCCCAGAGCCTGCAGCAGAGCTCACAGCCACGGCACACCCCTGCCCCGGCGGCTGCTGGGCCAGTCACAGGCTCGGGGTGAGCCGAGCCCTTCCTGCTCAGACACAGCAGCCGCCAGCGGCGTGACCGGGGACAGTGCCCGCGTCCCCCGTCCTGGCACCCATCACACGGGCTGCTCGTGCCAGCTCTGCTCACTTCTGCTTCAGCCCGCCCCAAACCAGCACCTGCAGCGTTTGGGGCACCCAAGCTGCTCCCAGGCCAGGCACTGTGGGGAATTTGAGCAATGAAATGGAGCATTCGAGGGAGAGCCAAGGCCCAGCCCCACCTCCTACAAATACAGAGAGAGCCCCTGCGGCACAGTCGCTGACAATTGTCACCGAGAATTGTCACAGATCGCTGTCCCAGCGCCACGGCACTGCCCACGCAGCCAGGGAGCGTTTTCCTATTCCCCTCCTGGCTCTGCCAGCGGCTCCCACCTGCCGGCCAGAGCCACGTGCGGGCCCTTCCCCGCCGGCACAGGTGGGGAGGCAGCCCCGGGCACCCCGAGGGCTCCAGCCCCGTTCCGAGAAGGAGCAGCCCAGGTGGGAGAGCTCAGCCACAGCTGCCCGGGCAGGTCCGGCCTCCAGGCTCGGCTTTACCAAGCCAGAGACTGAATCTGGGTGAGCTCTCAGGCGCTGCAGGTTCAACACGGCTGAAGTGAAACCAGCCCAGCCGCGGGCTCCAAACCGCGCCGGGCTCCCGGAGCATCGCTGTGCTGCGGCTGCACGGCCCCAGCTCCGGGCTCCAAACCGCGCCGGGCTCCCGGAGCATCGCTGTGCTGCGGCTGCACGGCCCCAGCTCCCGTCCAGCCGCACATCTGCCATCCCGGGCGGGCATTCCCGGCCCCAGCTCCCGTCCAGCCGCACATCTGCCATCCCTGCCGGGCCTTCCCGCTGTGCCAGCCGCAGGGAGCCCAGCAGCCGCAAGCTGAAGTTGTTTTATTTTTCTTTTCTTTTTTTTTTCCTTTTTTTTTCCCCCCAGTAGCAGGGCTTGAAATCAGAGATGAACAAGTCTGAAGGAGCTCCTGCCTGGCCTCTCATGTATTCCAGATGCACATGCTCCAATCGCCGCTTGCCAAACAGGATACGAGGCGCAAGGAAATAAAGCATTTTATCTTCAAGCTTTTCCAAGAGGGTATTAGAAACAATGGGGAGGAAATACAAAATTAACACTAGAGAAGAGCAATTGGCAGTGCCCTCGCGAGGCTGTTCTTCATTACAAGGCTGCCTATTCAGCGGCTTTCATTAGGAAAATCACATCGCAGAGCCATTCCCAACAGTGTCCCTATTTCCTAATTAGGCTCCGCCAAAGAGCTGCATCTCTCAGTTCCCGCCCGGCGCACAATCACAACAATTACCATTTCATTGCACCCGGCCGCCGAAAACACCGCAATTAAAGCATCTGAGGAGTCACACGGGCGCGTCAGCAGGGAGACAAGTTCTCACGTCGCGCTAATTGGCGGCCAGAGAGGGATCAGAAGGACGGGAACGGCGGGGTTTGCTCTCCGTGCTGGGAAAGGCGCTCGGGAGCTGCGGCCGCTGCCCGGGCTCCCCCCCAGGAGCCGCGGACGGGGCTCGGTGCCAGCGGGGAGCGCTGGGGACAGGTCCTGTTCCCCCTCCGGGCTGCGGCACCGGGAGATGCTCTCCGGATGCCCGGGAATATCCTTGGGTCACACCCCCGTCACCAAGGAGCCCTGCCCCAACCCCAGCTGACGCAGCCCTGCGCGGGTTGCAGGTGTCACCTGGAGCCCCCGGTGATGGCTTTGGATGGGTGGGACCCTGTCCTGACACCGGACAAGGATGGGGAGTCCTGAGCCTCGGAGGGAAGGGGAGCAAGGGAGAGAGGAGGGAAAGAGCTGCAGGGCCTGGATTGCACCCGCAGCTCCCATTTCCTCCAGGCAGTGACATTTCCAGCCCGAACCAGCAAACACAGAGCTGCAATGTGGGCAGCAGTGCAATGCCCAGGGAGCTGGGGGGCACAGTTTCCATATAAACCTCATCCTCCCTCCCCATCCTCTCACCTGGAAGCTCAAACTGCTGCTGGGAGCCGAGCTCAGACACAAAAGGAGCCTCTCGCTGCTCAAAAGCACCTGGGGCACTCACCTGAGTCACACCCTCAGGCACAATTTTCCCCTTGCAGAATAATAATGCAAAATTGGGCAGCCCCGCCGCGCTCAGCGGGCACCCGAGAAAGAGAAGCAGAAACTCCTCCAGGGTGAGCAGCAGCATGGCAAGGTCCCCATGCCGTGCAGGGCTGTCCCTGGTGCCCAGCAGAGGCAGAGCCCTGAGGCTGGCAGCCCTCAGCCCGGGGGCTGCTGCAGCACGGGCAGCTCGCCCTGCCAGGGCAGCTCATCCTGCTGGAGCAGCCGCCTCTCCTCTCTGCCAGCACTTCCCACTGCTCTCGGTTCTTCTTTCTCCGTGCAAAACCCACATCTTCATTTTCACATTCAGCAAGAAGGCACTCGGGGCCACTTCTGGTTGGTTTCTGTCCCAGCTGGATGCTCTCATCTCCAAGGGGAGGAGGGAGAAGCCAGCGGCACCATCCCACAGCCGGAGGCGTGGGGCTGCCTCTCACCCAGGCACAGCAGAACTCCACTTGCTCCCTCTGGAGAAGCACCTCCAGCACATCTCATGCCCTTTCCCCTGCCCTGAGCAGCTGCAGAGCTGTGGGAACAGGACAGGCCTGGCCACACAGGGCCAGGGAAGGCAGAGCACTGTGCTCCCATCCCAGTCCCTGCTGCAGCACACCTGGAAAGCTGCGGAGCGCCCCTGGCATCACCTGAGGCCTCCAGCCTCACAGCCACCGTGACTGAGGGACAGAACCACTGCCACCACCACAGCCAGGCTCTGCCACCTTATCATCTCACCTTTCTGTGTCTGAGCTCTAATCTGAGCAGCACCCAGAGCTCCAAACCACTTTGCAACCAGGTTTCGGAAACGCTTCACAACTCCCTCCGAGTGTGTGCTTTGAACAAGAGAAAAACCCAAACACCAAACCAAGGAACCTTTCTGACAGCAGAAAAATCAAAGCCTTGACATCCTGCATAATCCCTGGAGTTTGCAGTGGGCCGAGATTTAGAAGATTGACCTGAATGGGAAAACAAAACAAATTGCAGCTGTTCAGCATCAGGACAAGCAGCAGGAGCAGCACCAGCCTGCAGCTGCCTGAGCAGTTTCGCTGCCCCAGGAGCAGCACGGCCCGAAACCAGCCCTCAGCACAGCTAGGGGTGCTGGGGACAGCAGCCAGCTTGTCACAAACATCAAAACAAAGGGCTGAAAGCTCTTTTCTCCCGCTTTCGTTAATGATTTGAATCAGCGGAGCCTTTTTCTCCCTCAGGGCTCACACTTCCAAAGCAGCTCGACGCGCTCTGGGGGAGCCGGGCCGGGCACAGACCGGGTGGCACTGGTGGCACTGGGAGGCCACCGGAGCACCTGATGGGAGATGCCCTCGGCAGGCACAACAAGCAGCACGGGCTGCTGCCAGAGGCAGCGCGGGCTCGGCCCGGGGCTGGCGCGTGTCCAGCCCCCGATGCTGGAGGGGTGACGCTGCTTAGCTTGTCACATCCCAAACCACATCCTGTTGCCAGAGCAGAGCCTTCCCTGGGGCTGCACCTCAGCCCCTCGGGCTGCCCAGACCCGGCGAGGGGGCTGGTGACCTTTGGGTCCCTTCAGGGAACGGCTCCTGCTGCAGTGACCGGGGTGAGTCACTGCGGCCCCGCCTGCAGCCCTGCCAAAACCCCGCGCGGCGACCGGAGAGCCCCCGGCATTTCCCGGGGACCCCGCCGCGGCACGGGGGTCCCCTGGGGCGGGCAGGGCCCCACACCTGGCCCCGAGCAGCAGCTCCGTAGGGCCACGCGGAGGAAAACAAACAGAGAGTCCCGAAATGAGTCACAGCAGCCGGGCCGTCCCCACCCGGGGTGACACCGGCTCCTCCTGGCCAGGCACGGCGGGCCTCGGGCTGCAGGGGCACCCGAGGGAGACGCGCTGCGGGGAGCCCCCTCCAAGGGTGCCAGAGAAGCCCCACTCCGGCAGCGACACCCCGCTGGTGGGTTTGAGAGAAGCCCCCAGTTACACGCGAGCCCCGCATGCCGCCGCTTTCCGTTCCCCTCCTGTCCCCCCATCTACAGCGAGCCCCCGCCAGCGGCGCTGCCCCCTCCGGGCACGGCGGTGCTCAGCGCACCAAGTCCCCACCCGCAGCTTCCACGGACACCCGGGAACACAAGGGAGCTCTTCCTCCACTTGCACGGAGGGTACAGAGCCCCCGCCCCGGTCACCCCGGGCTCGGTCCCCCCGTCCCGGTCACAGGACACCCCGGGCTCGGTGCGCGCGCGGTCCCCCCGCCCCAGTCCCCCAGTCCCCCCCGGCTCTCCCACCTGGGGGGCGGCTGCCGCCGGGGCTCCGTGCCCATCCTCGGCCGGCCCCGCCGGGCTCTCGCCGGGCTCCGCTCCGCGCCGGGCGGCACCGGCGGCACCGGGGCGGGCGGGGCTGGCGGCGGGTCCGCCCCGCACATGTGCGCGGCCCGCCCCGCCCCGGCAGTGCCCCGGCACCTGCCCCCCGCTTCCTCCGCCCGCCCTGCCCTCCGTCCTTCCCTCCCTCCCTCCATCCAGCCACCCCTCTGGTCTGCCTAGCTGCCAGCACCCTGGCGTTCACCCAGCCAGTCATCCATGGATCCCCTCGTCCATCCATCCATGGACCCATCTCCCGTGACACCACCACCACTCTTCCATTCATCCACCCCTCCCTCTGTCCCTTGCTCCTGCCACTCTGCCCGTCATCCATCCGTGCATCCATCCACCATCCTGCTATTCATCCATCTGTCCTTCCCTCCATCAATATCTCCTTCCATCCATCCATCCCTGCACCTTTCCAACCCTTCACCTGCCACTCCACTCATCCATCCATCCATCATCCATCCATCCATCCATCCATCCATCCATCCATCCATCCATCCCTCCACCCATCCATCCATCCATCCATCCATCCACCCATCCATCCACCCATTCATCATCCATCCATCCATCCATCCATCCATCCCTCATCCATCATCCATCCATCCATCCATCCATCCATCCATCCATCCATCCATCATCCATCCATCCATCATCCATCCATCCTCCATCCATCCATCCATCCATCCATCCATCCATCCCTCCATCCACCCACCCATCCATCCACCCATCCATCCACCCATCCATCCACCCATCCATCCACCCATCATCCATCCATCCATCCATCCATCCATCCATCCACCTACCTCTCCATTTCTCCCTCCCTCTCTCCATTCCTGCATCCTGTGTGTGATGTTTGCCTTCCCTCCCTGCACTGCCCTGTGTCTCACCTTTGCAGGTGAGCCCTCAGCCCCGCCGTGCCAGTGCCAAGCCCAGGCTGGTGACACCAGGCTGGGATGTGCTGCTCTGGTGGCACCTGGGAACGGCTTTTTCCTCTTGCCCTGGCGGCTGCTCCTGAGCAAAGGCCAGTCCCAGCCTGGTTTCTGGACGCACAGGGCTGGTCCCAGCCTGGTTTCTGGCCCCACACCTGTCCCCACCCCCTGTCCCCCATCCCCTGCCCCCTGTCCCCTGCCCTCGGGGCCGGATCCCGCCCGGCCGTTGCTGGGGCAGGATCCCGGGCGGGTTCCTCTGCGGATTTCGGTTTGTCGAAGAGAGTGACCGCTGCCACTGCTGCTCCGAGAGTCGAAACCTGCTCGGGGGCCAAAATAGCTGTGGGTTCAGCAGTGAAATTCCAGTGAATTTTAAAAAAAGCAAACCCAGTCAGAGCCGAAATCCCCTTTCATCGGCGGCCCACGGAGACAAACGCCCGCTGTGCAAAGCACACACACACAGTGCCCGCGTCACCTGCGCCAGGTGAAACCCCATGGGGGGACCTGGGCCTGGCCTTCGCCAGCTGAGCGGCCACCAGCAGTTCAGAAGAAATCCTGAGGCAGCAAAACCAGCGGGACAGGGAAGGTCAGGTGGCAGTGTCACGGTGCCACCTGCCCCAGCGCTGACCGGGAAACAGCCAAGCGCTGCGGCAGGGCTCTGTGTCCCAGCTCCTCCTGGCCGGAGCTCTTCCCTGGATGCCAGTCTGGGATGCCAATCTGACCTTCCCCACCCCCCCTGTCCATTCCCACCTCCTCATTTCAGACCCAGCTTCTCGGGCAGATCCCTGAACTGGAGGAACTGGGAGGTGTCTGAAGGGCCAAAGCTGCAGAGGCCGAACTCCTCGGGCTGCTGGGGCCACAGCGTGTCCCCTCCTGTCCCTTCCCTCCCCACCTGAGGCACTGGCAGCTCCTTGTTTTGCTCCTGGGGGCCGGGGCAGCTGAGGAAGTTACCAAACATGGGCTGGGGGGGCTCGTGGCGGCGGAAGGAAGCGGAGGAGGGCAGGGAGGGGCCGTGCCAGGGCTGCAGCGGTGACAAACAGCGCGTGGGGCCACCAGGCTGACACAGCCAGCTCGGGGAAAGGGCTCTGGAGCAGGGCCACCTCCAAGGGATGTTCCTGGGAGCTCCCCGGAGCGGGGAGCAGTGCTGGCTGGTCTGAGTTCAGGGGAACCTGGGGATGCCAGTGCCACACCAGGGTGACAGAAGGCAGCAGGAAGTGATCCCAGGTGGCTTTTGGGGTCACAAAGAGAGCAGGAATGGCACCCTCAGTCCTCCCCACTAGGAGGAGGGGTAGCACTGAGTGTGGTGTGGTGACACCAGCAATGATGCCAAGCTCTTGGAGCTCCAGCTGGAGCAGGCCATGGAGCACTGGCAGCTCTGGCACATCCCAGCTCAGCTCCTGCCCCTGGAGCTGCCAAGCAGCCCCAGCAGGAGGAGGAAGCTGAGGCTGTGCTCCAATGAGCTCATTTAGACCTCTGGGTTTCCTGTGAACACCCCAGCGACAAAGAATGGGTTTGAAATTACATTAAAGGTGAGCTTGTCCCACACTGCCAGCAGGTGAAGGGACACCTTCAAGCGAACAAGGTGCTCCAAGTCCTGTCCCACCTGGCCTTGGACACCTCACACTGAAGTTCAGTTCATCACAGCCTCATTCCCATTCCTCTCTGCTCCACACCCAGACACACTCCCTGAAACAGCAGCTCCAGCCCAGCCCCACGCTGGGAATGGAGCATTTCAGCCCCAAAAATGCCACAAAGTCACCGAGCTCTGCAGGCTGCAGCCAGCGCATCTCCCTGGGGCGCTGCTGGTGCCCAGAGCAGGGATTTCCAGCAGCTTTGGGATGCTGACCCGTCCTTACACAGCCCCGGGGCTGCTGTGGGCTGCTGGGGCAGCATGGGCTCCAGGTGATCCCACTGCTTCCCGCAGGAGTGGGGATCCCAGCCCTGCAGAGCAGCTCTCAGCCTCCCCCGCCTGCCCCTCGGAGGGAAGGGGAAGCAGCATCACTGAAAAGGGAACCTGCTTGTCTCTGGTTTTCCCCACAACTTGTGTTTTTCATTTCTCAGTGCCCACTCAGAGGATCCTGACAGACTCTTCCACAGCCCTTAAGAAATGAAACTGGGGCAGAGCCCTCGCTGTGGGCAGATCTGACACCAGACCTTCCCCTTCCACCTGCCACGGAGGAGGAGACGAGAGAACTTTACATGACCCAGTCTGTTGAGGTGTCGAAGGTTTTGTGGCCAGTTCTGGGCTGGGAGGGCTCCAGAGCTGTCCCACTTTCGGCAGATGAGCCTGGTCTGCCCTGCCCTGGGGCTGCCGGCGTTCCCAGCTCTCCGCTCAGCCCTGGCTCCGGGGCTAGAACCCTCTCCCCAGTGCTCAGAGCTCCCTGCCCTGACAGCGGGGCTCCTGCCCGGATCCCTGGCCGGGAGCAGGCGGAGCGCAGGCAGCCCCGGGACGGGGCAGAGCGCTGGGAAGAGCCGGGCCGGGAGCGGCTTTCCCGCGGGCTGAGGTTTCCACCCTGTGTCCTGCCGGAGAACTGCACTGATGGAGCGGGCTCAGCATCCCCCGGGGCGCAGCTCAGCCGGCCCTGTGCACCCAGCTGGGCAATGAATCCCTGGAAAACACTTGCCACGAGTGCCCTGCCTCTGGCAGCCCCCCGGGTCAGCCCGGAGCACGGACGATGTGAGGGCTGAAATCCCGGGGGTCCCGTGCTGTCTGTGGCTGTGGTGACCCTCAGCCCTCTGTCTCTGCCACCTCTGAGTCTCCTGAGCCAGCAGCACCTTCACTTCCCAAAGCAGCACAGCTCCTGGTGAGCTCCTCAGCCACCCAACCGGGCTCCGGGAGCTCCCTCTGGGCACTGCCAGCCCAGCTGTGCCCACAGGAGCTCCCTCTGGGCACTGCCAGCCCAGCTGTGCCCACAGGAGCTCCCTCTGGGCACTGCCCGCCCAGCTGTGCCCACAGGAGCTCCCTCTGGGCACTGCCCGCCCAGCTGTGCCCACAGGAGCTCCCTCTGGGCACTGCCACTCAGCTGTGCCCACAGGAGCTCCCTCTGGGCACTGCCACTCAGCTGTGCCCACAGGAGCTCCCTCTGGGCACTGCCACTCAGCTGTGCCCACAGGAGCTCCCTCTGGGCACTGCCAGCCAAGCTGTGCCCACAGGAGCTCCCTCTGGGCACTACCACTCAGCTGTGCCCAGAGGAGATCCCTCTGGGCACTGCCAGCCCAGCTGTGCCCACAGGGAGCTCCCTCTGGGCACTGCCACTCAGCTGTGCCCACAGGAGCTCCCTCTAGGCACTGCCAGCCCCTCACTGCCACCGCCCCTCCACATTATTGCACATTTTACGATGGCCAAGGTGTAAATCAGGTGTAAATCAGGTGTAAATCAGGTGTAAATCTGAAAATCTGAGTAGAAACCTGAGTCCTGCTCCCCTCAGGGGCTGAAATACTTCAGCAAGGGACATCCCAGAGGAGCAAGGGACAGCCAGGAACCTCACTGGGACACTTGGGGCTGTTGGGGCTCTCGGGAGGTCTCGGTCCCAAATGAGGCTGCAGCGGGAGAGCGCCAGGACCACAAAAACAAGGACAGGGATCCCGTCCCCTTCCAGCCCCCCGCAGGGGTCCCTCCCCGGACAGGACCCATGCCGTCCCCATCCCGGCCCGCGCCGGGACCCCAGCAGATGGCAGCAGGGCCTCAGGGTGAGCTCCGTGGATCGCTTCTTTCCGCCAATTTCCTTTTTCCCGGCTCGCTTTCAGTAATCGCGCCGTGCAAATCCGCTGCAGATGCGCCTTGGGATAAGCTGGACTGGGAGAGGGACATTTGCCCCGCTCCTTGCCGAGGTGACAAACTCGGCGTCCTCCGCAGGCACCCGAATGCTGTGCCCACGTCAGCCGTGAGGAGAAAACGGGGTTTGTGGACAGGGTTTATCTCGCCCTCGGGTAAATGGGAAAAATGGGATAAAGTCCCGCCCAAGCCGAGCAAAAGAGGCTGGAAGAAGGACGGAGCCGGGCTGGAGCAGCCCGTCCTCAATCCTGCTTCGGGGGTAGCAGGGCGGGACACGGGGAGGTGCCCAGGTGGGCACAGGTGAGACCTGCAGCCACCGCGGCTGAAGTTCCGAGCTGCCTTTCCTGCCGCGGACACGAAGATCTTTCCCAAGGGTGCGAGCAGCGCTCTCTGCTCGGTGTCCGGGGGAGCTGGGGCTGACCCAGGGCGCTCCATTCCCCTTCTCCCACCGCCCCTCCATCCCCGCCCCTTCGCGCTTCCCGGGCGCTCTCCTCCGGCATTCCCGGGCTCGGCACGCCGGGATCGCTTCCAGGCAGGCGGCGGTGCCGCTGAGCCGCAGGCGACAGCGAGGAATTCGGCCGGGGAACACGCGCTGCCCGGCTGCTCCGTCCAGCCCGAGAGCGGGCCGGGGTCCCGGCGGGGCTCGGGGCGGTGCGGACCCCCGGCACACAGGGAGGGCCTTGCCGGGGGTCCCGGTGGGGCTGGGGGCGGTGCGGACCCCCCGGCACACAGGGAGGGCCTTGCCGGGGGTCTCGGCGGGGCTGGGGGCGGTGCGGACCCCCAGCACAGAGGGAGGGCCTTGCCGGGGGTCCCGGCGGGGCTGGGGGCGGTGCGGACCCCCGGCACACAGGGAGGGCCTTGCTGGGGGTCCTGGCCGGGCTGGGGGCGGTGCGGACCCCCGGCACACAGGGAGGGCCTTGCCGGGGGTCCCGGCGGGGCTGGGGGCGGTGCGGACCCCCGGCACACAGGGAGGGCCTTGCCGGGGGTCCCGGCGGGGCTGGGGGCGGTGCGGACCCCCGGCACACAGGGGATAGGCCGGGCCGGTGCTTTGGGCTCTGCTCGCTCAGATCCAGCCGTGCCCCCCGGCCTGGCACGGGCACCGCGTTACTGAATGGCCCCGGTGACGGCTGGAAGGACGGACAGAGCGCAGAGACAGAGCCGCGGAGCTCAGCCCGGCACCGGCTGCGGTGGCTCTGCGTGAGCCCAGCCCTGGCACGGGGCGGGATGAGGGCTCCGTCTCCCGGGAGGGGGCACGGGAAGGTTCCTCCGTGGAGCTGCGGCCCCATCCCCAAAGCCCGGCCGGAGCCGCTCCCGCCGCCTCTCCCCACGCTCCTTTCGAGGGTTAGAGCCACTCGAGGGCCACTTCATCCCCGCTTAATACATCCTTCATTATAATTAGGTTAGGATGGCTGCCAAAAGGAGCCCGAACGCTGCGCAGCGCCCTGCGGAAGGTCCTGGAGAGACGGCAGGGCTCTGCTCGGGGCTGGGCCAGGGCTCGCTCCCAGCACCCTGATTTTGGGGTCCAGGATGCCCCAGCCCTCGCCGTGCTCTGTCTGATATCCACAGGACACTTCCCCTAAGGAGGATGCAAACCTCAAGCCTGGATGGGGCTGTGCATGACCCCCTTTGCCCTGCCCCAGCTTTGCTGGCTCAAGCCCTACAGATCCCCACTCCTTCCCTCAGGGAACAGGATGCTTTCTGGAATATATTTCTTTTTATTACTTCTAAACAAAGAAAGCAACAAAAACGCCTCGTTTATCTGCCGTGCTGAGGCAGAGCCTGCCCCGGGACTGCCCCAGCTGCAGTCCGGGCTGGGTCCCACGAGCCCTCCTGTCACTGCGGAGGGAATGCTGGAGAAGAGTTAATTGTCTGGCAAAGGGAGTTCCCGAGAGCTGGCAGTCCGGAGGCTCTGGGGATCCGCCTTTCAATAATCCTGCTCCTTAGGTAGCTGAAATCCGCCCAGCCTGCCTGCCCTGGCCCCAGCCTCTGCCACACTCCCTCCCTCTCCCCTGGAAGCCCAGCCCACGTTCCACCTTTACCTTACACCAGCTTAAGGAGATCGAATTCCTTTTCACAGGGAGGATCATTCCCGCCAAGATCAGCGTCTCAGCCCCACGACCTTCCACAGTCTCGTATAAAACTGTGATTGAGACAGAAAATCTCGGCATGGGCCAATTTCTTATTCCAGAGCCTCCCACGGGCAGGGACACCAGTAGCGTTCACTGTGCCCAGAAACAATTCTGAAATGTAGGTGAGGAACTGCCTCTGCTCTATTTAATTATTTTAAAGGAATATTTGTTATTTTTAAGGGTCGGGGTGCACTGCTCAGTCTCTGTCCCTGCCCTGAGCACCGCTGGGGTGCCCCGTTCTGCCTGGTCTCCCTCTGCTCGGGACAAGTCTGGCCCTCCCCAGCTGCGTTCCCTCAGCGCCGCAGCTCCTGCCCTGGAGCTGCTGCTCGCACTTCGCTGAAGGGATCGATGTCCTCTGAGTAACGCCGGGCTCAGATCAGAAGGGAAAGGCTTTGGTGGCTGTTACCCGCCCCCGGCAGGGCCCGGCTGAGGATGGTTCTCAATCAGGGCTGGTTTTCTCCCAGAGGAGCAGCTCCCAGTGCCCAGCACTCTCGAGCTGCTGGCAGGCAGTGCCGGGGTGTGAGGGGGCAGCCGGAGTGGGGACATCAAACCGGTGTGCAGGGTCAGAGCTTTGGGACAGGGATGCTCACTCTGAGTCCCCAGAAGTCGCCTGGGCTGGGTGGTCTCTGGGTCTCGGTGGTGGGGATTTGTGAATTGCTCTGGTGCCTCTCTGCCAGTCAGACCCAGAAATACTGGATTTAAAGGGAATAGTCCTAAACAGTGGAGCAGGAAGCCCTGTGCAATGGGTGGAGTTGCTTCAGGTCTCCTGAGATCCAGGCGGGCGCTTTGATAATCTAAAATAAGATCTGCAGAGTGGCACCAGAACCGCAGTGGAGCCTCTCGGAATTGAACGTTTTACTGAATAAACTGGATGTCCCCATCCCCTCCTCTCCACACAGAACCCCAGCAATATTTATACAGAAATCTGCCTCCTCCAACCCCAAACCTGTTTCCTTCACCCCACATCTCCCACACGTCAGCCTGGCAGCAGAGTCCTGCAGATCCCTGAGATTCGGGCTACAGAAACACGCAGAGATATTCCCTCCATCAGTGCAAGGGGTCCCCAGGCCTCCATCAGTTCAGTGCAGGGATGTTTCTCCAGCTGTGCCGGGGCTTTCCCAGTGGCCGAGCTCCCCATTCGGGTATTTCTTTCCCCTGGAGCTCAGGACATTGTTGTGAGGTCACCAAGTCCCTCTTGTCCCATCCCTGTAATGTATTGCTCAGAAAAGTAATTTGGACTTGGAAACAGCTTCCAAATGGAGGAGCCTGTTTTAAAAGTCAAATGGCTCCGGGTGCCCTTGTACCACGGGGCAGGAGGAGCTGGGGTCTGGAGCTGGGGTCTGCTCTGCTCCTGGTCCCGTTTTTCCCTGGATGAGCCCCCGGCAGCGTTTCCCAGCCTAAGCTGCTCCATCTGCACCCACCCAAACGAAGGCGTTGTTTCTGTAGGGAAGCACACAAATAAATCAAAGGGTCTGACAGCATTACCACCCAGGAGCGCCCCTGTTCTCCTGGAATATGTGGGAGCCGCAGTGCTGCAGCGGCTGGATCCACCTGCGAGCTCCCGGCAGCGCCTGAGCCGCTCCGGACAAGCCTGGCTCCCCTTGGGGCCAGCCGGGAGCTCTCCTGGCTGTGGGTGTCCCGCAGCTCCGCTGAAAATAAATCAAATATTACTCACTGAGCTTCCCAGCCCGCCCGCCCTAAAGAAAACATTTTGCAAGAGGAAATATAGTATTCCGGAGGCTTATCTCACTTGGTGGCAATTGTGGGGGTATAATTGAAAACCGAGTTGATCATTAGAGGTTCACAGAGATGCTGAATAGCCCAGTGTTCAGTGGTCTCTGCCAGCCACGGCCAATTTACATTAAAGGCTTGATTCCTTCTCCAGCCCACTTCTCAGCCCCTGGGAAATCTCCGCGGTGCTCATTCCTCCTTTGCAAGGACTGTCTAGTGCGAGGAAAAGTCTTGCCTGGCTCTGCTGTCGCTGCTGCCCAGGCTGAGCCGGGATGCCCCTCGCTGCCCGTGGGCATTTGCAGGGGATTCAGCATCAGCCCCGTGTCCAAAACTGAGAGTCAGGCTTGGCCCGCCGTTTCCTAAACGGTTACTTTTTAATGAAAAATTCCCTCCATTCTCTATTTTTTTTCTATGAATGAGAGGAGCCAGAGGTGTGGTCTCCCGGGAACTGAAGAGAAAACTGGATTAGGGGCCAAGGAGATACAAAGCGATCGGGGAAATTACACTTGTTTGGGAGCAAAGCGTAAATATTAGAGCGACAATAATAACAATAACTGCCTGCCGGGAGCCACAGAGCTTTAGGGTAGAGGATTAAATGTCATGTGCAAATGTTGTCATCTGTGCTGGCAGAGAGACATCAGTCCGGGAAGAGCCAGCGGTGCCTTCTTCCCTAATTCCCTTGGAACCGGTCTTTCTGCCCTTTCTCCGCGGTGTTTCTGCGACGCTCCAAGCCAAGCAACGCGAACCAAGTTATGGCTCAGCATCCCTGCACAATCCCTCGCCCTCCCCTTCCCTCTCTCATGGCAAAGACGCCACCGGCTGATCATTTTTACATCCCCGAGGTGGCCCTTCGGAGCTGCGGGAATTCGGGGATGCCCCGGGCTGGCTCCGCGGCCGCTCAGCTGCCGAGAAACCTCTGCAAACGGGTTTGGGACAGCGGGGCTGCTCCTTCCTGCGCTGCGGGACGGGCGCGGGGGTGACGGAGAGTCCCCGTGATGGTGAGCGGGGAGTGCCGGGCAGGGCCGGAGGGGCCGCCGGAGCCCGGAGCGGCACAAGCGGCCTCGGCCCCGGTTCAGCCCCGCCGGAGATGAGGGATGCGGCAGCGGCGGGGTCGTGCCGGAGCCGGGCCAGGGGAACCGGAGCGGGACCGGCGGCGTCTCCTCGGTCGCTCCGCCCGGCTCCGGCCGCCGCTGCCCCCGAGCTTGCCGAGCGAAGTTTGGGGGGTTTGAGGCGAGCAGCCCGGGCCGCCCGCCGTGCCCGTGTTTGAAAGATCGCGGAGATATTTTCACACCTCAAACCGCCGCCCCCCTCTCCCCTCCAGCCCCCATCGCCTTGATTTAGCCCTTGGTAATTAATTTGGCATTTCAGAATAGCTACTGGGCTGGATAATGGCCTCATTCATCTCCCCAGCCTAATCTGAACAGAATCTGGAAGAAAAGCTTTCAGAAAGACAGAAACTGCCATTCGGCAACTGCTCAAAAGAACTGTCACTCCAGGGGAATAAATCGCTCCTGATTATTTCAACCCGGGTCTTCTCTGCTTTTCCAGCCGCTCCCGGTCCCGCCGGGGAACGGCCCCCCGAGAGCCGAGGAGGAGAAGAGCCGCTCGGGCTCTCCCCCTCCCTTCCGCAAGCCCGGGCCGTGCAGGGGGAGGTGGGCGAGCAGCAGCGCATTGTTCCCGGGGAGGAGGACGAGCTCCGGCCCCCGAAGCCATTTGACTTTTAAAACAGGCTCCGGGGCCGCCTTTCCCGCTGTCCCCGGTGAGGCTGAAATCAAGCCCTTGCCGGTTCTGCGTCTCCGAGGCTTCTCCCTGGCCGAACGCGGGGGAACGGGGACGCTCCGCTCTGCCCCGGCCCGGCCCGGCCCGGCCCGGCCCGGCCCGGCCGCTCAGCCCCCAGGCCCGCACCTGGGGCCGGCCGCGCTCCCGGGCAGGGACCGGAGATGATGCCCCGGTGTGGTCCCAGCGCTGTTTCGTTCCCGGTATAGGCACCGGAGATGTTCTGGGGCTGGTACCAGCAGTGTTCCGGCCCCGGTGCTGGGAGCAGCGAGGCTCCGGCCCTGGTGCTGGTACCGGAGATGCTTCGGCATCTCGCCGAGGCTGACTTGGGCAAGGATCCGTCCCCTCACGGGGCAGGACGGGGCCGGGGCTGGCTGGTGCTTCATGACAGGAAAATCAAATTCGAGATGGGGAGCGATCCGTGGAGGGCACGGCCTGGTTCCCTGAGCATCCCCCGTTCCGTCCTCCCGGGACGGCCCCGGGCCCCGGCCCCGAAGGGCCCGGAGACGGGCCCGGGCCCGGCGAGCTGCACCTCGGTCCCCGCGGAGCTGCTTACATGCATTTAATAGCTCGAGGGCGAGGTAATTAGAGGAGAAAGCCTCAGTAAATCACGTTAATGACCGCAAGAGCCATTACAAACCCCGGGGGTTGTGAAACACCGAATAAACCCAGCGAGAAGGGCAGGAGGGAGGCGAGAGCCGCAGCCCCGAGAACGCCGGCAGGCAGCGCGGAGCCCCGCGCTCGGCAGCGCCGGGAGGTTGTTAAATTAACACCCTGCTAATGGGATTAGGCAGCACCTCGGCTTTGCGGGGCAGTTCCGCGGGGGCCAGCTTTCCTTACATTCACCCCAATTTCTGCTGTGAGGCGGTGAAGGACCGTGCCGGCTTTGAGGGGCCGCCGGGCGACCTTTAGAAGCCCTCGCGGATTTTAAAGAAACGCTGAGCTTTCAGCCCTGCCCTGTGCCCTGGGGGCATTCCCGGGCCGCGGTCAGGCAGGCGAGAGGGTCCGGGAGCGCCCGGAGCAAGCGGAGCCAAACCCGCACCTTTCCCCCGAGGGTCCCGGCAGCGGCACCTGCTGCGTCCCGAGCGGGCCTCGAGTGTCCCTCCGGGCACAGGAGCCGTCCCCCTGTCCCTGCTCCTCCGCCTCCCCGGCGCGGCCCGGGCACGGCCGGACAGGGAACCCGCGGCTGCAGCTGCTCCCGGACACGAGTGGCCGAAGAAAAGCGCCGGGCGAGTAAAGCGGGGATCGCAAAGGCCGAGAGAGGCGCGGATGGCGGGCACCTGCAGGGGTCTGTGGGCCCGAACATGGGGCTCCGGGCTGGGAATTCCCATCCCCGTTGTCCCCCAGCCGCGGCCGCCGCGCTGGGAGAGCCCGCACGGCCGGAGATGTCCCGGGGCTTCCCCGGGCCTCTGTCCCGGGCTGGCCCCCAAGGCCCGGGACAGCTTAGTCCAAATCATCCCACTCCCTCCTTGAGGTGCCCTCCCAGAGCTGGACGGGAGCGCACACACCCCATCCCAATTCTGCAAACAGGCCCGCGATTCAGTAGTGGGGTTAAAGCTTTCTCCGGGGCTGGGGGATCCCGGGACTGTCCGGGAGTGTCCCGGGTGTGCCGGACTGCGGCCGAGCCCCTGGGTGGCTCGGGTGGGAGCAGAGGGACCGGACCTCCCCCAGCCCCGGCCCGGCCGCATCCCCATCCCCATCCACGCGCTCCCCTCCTCTTCCCCCGGCGATGGAGGGCGCAGGGAGCGGGACGGAGGGGCCGTTTCCCGGGGAAGAGTTAACAAATCCCGGGAGCGGCGGGGCTGGGGGGGCGGCTGGGGGGGTCCGGGGGGAGCGATGGGGGCAGGGAGGCTGCGGAGCCCCGCTGCCCTGCAGGGAAGGCGGTTGCATTGCCAAAGACGCCCCGCTGGGCTAGCAGGCCCGGGAGCAGATTAATCAGGCACTAATTCAATTTACAACAACCACTTTTATTCAGCTCGGTGGCAAGGAATTCAAAGCGGGGAGAGGGGCGGGCGGAGAGGAGGGGGCGGAGGCCGGCCGGGGCTCGCCGCTGCCCGGGCAGCCCCCGTCCCCTCGGGCCGCCCTGCCGCGGCTCTCCGGGGAGGGGACCGCGCCGCCGTGCCAGGGCCCGGCCGCTTGAGTGACACGGCGTGGGCAGCGCTCCGAGAGAGGGCACCTCCGTTGGAAAAATAAAAGTGCCCTTTTAATCAAAGAGGGAGGGAAGGGGGGCGAGAACGGCGGCCGGGAGCCGAGGCAGGGAAACTCCGCTCCCTCCCGGGGCTCTCTCCGGGGTGTCGGTACCGTCCCTCGGGGCTGTGGCCCCGGCCGGGATCACAGCGGAGCCCGAGCGGGGCCGGGGGCAGCGGCCGTCGGGGGCGGCCCCTCGGCACCGGGGGTCCGCCGGGTGGGTGGGAAGGGGAGAGCGGGGCTGGGCCACGGCCCGGTGCGGGACAAGTGCCGCCCTTTAACCCCTTCCTCGCCTTAACGGGAGAGCCGACAAACTGCAGAGCGAGGTGGGGGGCGGCAAGAGGCGCCAGGCAGCCCCTTGTGCCCGGTCTGTCCCGGGGCTGTGAAAGAGAGACTGCCCCTCTTCCCCGAGACCAGCCCCCTAAAGCCACCTGCCGGGGGTCGCCAGGCCCAGCAGTTCCCGTGCTGTTTCCCCCCGGTAAACTTCCCCAGCACCGGCTTTTTCTGTCCCAGGGCCGGGGGCTGCGGGAGCCCACTCGGACCGGTGTCCCTTCCGATCCAGCTTAGGGGCCAGTCCCTGTCTGGCCCGGTGGACAGGGGAGGCCAGCAGGGACCAGGTGGGAGACGTCCCCGTCCTGATCCCCCCGGCGTCCCCACAGGTGGGCGTGGGGCTCCTTCCGGCTTCTTCCCCCCTTCCCGCTCCACGCCCACGGAGCATCCCCAGCTGCAGGGCGCGGGCGGCCCCGGCTCCCCCAGCCCCGTCGGGGGCACAGGGGGACGGGGAGAGCACACGGGCCCTCGTTCAGCTCCTCGGGGCGGCTCGGCCCGTCGCGGCGGAGCCGGCGCCCATCACCGCCGTGTCGAGGCGGGCTCCGTCCCACTCCCATCCCCCCCCCCGCCCTCCCCGAGGCCTGTGCGCGTCTCTGGCTGAGCCGCCAGTGGATGTCGTTGTTCTGTTCCTTGAGCGCGATGTCACTCCTTTAGCATGACCTCAAACGCGGCGGGGGCTGGGACCGCCAGTCATTCTCCGTGCAAGGGCCGGGGCGGGAGGCAGGCGGGACCCAGCCCCGCCGCCAGCCCCACTTTTGTGGTGCCGCCGCCGTCGCGGTCTCCCCTTTCTCCGCGGGGCTGGCCGCGGGGCGGGCGATGCTCCGGGCTCCCTGAGCCGCCGCACCGCGTCCCCGGCCGAGGTGCCCCGCGGAGCGGCGCGGTCCAGCGGCGGCTCCCCGGCGCGCCCCGTGTCCCCCTCCCCGCTGTCCCCACGCCGCGCGGAGGTCGCGCAGGATGCCGCGGAGGGGAGCGGAGGCGCCG
Source organism: Haemorhous mexicanus (assembly GCF_027477595.1). Taxonomy (NCBI): domain Eukaryota; kingdom Metazoa; phylum Chordata; class Aves; order Passeriformes; family Fringillidae; genus Haemorhous; species Haemorhous mexicanus. Next base: position 684,920 of record NC_082360.1, read on the forward strand.
CTGGCCCTGCTGCTGGCGGCGGCGTGGCTGGCGCAGCCCCTGCGCGGCGGCTACCACGGCGTGAGCATGTTCGCCGTGCAGAGCGCCCAGCCCGACCCCTGCTACGACGAGCACGGGCTGCCCCGCCGCTGCATCCCCGACTTCGTCAACTCGGCCTTCGGGAAGGAGGTGAAGGTGTCCAGCACCTGCGGGAAGCCGCCGTCGCGGTACTGCGTGGTGACGGAGAAGGGCGAGGAGCAGGTCCGCACCTGCCACCTCTGCAACGCCTCCGACCCCAAGCGCGCCCACCCGCCCTCCTTCCTCACCGACCTCAACAACCCGCACAACCTGACCTGCTGGCAGTCCGACAGCTACGTCCAGTATCCCCACAACGTCACCCTCACCCTGTCCCTCGGCAAGAAATTCGAGGTGACCTACGTCAGCCTGCAGTTCTGCTCGCCGCGCCCCGAGTCCATGGCCATCCACAAGTCCATGGACTACGGCAAGACCTGGGTGCCTTTCCAGTTCTACTCCACGCAGTGCCGCAAGATGTACAACAAGCCGAGCCGCGCCGCCATCACGAAGCAGAACGAGCAGGAGGCGGTGTGCACCGACTCGCACACCGACGTGCGGCCCCTCTCCGGCGGCCTCATCGCCTTCAGCACCCTGGACGGCCGCCCCACCGCCCACGACTTCGACAACTCGCCCGTGCTGCAGGACTGGGTGACGGCCACCGACATCAGGGTGACCTTCAGCCGCCTGCACACCTTCGGCGACGAGAGCGAGGACGACTCCGAGCTGGCCCGCGACTCCTACTTCTACGCCGTGTCCGACCTGCAGGTCGGCGGGCGCTGCAAGTGCAACGGGCACGCGTCGCGCTGCGTCCGGGACCGCGACGACAGCTTGGTGTGCGACTGCAAGCACAACACGGCCGGCCCCGAGTGCGACCGCTGCAAGCCCTTCCACTACGACCGGCCCTGGCAGCGAGCGACGGCCCGGGAGGCCAACGAGTGCGTGGGTGAGTCCCGGCCGCGGGCGCGGACACGGGCGGGAGGAGGACGGGGACGGGGCGCGGAGGTCCCCGGAGGGGAGGCAGAGGGAGGGCAGAGCGAAGGAGCCGCGGGGGACGGCAGCGAAAGGCACGGGGACATCCAGGGACACGCCGAGCAGCGCGGGGACAAGCAGGGACACGGAGAACGGGATAGGAGGAGGACAGTGAGGTACCGGAGAGTGTAGGGATGAGGACGGGACACCGAGGGACCTCGGAGCGCGGAGCGGGGTTGTGAAGGCACTCGGGAGCGCAGAACATGGGACACTGAGGCGCCCGGCAGCTCAAGGCAGGGGACACTGAGGTACTCGGGACCCCGCTGGTGACAACACCGAGGGACCTCCAGGTGCAAAACGGCGGGCAGGGCGCAGGAATTTGGGGCAGAGGATACCGAGATCCGCGGGGCCGTGGGACGGGGACTCCGGAGGCACCCGGCGGCGCAGGACCGAGTTAGCGGGGGACTCCGATGAGCAGAGTTAGGGGAAGCTCCGAAACGCGAGGCAGGAAAAATCAAGGAGCTCAGGAGAGGGGAATAAGGGGCGTTCAGGATTCCGGGAAAACGCCGTCCGTGTCCGGAGGAGCGGGAAGGGTCCCTGGCTGGCCTGGCAGGGGCTCCCGTCCCGGCAAGGTCCCGGCCGGGGGGCCCGCAGCCCACGGCCTGGTTCCGGTCCGGGGATCCCGGTGCTCGCAGCAGCCCCTCTCTCCTCCCCGGGACACGGGCTGGGAGCCGCCGCCAAGCCCGAGAGGCTCCGCGTCCGGAGACCGGGACCTGGACCGGGACGGGCTTTGGCCCTTTCCGGAGAGGGAAGGCGGCCGGGAGCAGGGCGGGGAAGCCGGGCAATGCCTGCAGCTCCGGTCCCTGCATCCTCGGGGGGTGCGGGCGGCCCTGGGAGGCGGCGGCTGGGACTGGAAGGAGCTCCAGGGCCAAATGAGAGCCGGGCAGGAGCCCGTTCGTTCCATCTGGAGCGAGAAACACGCGCCGTGCTGGTTGTCCCGGGCGGAGACGGAGTGTCCCTCGCCTCTGCCGAGGTGGACAAGGGTTAAGCGCTTGGGCAGTTCTTCCCCGTGAGTCCTCACACATGCCGCCGAACGTTCCTCCGATCTTCCACCCCCGCTTCCCAGCGGGATCCCCGCGCGCTGCCGCTCCTCTCCTAGCGGTTTCGGGGGCCGGTGCTCAGCCGTGCGCCCGTGGGGACCCGGCACCGTGTTGGGATGACCCGGACCGGGCTCCGCTCCCAGCGCCGGGACGCCCCGGCCCCGCGGAGCGCAGCCCCGGCCCCGCCGCCCGCCGCCGCCGCCGCCTTGTTTACACGGAAAACACGGCCCCGTCTTCCAAAATATTTGCAGCTCCGACTATAGGAAAAATCCCTCGCCGAGCGGCCGGGGTTGGCCGCCTTTTTTTTTTTTTTTTTTCCCTTTTATTTTGTTTTCTTTCCCTTCTTTTCATTTTTTATTTTTTTCCCCAAATCACAATCAGATGTGTGCCTTGCAGAGAGCGCAATTTCTTCGCCGGCGTCTCTTCACCAGGAAGGCACGGCCAAGCCGGGTTATCTGGCGGGGAGAGCGGCCCGCTGGCACCGGAGCACACGCGGTGGCGGCTCCTGGGTCCCGGCAGCCTGGGGGCGATGCTCGGATCCCGTCGGGACGGGGGAAGCAGCCGGGAGATGCCGCGTCCCGAGGGAGAGCGGCGGGGTCAGCTCCCCGAGGCTGCCGGGGTCGGCTCCGGGTTTGCTTTTCCGCCGTCCCGCGGGCCCCGCTGCCCGGCAGCGCTCGGGGACGGAGCTCCGCATCCCGCTTCCACCCCAGCGCTGTCTCTTGCCCAGCAGCGAGGCCGGGGGGCAGGAGGGGTCCGGCTCTCCCAGCCTCAGCCCCGCTCCCTGCCTGCGGAGTCACCGCTATCGGCGGCGCCGTACGTTTTGGTGCGCTCTCGAGGCGCTATCGGACCCCCGGTCTCCTCTGCAGGATTCCCAAACTCTCCTGAAAACGCTTCTGTTCAGTTATTGTGCTGGCGCCGTGCTCCTACCATCCTTCTCCCTTCCAATGTATTTCCAATAAAAGGGAAGCAAGTTCCCAGTTTCCAGTAAAATATGTCACTTTTATGCCAGGCTTTGCATTTCAGACCATGTGCTCTCCTAGCCGCGTCAGACTTCTGCAAACGAAAATCGCTCTGTTTTTCCCTTTTCCACCGGCTGTGCTGGGAAGTGAATGTTTTGCAAGGATGAAGCTACCGTAAAACAATTTTCCGCAGCCCAGTCCGGCCGCTCCTTCCCTGGGGCCGCACCTATCAGCCTGTAAAACCAGGCGCGGCCAAAGCCCCGCGCTGCCCTGCCAAGGCCACACGGCCTGGAATAATCCCCCCAGATAAAGATCACAATAACCCCATTCAACTCCCACCCACTCGCTCATGACCCTCGGCCCACCCTGGTTTCTCTCCCAAGTCCCGAGAGAAAGTCAGGCCCGGGTGGTGGAGCCGCCCGCGCGGGGCAGGGCCGGGACGAGCGGGAGCTGCTGCCGGAGCCGCCGCTCGCTGGAGGCTCCTTCCAGGCTGCTCAGGGGACCAGAGCGGCCGTGCTGAGGGAAAGGGGCATCAGCCAAATCAGCTGAATTTGCATCGAGTAGCGCTGGGAGAACTGGCTGCATTTTTTTTTTTTTCACTGAATTTACTTTTTTCCTTCCTAGAAAATCGTTGGGAGTTTTATTTTTCTTTTTCTTTTCATCCAAAGAGAAAAATTATAGAATGTGTCTGCTTTGCTTAAAAATTTGGGTGTTTTCTTTGGTAAGCCCATTCCCCCTGCCAAAATTGAATCTTTGTTCCTATTCATGCTTTTTTGGGGCTGAGAAAGAAATGCTCTGGAGTTTCTGACAGAAAGTCAAAATTTCCCATGGGAACGCTTTTCTCCAGCCAGATCGAATTTTTCTTTAGAGCTCCTTGCGAGATCCCAGCACTGCACGTGGAGAGGACAGGGCTTGTCCCTGGAGATGCTCTCCTGGGATCTGCTCCTGCAGAGCTTTCACAGCCTCAGGTTCCCATCAGCTTTACCTGGCAAGTAACTCCTCCACGTAAGCTTGGCCTTGCGGTCCGGCTTTGGCCGGGCGCCTGGGAGCCGGAGGGCTCCAGGGAGGACTCGGCTTGGAGAAGAGCTCGGAGGTCTGTTCTCCATCCTGCCTCTCTCCAGCGCTGCTGGGCTGCCTCTTTGCTCAGCACTGGTCCAGCCCAAGCCCCCTTCTCCAGCCCAGCTCGTCCTGATGCAGCTTCCAGCTCTCCCAGGAGAGGAATTGCAGCTGGGAAACGTCTGAAGTAAAACGCTGCCAGAGCTCAGCTGCTGGTGAGCTCGTGTGGACACAGGAAAACGCAGGCAGGGTCTTTGATCAGATTCGACATCACTAAAATGCAATGTGCACCGTTCCACAATTTCTCCAGAACCAGGGCGTGGCTCAGGGTGCTGGCACTGAGCCGGACCAGCACCCTCCCTTCACTTTGCACGGAGCCCCTCTGCCGGATAAGGCACTACTGGCCAAGGCCAGGCTGCATCCCGCTGACAGGCGCTTGGAGAACTCCAGACTCCATTCCAGCGCGGGCTCTGGAGCCCCAGCGCCTTTCCCCGCGGAGCCAGGAGATGCTCCCGGCACCTGCAGGTGTTCCTGACGTCAGCCTGGCTGCAGGTGCCGGGCGCCGCTCGGGTTTTGGCCCTCGGCGGTGCCTCGAGAGCGTTTAACAAAGCGGGGAGCGAGCGCAGGGGGAGAAAGGAAACACATTGTGTTCCCAGATAGGGGATTTGGCACGGGCAGCACGGGAGCCTGGCGCTGGACAGGCTCTGCTGCGCTGCCCGAGGGTTCCCAGGCTGGGATGTGTCTCCTGTCACAGCGATTTCCCAGCAAGTCCTTGTTCAGCGGAAAGGGAACTTCACCTCAGACAAGGAGCTGACCAGGAGCTCTGAGAGAAGCGCCCACCAAAGGCTCCCAATGAAAAACTTCCTTCCAGCCAAACCTGGGCCTTTGGCACCTCCGCGGTGGTCCAGGGAGGCATTTGCAGGGCAGAGCTTGCTAAAACAGCAAACGGGGCCCCTCCACCCTCCCCACAGCCAGGGAAATCAGATCCTCCCACACAGCCCGCTCCTCTGGCTCTGCTCCCTCAGAGGGATGGGAGGGGTTTCATGCAGGGAGTTCCTGGTGTCCCTTTTTAAGTTCAGGTGGTCCCTTTCCTTTACCCTGCATTAATCCCCTCCACCTCAAAGCTCTCCCCGTTCCCATCCTGTCTGTAAGCATTTTCCCCAGACTGGCACAGTGGGAGCCTGATGAGGATTCCTTCCCGGTCTCCTTGGCCTCCAAATGCAAGAAGGAGTCAAGCTGGGGGTGACTTTGGCTCTGTCCCACTGGACAGGCCCTGCAGGAACTGCTTGTGAGCCAGTGCCTGTCTGCGGGGTCCAGGCACCCCCGAGTGGGCAGAGCAGGGAGCCAGGGCCAGGCCTGGGCCACCAGGGGCTGGCAGTGGCTCCCAGTGGCCAGGAAGGGCTCACATCCAGCCAGGAAGGGCTGGGCTGGTGGGAGGTGTCCTTTCTGCCTGCTCCTCTCCCTGGTGGTTCAGGGCTCTGCAGATGGTTTGTCCTGAGGGGGACAGAGGGACAGAGGGACAGGGGCACAGAGGCTCTGGCTGCAGCACGGGGAAGGGGAGCGTGGGTGGGACTGGCAGAGCTGGCAGGGACCTGGTGACACAGGGGCACATCCTCTGCTCCCTCAGTTCCCTGCTGGGATGGGAGTCAGGCAGAGGAACAAAGTGGCTTTGCAAATCCCTCTGTGAGGAGAAAAGGAGTCTGGGTGTCCCCGTGTCCACCCTGCTCATGGCCACGGCTGCTCCAGAGAGATGGGGAAGGTTGCAAGCATCCATCCCTTCTTGCTTGGAGAAACAGCCACACTGCCAGCCTGGGAAGAGAGACTCTGAGCAGGACCCCCAGGCTGCCCCTGCAGATCCACAGGGTCCCACAGAGGGGTCCCAGGGTCCCACAGAGGGTTCCCAGGGTGCCAGAGCCTCTCCAGGGTGCCAGAGTCTCCCCAGGGTCCCACAGAGGGTCCCCAGGGTGCCAGAGCAGGATCCCTGCAGTGTAACCTCCTTTGTCCACCCGAGGCAGGCGCTGGTGCCTGGGTCTGGCAGCACAACAGGGCCCTGCCTGTGGCTGGATCCAGCCAGGGCTCTCAGGTGCATTTTGGAGCTGCCCTGTGCTGGTGCTGCCTGTTACCTGCTGATGATAACAGGAATGTTCTTCATTTCTGATATCCAGGTTTGCCTTGGGCCTCAATTTCCCCATGTCCAGGGAGCAAAGGGAGGCTCTGTAAAACCCTTTGGATTTGGGTTGAGAAGGACACGAAGCATCGCTGCAGCATCCTTGTACTCAGGAAACTGCAGCTGGGGCAGCTTCACCAGCAGCTGGAGCTGACCCTGTGGGGACTGGGCTCCTCGTGCCTCCAGGTGCCATCCCTGGAGCCACCGGCCCTTTCCAGCCCCGCCGGGGGCAGCTCCCAGCAGGCCGGGCTGCCTGGGGAAGCCCAGAGCAGGGGTGGCTGTATTGCTGAGCAGATGGGTGCTGTAGCCATAGAAATTCGGGCCCAGGAGCTGCTGAGGCTCCCATTGTAGCCTCCCAAGGGAGCCTCGCATGGGCAGAGCTTTCTCACAGGCTTTTATTCTCAGGAAGCTTAAAGTTAAACTGATTTCCAACAGAAAGGTTTTTACACCAACAAACAAACAAACAAAAAAGCGCAGTTAAGGCTAAAACAAAACCAGGCTTGGCACTCCGGGTTGGACACTTGCCTTCCCTTGAGCTTGTCCACGGCTAATCTCTGCCCTCCTCTTTCTGGGCCAAATCTTGTCATCCTTATTCAGCCTCCGCTGTCCTCGCCTCGCAAACCCCCTGTGCCTGCCCGGGGGGACGTGCTGCTCTCCAGGGATGGAGCAAAAAGCACCCGAGGGCTCTGGAATCCCCACTGCCTGTAAAAGCACTCCCAGGATTCTGGGATTTCTGTCTGGGAGCAGCTGGGAGCACGAATTTGTCTCTCTATTCTTAATTTATCTCCCCTTCATGCTCAGGGATGGGAGACAGATTTTTGTGGCCACGGAAGGTTGATGTCTTTTTGGCCCTAGATTTGTCCTGCCTCCCTTCTGTGACACCCAGCTTGTTGGTAGTGGTTTTGGAGGCTCTTGTGCTTTTTATGGGGCTGCAGGATTTCATTCCAGGGAGTTCCTGGTGTGTCTTATTAAATTTAGGTGATTCCTTTTCTTTACCCTGATTGAGCACCCACCTCAAAAGCCTTCACAGTTCCCATCCTGTCCGTGGCCTTTCTGTGGTAGGGCTGTGCAAGCTGAGTTTATTGAGGACTTCCTGGAGGATTTCAGGGTGCTGCGTTGAGCTTTTCCCCCACCAGTTTTGTCCTGGGGGCCATTCAGGGCAGAGGAGGTCATGGGTGAGGGCGGCTGAACAGCCTGGGTACCTGCCTGCCATTGTACCTGCATTTGGCCACTTGTTGCTGTCAAACAGCAGAAAAAACCCCAAAGCAGCCCCAGGACCCATCAAATCCAACATCCACCTTTTCCTGGAGAGCTCTGGCACAGGAGCCCTCGGCAGGGCTGCGTCCCCAGCACGGGGGGTTCCCGGGCTCAGCCTCGGCAGGATGATTTAGCTGCAGGGCGTCCACGGCGGCACCGAGCAGATCCCCCGGTTTGGAGGAGAAGGGAGAGGATCCCGCAGGACCAGCCCGTGCAGAGGGCGCAGAGCCGGGCCGGGGCTCGGCGGTGGCAGAGCCGCATCTGCCCCGTCCCCAGGGCGCCTCCGAGCCGCGGCTGCCGCTTGGCCTGGGCCGCTGCGAGCAGCAGGGAACGTTTGCTTTGCATGAGCCGAGCTCCCGTCCCCAGCATCCCTGCCAGCTCCCCGCTGCTCCCGCACGGAGCGGGCACGGCCGCGACTGGCACGGCTCGGGCTGGCTCTGCTGCCGGCGGGACGGGGACAGGGGCCGTGTCTGAGCAGGGATCAAAGCACGGGACAGGGCTGGGGACAGGGACAGGGACGGGCCGGATCCGCGGCCGGGGCACTCCCGGCTCTGCCCGCCGCAGACTCATCCCCGCTGACCGCGCTCCAGGGTCCGGGGAGCGGGGATGGGGCTGGCCGGAGTGACAGGCAGGCTTTTAAAAGATATCTGTGTAATGGATTGCGTTTGTAAGGGGATTAGGATACCCTGGGGACTGATAAGGCGACGGGGAGGCTTTTCCTGCTCTCAGCCAGGGCAGCGCGGAGGGTCTGGGAGGGAGCGGAACGCGGACTCCGCTCCCGATCCGCCCCAGGCAGCAGCGGAGGGACCGGTGGCACGGAGGGGCTCAACCCCACCGAGTGAGAGCTTGATTTAGGCTCAGCAGAAACCAGGGAATCAGTGGTGGGGAGGGGAAAATCCTGTCTTCTTTTGGGAGATACCAAAGAAACATTCTGACCCGGGAGAGCACGGGAATGGAGGAGACTCAGCTCTGCTGGGAGATGAGTTTATGGAAGTGTTTTGTGCACCGCTGGTTTTAGTGGAGACTGGAGTTTAAAAACAGATGGAGTGATGTGGGCAGAGAGATTATTTCATTCTGGGGCTCAGCGGGCACGGGGAGCATTGACAGCACAAACTGGGCACAGAACTGCTGCCCACAACAGGCACCTCCTGCACCGCTGGGATGGCAGAGGGAGAGGAAGGAACAGGCAGGGAAAGAGCCTGGCTTCATGTCCCACACACAGCTCTGAGGCCGTGGAAGAAATCTTCCTGAGCAGATGTTTCCACAGGCAGAAATTTTCCTTTCCAACCTTTTCAAAGTGTCTCGTGAGTGACGGGAGAGCTGAAAATCGTGTCTGCATCCCCCACCTGGACAAGGAGTTGGAGAGCAGGGAAGGAGTGAACCTTTATTTCACTCTCTCCTGGGAGTGCAGGGGTTTCCCAAATTGTTCCACAGAAGGGCTGGAAGGGACCTCTGGCTTTGCTGTCACCCAGGCTGTGGTGGCTGGTGCAGAGGGGTCCCCTCTCGGGCTGAGGCAGGACTTGGGGGTGCTGCACTGGCAATCCCAGCCCCCAGGCCGAGTCCTGCTCCCCTGGGGATGGAGGGGCTGCTAATGGATAAGCCCGGCTGTCCTTGGCCCTCTTCTGCCACAAATAACCAGCAAAAAGAGATTGTGCGGGCAGGTGAGTGGAAATTCCAGCACAGGCAGAGGGGAGCAACCTTGGGAACCTCTGCTTGAGGATCAAAGCTGCTGCATCTCCCGTTTGGGGAGAGGGTGGAGAGCCCAGGCCTAGACCCAGTACCCCAAATTTCCCCTGGGAAAGGGCAAAAATGCCATGAGGGGCAGGAGCAGGCAGTGCATGACACAGGCTGGGAGCAGCCCGGCTCTGTGGGTTGTTTTACAGCAGATTTATCCTTTCTGATGTGCTGGGATGAGAAACTCTCTCTGCCAGCGAGAAACACGTCCAGATTTGTTGATGGTGCCTCGTGGAGAGGGGACAGCACTTCCAGTTTGTCATGGCACGAGGGAGGGAGGGAGGGGAGGTGTCCTGCCCGTGTCCCAGGTGGGAATTGGGGGCGGAGCACGGCAGGAATGCTGCTGGCTCAGCAGGCCCCGGCTCCGGGCTCGCTGCCACGTCCTGCGGGGTCCGTGCACTCCCGGCCCCGCCAGGAGCAGCCCAGCTGCTCCCCCCGATCCCGTCCTCGCAGCCGGTGTGCTCCGAGCTCGGGCCCGGCACGGAAAGATGGATGAGGTGTCCACGTCACCTTCCCTGCGGTATTTCGGGGCCATCCATCACCCAGATCCCTGCCAGGCTGCGCTGGGTGGATCACTGCGATCCGGGCTTAGCTTTGACCAAGGCCAACAATCTTCACTGGAATTATCATTAATTATCCTGTGGGAACAATTACGGGCCCTTAATGGCAGCTCTGTGGGTATTTAGGGTGCAGGCTCAGGCAGTCAGACCACAGTGGGTGAGGAGAGAGTGGACGGCACATCTGATAGGAAAAGGGAATTTTAACACTCACGAGGGACTGTCCCAGCTCTTGCTTTGCTCTCACAGCTCCAAAGGACTTTCCTTCTGGGTCTGGAGAGTCATCTCTGCCTGGTCAGGGGCTGCTCTGGGGAAAGCTGAGCCCTGCGTGCAGGGAGAGGAGGAGAGGGGAGTGAGGGGCAGTGCAGGCAGGCGAGACCTAAATGCCCCTGTCCGCAGCCTCCTCTTCATGCACAACCTTCCCCGGAGGGCTGGCCCTGGCTCTTCCTGGCCACTGGCTGCCGCAGCAGGCAGCGATGGCCGAGCAGGAGCCTGTTCCAGCAGAAGAGAGCCCTGGGGAGCGCGGCGGAGGCACCAGGACACTGGGAATGGGGCGGGGAAGAGGGAAAGTAAAGGACGGGAAGGGCCGCGGCAGGAGGAAAATGTCTGGGTTAAAAAATCAGAGTTTGTGGTGCACGAGAGCCCCGAAGAGCGTCCTCGGGATGGGTAAAGCCGCTCCCTCCTGGCACTGCCAAGAGCCTGTTGTTCTCCGGCCCCATCTGATAAGCGGCGCAGAACCAGCCCCGCGTTCTGCCTTCCTCCGTCAGCGCGGCCCGAGCCGCGGCTGTTCGCTGCCTCATCCTCCCCCTTCTGCAAGAGGGAGTCAGTTCTGGTTAATGTTGGAGATCGGAACGTGATTACCGAAAGCCTCATGAAATTAAATCCCTTCTCTTCAAAGCGGCCGGGGAGGGAGGGAGGGAGGGAGGGAGGGAGGGGAGCGTCCCTCGGCAGCGGCGGTGGCCGGGCGGATATTGAGAGCAGCCCGGCGGGCAGCGCTGCCCCGCGCACAATCGGGCTCTGACAGAGGCACGGCAAATACAAACAGCGGCTTGTGTTTGCACACAAAGGCTCCGTGCCCCGCCATCCCCGGCCCCGGGCTCTACACCCTCGGCTCTCGGGCAAAAAGTCCCGGGAGGGTTGGAGGGAGGGAAGGCGGCTGAATATTCAGGGATGAATTGAAGTGTGCAAAGAGCCTTTGGGAAGCTCGCGGTGCAGCGCCTTGGATCAGCTGCCCGCCGGGGCTGGAACGCAACCGCTGCGCTTGAAAGGGCGACTTTCACGCTGAAGCAAAACGGGACAAAGGAAGATAAATGAAACGGGCTCCCGGCAGGGTTTGGTTTGTTTGTTTTTGTAACTCGGCTAATATTCCCGCATTGTTCAGCCCAGCGGCCCAGTGTCTGTCCTTCACACGCTGCTCGTAAATCGGGGCTGGGCGGGCGGCGCAGGCAGCGGGCGGTGCGGGAGGGACGGGACCAGGGGGACAGGGACGGGACCAGCGGGACAGGGATGGGACCAGCGGGACAGGGACAGGACCAGCGGGACAGGGATGGGACCAGTGAGACAGGGACGGGACCAGGGGGACAAGGATGGGACCAGGGGGACAGGGATGGGACCAGTGGGACAGGGACGGGACCAGGGGGACAAGGATGGGACCAGGGGGACAGGGACGGGACCAGGGGTACAGGGATGGGACCAGGGGGACAGGGAGCAGCGGGACAGGGACAGGAAGAGGGAGGGAAACAGGATGCGCGGGACAGGGACGGGACGAGCGGCTCCGGCCCCGGCCCTGGGGACCAGGGATTGTCCTCTGCAGCTCTTGCGGTCCGGGAGTTGGGACCCGCGGTCGCACCGCGCTGAGCTGGGCAGGTCTGAGCCCGAGGGGGCTGCTCAGCCCTGTTCACCCCCAGCTGTTCCTGCAATCAGCCAGGGGCGGTTTGGGGCACAGTTCAACATCCAACAAAGGTGTGTCAGGGGGTCTGTGCACCAGCAGAGCTCTGCTGTCCGTTCATTCCTCAGCTGAGCAGGGCATGCCCTGGTGATTTTTCACAGAGCTGGCAGCAAATCTGCAGGGATTTGTTCAAAAGTGGGGACACCCCGGGCAAACGGTGGGAACACCCCGGGCAAACGGTGGGAACTCCCCGGGCAAACCGTGGGTACCAGCGCTGATGTGTTAGCCCTCTCCATCCTATCCCATCCCATCCCATCCCATCCCATCCCATCCCACCCCATCCCATCCCATCCCATCCCATCCCATCCCATCCCATCCCATCCCACCCCATCCCATCCCATCCCATCCCAAGGAGCAGCGCTCATCCCCACCGTGCCGGAGATGGATCCCTGCAGGGCTCGGATCCTGCCCAGGGCTGATCCCGTGGGATGGATCCCGACGGGAATTCGGGATTAGGGAGGACAGGGTGGACACAGCCAGGTTGATACAGGCGCTCGTTTGATTGTAAGGATTAGACGATCCCCGTGTAAGCCTCTTGAAAATTCCCTTTCCCTCCGGATTTTAGGCAAAGCAGGTTTAACACCGCAACATTTCTCTAGTGTGAGCTGAGTAAGCAAAATTCAATATTCAGCTGCATAGTAGTTTAGCTCAAATCAAAGAGCAAGAGCAGCGTTGCCTTTAAAACATTTGAATAACATTTAATATCCTCTGTAGCATTTACTTTTCACAAGCCTCTGCAAAACCACCAAATGCTCACAGAAATCTGGCAAACTGACTTCTGCACAAATCCAGCCCCCAGATGAGCTATTTCTTAGTCTCCACTAAGTTTCACCCAATCAACAACAACAAAAAAATCCCAACAAAACCCCAGACAGCGCCTCACGTGCTGGGGGCACCAAAGAAATCCCCTGGTTTGGGTGACCAATGAATGTCCCCAGCAATGAAAAGCGAACAATTTGTCGGCAGCCCCTGCACTTGAAAACGAATGATCCAAATTATTCAGCGAGTCTCCCTGGATAGTGAATCCATTCAAAGGGGATCGAGACAGAGTCATAAATTATTCATTACCCCGAAGAGAATGAAATGCATATAATCATAACAATAATAATAACAACAACAATCGTTACACTAATAATAGCAACCAGAGCCCGGGCAGCTCTGCCAGGAGAACCAGGGAGCCATGAAACCTCCCAGACTTTATTTTCCATTTATCCCAGCCCCTGTTTAGAGCGGTCGTTTTAAATAAAGGAATGTAAAGTGGGTGGACATTTGGAATAAATGTATTTATCGCCGATAATTGGACTCGCTTGCCTTGGCCGGGGGTGACGGACTTTGTGCTCGGGTCCTTGGCAGGGAGCAGCTCCATGAACTCCCGCTCATCCCTGAGAATCGCTCCGTGGAACGGGTTCCTCCGTGTCCCGGGCTGCTTTTAAGGAGCCTTTGGCAGTGGCTGCAGCGAGGCATGTCCTGTCCCCGTGTCCCTGGAAGATTTATAGGTGTCCTCGGGCTGAAAGGGAGGCGGGAAGTGCTGGCCTGACACACATCCCGGGACCCGACTCCTCCTGGCTTCAGCGGGACCCGCCCTGCGGAGCCGCTGGGCAGCCGGGGCCGCGCCGAGGCCGCAGCCCTTGTCCCCCAGCCCGAGTTTCTGCGGTGGCTGGCACGGCCGGGCGGGGGGAGCCTCGCCAGGTCCGCCTCGCCCCGGCGCCTTTCAGCTCCCGGCGATTCCGCTGCCCTCGGGAGCCGAGGTTCCCTTCGGGCATCTCGGACTTGGGGGCTCCGTCCAGCCGCCCCCGGGGGATTTTCTGCACGGGGAGCTCTCTGCTGGGCGATATTGAACATTCGAACACAGTTCTATGCCTGCACGGCGGTGGAAGGAGCCCGGCTACCCCTCTGGCATGCAAATGAATCCGCGCCGTTCGCAGCGCGGGGGCTCGGCCGTGGCACTCGGCCATTCCCGAGTTTCCCACAGGTCACAAGGAGGGCTCCGAGGGGCCCGAGGGTCCTTTCTGAGGCTCCCTCGGGGCTTCCTCCACCTGCTGCTCTCCGGGAGCAGAGGGGAGGGCTCCTGCTGTTCCCTGCATGCCGGGAAAAATGCCATTTTTAAAGCCAGGGAGCAGCAGGCTGGGCCGGGAAGGGTTAAAGCGCTGCTGGGTCCGGCTCCATCCACGTTGGTGCTGCAGGGGGGGCTCAGCACCCCCAGGGCTGGGGAGGGGGGTCAGGGCTGCAGGGGGGGCTCAGCACCCCCAGGGCTGGGGAGGGGGGTCAGTGCTGCAGGGGGGGCTCAGCACCCCCAGGGCTGGGGAGGGGGGTCAGTGCTGCAGGGGGGCTCAGCAACCCCAGGGCTGGGGAGGGGGGTCAGTGCTGCAGGGGGGCTCAGCAACCCCAGGGCTGGGGGGTCAGTGCTGCAGGGGGGGCTCAGCACCCCCAGGGCTGGGGAGGGGGGCTCAGTGCTGCAGGGGGGCTCAGCACCCCCAGGGCTGGGGAGGGGGGTCAGTGCTGCAGGGGGGGCTCAGCACCCCCAGGGCTGGGGGGTCAGTGCTGCAGGGGGGGCTCAGCACCCCCAGGGCTGGGGAGGGGGGCTCAGTGCCGCAGCACAGCCACCCCTGGGGGCAGTTGGGACACCAGTGCTGCAATAGCATCACAGGGATGGGTTTTGTTTGGCTTTTGTTTGGCTGCTGAGCTATTCTGCAGTTCAGGCTGAGCCTGCCCAGGTGGGGAAGGGGCGGGAGGATGGGGGAGATGAGGCAGGGCAGGGTCCGGGGCTGGTGCTGAGCCTGGTGCCACCAGCCGGGCTTGGGGACACGTGGGACATGCGGGGCCCTCCCTGTGGCGCGGCAGGAGGGCTGAGCTCGCACATCCTCTGCTGCCGGGCAGCTGCGAGGCAGGGAGCAGAAGAAAGAGTTCCTGCTGGCATTTTTGTTGGAAGTCGCCTGAGTATTAAGTGGAACACGGTTTTCATTACCAGCTCCGCTTTGGTGCAATAAATCACGAGCTAGAAACACACTTCTGGCCTGGGTTCTGCCCTCAGCTCGGAGCGGCAGTAACCAGAGGCAAACTCCAGCCTGGGCTTCAGCCTTACAGCCCAGATGGTCACCTTTTGGAATTCATTTCTTCTGGTAATTTCTGTGTAATTAGACAGCACTGAAGGCCGCTTCCTCTCCCGGGCAGTTAATGGGGCCGATCTGGTGCCAAAGGTGCTCTTTGCCCCGCACAAACCTGCGAGCAGAGACCAGCTCAGCCTCCAGGGGACAATCGGGACCCTCAGCAAGGGGACCCCGGACACCCCCGGAGTGCTGGGAGGAGATGGGGCCGCCGAGCAGCCATGCAGCACAGAGCAAGCCCCTGCCGTTGGGCTGCAAAGAGAGCTCGGAGTGTTTGTGCGAGCTCCAGCTGCTGCTGGAATATTTGGGAGGTCATCCCCGCCGAGCAGGAACCTGTAATTGCAGCAGATGCTCTCCGACAGCGGCGGCCCGCGGGGGAGCAGCGCCGCTCATCCCCCCCGGGCAGCAATCTAATTTATATCTCATAAGACAGTTTTATTTTCGGGATTACCGACGGGTTCCGTGCCAGAGAGCCCCGCGGGCTCCGGCCGCTGCCTCGCTGCTGCCTCAGCAGGGGGAGTGCAGCCTTGGGAGGGAGACTCCTCGTGCTGGGTTATGGGGCCATAAAATTATCCCTGCTAGGAGCCGGCCGCCCTTCCAAAGGAGCCATTTAAAGGAAAACAAAGGCAGCCCCTCGCCCCCCTCGCAGCTTCTGTTCCAAGGCCCAGCGTGGCGGAGGGGTTACTGGAGCGGGCTCTGGGCGCTCGGATGCTGCTGCTGCTGTTTGATCCTTTCTGAGCAATCGGCTCCAGCTCCGAGGGGCCGGGAGGGCCGGGGAGGGTTTGCTGGAGCCGGGCTCTGTGTTAGAGACGGGCCCAGATGGGGTTTGTTGAGCCGGGCTCAGATGGGGTTTGTTGGATCCGAGCTCAGATGGGGTTTGCTGGAGCTCGGACGCTGCTGCCGGGATCCTTTCTAAGCAATCGGCTCCAGCTCCGAGGGACCGGGGGAGAGCGGCGGGAGCAGCAGCAGCAGGAGAAGCCATTTCTCTCCTCAGCGCTGCTTTCCGCGGAGGGGACGGAGCCCTGCTCTCCTCTGGGTCTGGGTGGAAGGGCGGCCCTGGCTGGTGGATCTGCTCCTGTTCTGCCAGAGGCAGCAGCTCAGCCCCGAGCAGGACAGAGACCAGAGGGGAAGGTGCTGCCTCCAGGAGTGCGGCTGCCCTGAGTGCTGGGAGAGCTCCTGCAGCCCCTCCTTTGCTCTGGGCACCCCCAAAGCCCCCCAGCTGGCAGCTCGGTGGGCACAGGGCGTGCAGCCTCCAGCTTCCCCCAGCTCCAGCTCCTCTCTTCAGCCCCTTGGGCTGGAGGAGCAGTGATTTCACCTCCCTGGCTGGTTCCTAGGGCCAGGGAGACAACATGGGCTCTGTGAGTGGTGCCCTATCCAAGCAGGGCCCCTGCTCTGAGATTGACTCTGGGGAGAAAATTAATAGAGAACTGGGGGGGAAAGGGCAGGGGGGTAGCAGCTCCTGTACAACCAGCTCTGCAAATCAGACTGACTTGGTCAGGGGTGTGCAGCCGTGCTGGGGGAGCCTTTCCATCCATGGGAAGCACTCTGCAGGTCAGTCCATCACAGCTGGGCTTGGGAGCTCAAAGTCAGCTCCTCGTGCTCAGTCCCAGTGTGAGATCCCAGGCAGGGAAATGCTCCTCAAGCCAGGCTGGCATCTGATTTCAGAGTGAGCACACCCATAATGGTGAGAGCAGCTCGTCCTTGCCCCGTTGGCTGGGGCAGCGCCTTCCCTTCCCAGACAGCTTCCCAAACCTCAGCTCCCATCTTCCCTCACTCTTTCCTCTCAGGGAAAGCAGGAGCTCAAACCCATTATGGCAAACAGAAAAAAATGCCCCAACCCTCAGAGGAGAGAAAACCCCTCTGGTTTTACCCCCAGCAGCACGGTGCTCTCGGGAGCTGGGGCTGGGCTGGACCTGAGCACTTTTGGGGGACACAAATGGACAGTCCAAGGTCTGTCCCTGCCCTGGGGAGGATGTTGGGAGGCAGCCACAGCCTCTAAACCACTCTCCAGGCTCCCAGCCTCCTGAGAGTTTAATTTTTGGGAAGCTTTAACATCCCCAGCTTACCAAGCTCTGAAAGAAAGGTCAGCTAATCCCTCAGAGTGCCTGAATGAATTCAGGCCCAGAAGTGAGATTACTGAGCAGGGGAGGGGAGGCCAGGGAGCTGCATGGATACAGGGACCCTTCCCAGAGTCAGGCCTGGCTGCTGAAGAAATGCACCTTCCATTGCAGCTCTCAGCCCCCAGGAGGGAGGGCTGGCCGAAGCTCCCAGCTCCTCCCCCTGCAGCACGGCGTGGTGGAGAGAGACCTGAGGGTCCCATCCATGGAGGGACAGCAGGGACACTGGGGTGTCCTGTGGGCACAGAGCAGCACCCACGGCCTGTGCTCTCAGTGCCAGCTCAAGCATTTAGGGAAAAGCCCCAAACCCAGGGTGCTCACGTCCCTCTTTGGCTGCTTGGATGGCTCCAGTCCATGTCTGAAGGCACTGAGGTGCCAGCAGGGACCGGGCACAGGGTGACACTGGCAGAACAAGGAGTTCAGGGCATGCTGGGCAGTCCCAGGGGGAGCTCAGCACTCCCCAGCTACCCCAGGAAAATCAGGAGGGGGATCCCTCACCCCCCTCAGCCCCCTGTGGGACTCCTCGGTGCTCCCAGGTCCCTCCTGCAGGGAATAAACTCCTGCTGCTGGGGAGGGATCTGTGTGATGAGAGGTTTGGGCACAGCATCCAGATGTGTCCTAGAGACAGCTGTGCTGCTGTGAAACCCCAAGCTCAGTCCCACGGGAACCTGGACTCGGAGTAAGTGCCCAAATTTCCGTGAGGAATGCCTGAAGCCAGTCCCCAGAGAGGCTTTCTCTGGCACGATCAGGGCAGGGCAGGAAGGTGCCCTGCGGGCTCTGGGATGTGCTGGAGCTGCCAGGCAGGAGCAGCCTTCCCTCCGTGTGACACCTGTGACAGCAGCAGGGACAGCCAGGTGTCACCAGAGGCAGCTTGGGAGCAGCCTGTGGGGATCAGTGAGAGGAAAAGGACGGGCTCCCTTGGAGGGAGAGAGGTGCAGGACAAGCACGAGCTGCAGGGCTGAAGGCAGCCCCGTGTGCCTTTTGGGGAGGTGCTTTTCACTCACTTTGTGCCGGGGTTTCCAACTGCAGCCCTGGTTGGAACCAGCCTGGTGTTGGAGTGTCTGAGCACCACGCCTGGTGTGACACGCAGTCCCTGTCCTGGGGAAACTGAGGCAATGAGCAAGGCCGTGGCCACCAGAGAGGCTCCCTGGTCCGAAGCCCCTCCCTCTGCCCAGTCCTGCTCTGGTTTTACTCCAGTTCTTGCTCTACTGGGAGGAAAGAGAGGAGACAGGTCCTTGCTGTGCTGGGGAGCATTAACCCGTGGGATTTGGGGGATTCTCCCCTGGCTCGGCCTGACCCGGGCTGGGCTGGTTTCAGGTGTTCCTGAACACCTCCCCCTGGTTCTGCTGGCCCCGAACAGGGACAAACATTAACCACGGGCGGGCTGGGACAGCCCCAGCGGTGCCCTGGCCTGGCAGGAGCTGGAGGGGGCTGTGCCAGGACTGAGGAGCAGGGGACAGCGCTGTCCTTGGCAGGATGAGAGGGTCCATCTCTGTCCCTGCTGTCCCCTCGTGTCCCAGCCCTGGGTGAGCCCCTCTGAGCCTCCCCAGCCGCCCCCTCCTCAGCTCCCGCCCCTCCAGACGCTGCCCCCAGCTATTCAGCCTCTCTCCGGATCATTAAACATATTGAGCAACACCAGTCCTGTGACTGGTTAATTAGTAAAGACCTGACTAATTAGTTAATCGTGTTTACCGAGTGCTTTGAGAGTGCTCAGTGTTATTATTCGGAGTTCTGAGCGGCCGCGGGTGCCCCTCCCGTCCAGGGCTCCCAGCCTTTGTCTCTGCTCCCCGGCCTGGGGCTCGGATGGCAATTTGCCCCTTCTCCCCTGGTCAGGTTCCCCCTTCTCCAGGGGTCCCAAACAGCCTCCTGGGGGGTTTAGAAAAGCCCCTCACAAATATCCCTGCACCCTGGCACACTGAACTTCTCCTCCAAAGCCAGGGCTGGCTCTTGGTGCTCCCCTCATCCCACATCCCCCTCCCGAGCTCAGGGGAAGATCAGCCGACATCCAGCCTTGTTCTCCCTCCCCAGCCCAGCCCCCGGTGCCGTGGACACCTCGGATCTGGGAGCCTCCCGTTCTTTAGGGAGAAATCAGACTCCTAGCAGAAGGCAAGGCAGGTCATTCCCAGATCTGAGTGGAGAGGACAGGCAAAGATCTCATCTGCCCAGAGGAATGGGAATGGGGCTCCTTAGTCAGGGAGGGTCTTGGCATCCCTGAAGAATCACCAAGTCCGATCTCCTTGGGGCTGTCCTAATTCGTAAAAATGTCATCAGCTCGTTAAGGCCCCTCATAAAGAGCCCCAGTCCCCCGTTATCGCTGTGGGATCTGCAGGGGAGGCTGCCAGCACCGGCTGCCGAGCACAGCCACCTCCAGGGAGCACCGAGACGGCAAATCTGCCTCGGGAGCTGACAAGGAGCTGTGAAAGTCACCCAGGGCTGCCACGGGAGCAGGGCTCGGGAATCTTTCTGTCCCTGGGAGCTGGTCGGGGTGCACATGGCCAGTGACAGTGACTCTGCTGCCTTCACCCCAGCCCTGCTGTCCCAGGCTGCATCTGGGAGCTCCTGGCTCCTGCTCTTCCAGAAAGCCCCCAGAGGTGAGGTCAGGGCCTGCCAGCCCCAGGTGACACTCACCTGAATGGGGATGCTGCTGCAGGACCACGGAGATCCTGGCTGGGAGGGGAGAGGAGCTTCCCTTGGCACTCTGAATTTCCTGCTGGAAATCCTCCCTGCCTTGGGGGCTGCCAGTGAAGGGCAGAGCAGCCCCAAAGGGGCACAAGCAGAATGGCAGTGATGATGGGGATGGAGCCCACCTCAGGCTCAGGAACTGGTCCTGGCACTGGCCATACTGGTGCAGAGAAGGCACCTGTGGGTGCAGGATCCTGCTTCCCATGTGAGCAGCACCAGATTGCCTGGGGCTGCTTGAGGATGGAGCAGGGGGGCTCTCTGTCATTTGGGGTTTCTCTGTCATTTAGGGGGTCTGAAGCACAGATGGGATCCTTGCAGTTCATTTTAGACACATATCAGTGGTAAGAGTGGTTTAGTGGCTCCCGTTTCCAGGGGTCACACATCCAGGACATTTCCAGTGGTTTCTATGGATTAACTGCTGCAGGAGAAGGGCTCAGGGGAGGGTGGGACCATTTGGAGTCTGGAAATCTGATTCTCAGCTGTGCTGCATTTGTGTCCCCGTGTGTAAAGGTCAGAAGGGGCCCTGGACTCCCCGTGGGCTGTGGCCCCAGCCTGTTGTCACCCCCAGGAGCGAGCCCAGGGGTTGCTGGTGCCTGCAGGAAGGGCAGGAGCACCAGAGCTCAGCTTAGTTTCTTGCACAAGACCAGCCTTCCTCCTTGTCCGACCTCCTCCCCACCATGCTCCTGTCAGAAGCCGTTTCTTTGCTCCACCAAGCTCCTCCTGCAGGCAGGGAACACCAGGAGCCCTTCCCCATCCTCCCACTGCTGGGCTGGGGGAATCTCCTTTGCTGCCAAGAGCTCCTGGGCCAGGCAGGACCCGAGCCCTGCTCCTCAGCAGGGTGGCACGGGGTCCCTCGGTGTCCCTCGGTGTCCCTCGGTGTCCCTGGGGTGCCAGAGCTGTCCCTGTGCCCCAGCCCAGCCGTGGCCCCAGCGTTCCCAGGCAGGAGGAGAGGAGAGGCTGCTCCGTCTCTGCCTCTTCAGAGAGAGGAGCCAAGGCAGGCAGGCAGGGAGGGAGGGAGGGAGGCAGGGCTGCACCTGGGAGATGTCATGGTTGGTTTTGCAGCTCCAAATGGGCAGTGACAGCAGCTCCGTGGGGGCGTGAGCAGGCGCAGCAGGGCAGATTTATGGCCGTGGGTCAGGCCCAGGCTGAGCCAAACCTCCTGCCTAGCATCAGTTTTATGAACAAGATGAAGTGCAGAACCTCCAGTGCAGGAGCCCTGTGAGAGGAGAAACCCTGGAGAGGTGGAACAGGGGGTTCTGTGAGGGGCCATCCTGCCCCCTCTTCCTCTGCTTGGGGCTCTCCTTCCCAGGCCGGGCTTGGGGCTGCAGTGACCAGGCACGAGCAGCCCCAGCAGCTGCTGGGTCTGGTCCCACAGTCCCAGAGAACTCTCGGGCTGGGAGCCACGAGCAGAGCAGCTGGAGGCTGCAGGAAGCAGGAGGCAAGGGCTCCCCTCTCTCAAAACAAAATAAAATTCACAGCAATTCCCAGCCCTGCAGAAGGGAGCCACGCCAGACAGAGAACTGAAACCCGGGAGACAATTCCAAACCCAGCAGCCTGCTGGGCACGGGGCAGCCCGGCCAGGGAGATGCTGTGGGGATTGTCACAGGACCACAGGACACCAGGGCCCCGGCCGTGCCAGGGCTTCCCTTCCTGGCCAGACACCCCGACTGAAACTCTTGTAAACTCAGAACCTCATAGAAAAGATTAGGCAAAATTCCTGGAGGCTCCGGGCTCTCCCTGAGATCGGCGTGGGACAGACCTTTGTCCCAGATGTGGTGAGATTGTCACTTCATCACCGTCTGGTACTGAAAGCTGCGTTTCAGCTGGGCTTTGACGAGTAATTGATGGATGATGCAATGGCTGTTGTGCCTGCAGCGTCCCCAGATTGTCCTCTTTGGCAATGCCTTTTGATGTCCCTCTTCAAAGGACACATCCTGCCCTTTCCCTGCCAAGGGGTGACCAGGAAAGTCTTGGCAAGCACAAGGAAAGTGCCTGTGCTGTTGAGGCTGCTCCTCCTTCATCCCACCCTGAGGCGGGCAAGGTGAATTTTATTTCTGACACCTGTGCTCCGTTGGGGCAGATCCCCAGGTGAGCTGGGGGGATCAGTGCAGTTCTTTGCCAGGGGGTGCTGGGCACCCACACAGCGCCCTGGGCAAACAAAGGGCACGGCTCAGTGGCTCTTACTGAGTTACAAACCCTCAGCTTGGATCTGTAATGGGATGAGAATGCTTTCATTTATTTATTTATGGCATTGGAAGGGCCCGTTTCAGCAGGATAAAGCCTGGGGAGGAGCTGGTGGCAGCTGCTCCTCTGCAGCTCATGGGGGCATCCCAGTGATCCCAGTGGGAGCAGGGCAGAGCTCCAGGGAAATGCCAGGGCTGGGATGCCTGTGCTGCTCCCTCGTGCTGGGGGTAAACCCAGGCAGCTCCTGCTGCACCAGCTGCAAAGGGCACAGCTCTCCAGGCGGCTCCAGGGGCCCAGGAGGCTTCCAGCCACAGTGGGGTTATTTTCCAGAGAAGCCACAGTCAGAGCTCAGCTCCCTCCAGCTCCCCTCCAGCTTTCACTCTCGGGACTGCTGTGGTGAGCACCAAACCCCTTCTGGCTCTGCAGGGCTGCCCAGGACCCTCACCCAGAGCCTGCCAGGGTGCTCTGGGGCTGACAAGGAGGGCAGGCATGCTCCTCCAGCCCAGCCAGGGTGGGAAGGGATTGGGAGGGACTGGGGAGGGACTGGGAAGAGACTGGGAAGGGATTGGGAAGGGATTGGGAAGGGACTGGAAGGCATTGGAAGGGATTGAGAGGGATTGGAAGGGACTGGGAAGGGATTGGGAAGGGACTGGAAGGCATTGGAAGGGATTGAGAGGGATTGGAAGGGACTGGGAAGGGACTGGGAAGGGACTGGGAAGGGACTGGGAAGGTATTGGAGGGACTGGAAGGCATTGGAAGGGATTGGGAATGGGAAGGGACTGGGAAGAGATTGGGAAGAGATTGGGAAGAGATTGGAAAGGGATTGGAGGGATGGGAAGGGATTGGGAAGGGACTGGGAAGAGATTGGGAAGAGATTGGGAAGGGATTGGAGGGATGGGAAGGGATTGGGAAGGGACTGGGAAGAGATTGGGAAGAGATTGGGAAGGGATTGGAGGGATGGGAAGGGGCGGCAGGCTCGGCCTTGTTCCTTGGGAGCAGAGCCCAGAGAGGGTTTGTGCTGAGCAGAGGGAAGCTGTGTGGAAGCAGGGAGCTCATGGCAGATTACAGGGAGCTCATGGCAGATTACAGGGAGCTCCCAGGGTGGCACTGAGCTGCCCCAGTGCAGGCAGTGACACTCACTGTGCTGCCCACTGCCCGGGCTGTGCCGCAGGAACAGCTGAGCCATCCACCTGCAGTCCCTGTGTGTCACAGAGTCGGTGACAGGCTGCCCTGTCGGGCACACAGGGGCTCCCCAGGAACCTTTCCTGAGTGTTCTGATGTCACCCTGTGCCAGTGGTGCCCTGTCACACACACCAGGGGCTCCCCAGTGTGCCAGTGGTGCCCTGTCACACACACCAGGGGCTCCCCAGTGTGCCAGTGGTGCCCTGTCAGGCACACCAGGGGCTCCCCAGGAACCTTTCCCGAGCCTTCTGATGTCACCCTGTGCCAGTGCTGCCCTGTCAGGCACACCAGGGGCTCCCCAGGAACCTTTCCAGAGCGTTCTGATGCCCAGAAAGGGCCAGGCTGTGCCGCAGGGTGCCCGAGCTCAGGAGAGCCGGGTTCAGCACCAGAACAACCGAGCCAGCAGGTGGGACACGGGAACCCCGAAGCCCAAATCATTTGTCTTGCTGGCATCCGTTTTGTGCTGGGAACGCCGGTGGGTGTGGGCAGCAGCAAGGCCCTGGGAGAGCGATATTATTCCCCTCCTTTTGTGCCCGGGCCGTGTTTGAATTGGGAAACAAAGCTGAGCAGCTTGTGCCTCCTGTTGGAAGCCTTCCTATCCCGCTGGGGATCCGGGACCTTTTCATCTCAGCCGTGCACTCCGGAGGCTTCTGCCTCTTCCCATCTTTAAGTCTTTAGTAAATATCAGAAAAGAGAAAATAAAGGCCATCCCCAGGGCTCGGGAGTGTTACCTTCCCTGCATGAAACAGAGGGGGGAAAGGAAAACAGATATTTATCCTCATTTTAGCATTTTTCATGTGGAGCTTGCAGAGAGTAAATAATATTTGGTCGGATTTTGCAAGCTGGGGACACTGTGGAGCAGGGTGGATTTTACTCTTTGTGTGCATGCCCAGATTTTGGGGGGATCCAGACCCTGAGCCCCGGGAAGGGGAACAAAGCACTGCCAGGCAAATGCCAGCTCGGGTGCTCCAGTGCCAGGGATTCTGGAGCCGTGGGCAGGGCAGGCAGGGCAGGGAGAGCTCAGCCCCCCCAGAGCCATCTGGGCACAGCCCAGCTGCAAACCAGGCTCCCTAAAACTGACCCGGGGTCAGGAGGGGCAGCAGGCAGGGCTGTGCCCTCTAGGGAAGGAAGGACTGAGAAAGGAACAGCTCAAAACCATCCAACTCCTCTTCATTTACTGCCTCAGGTTTGATGTGAGTGTTTGGAGGAAACTCTTCCCTTTCCATGAAGTTTTTGATTATCTGATGGAAGGCAATTCAAAACAGGACAGAAAAGTCCCCCAGCTCTGATTTGCAGCCCCCTGGTCAGTGGGGTCGGGCCAGGGGTCCTGGTGCAAATACAGGTGCACAGGGGATGAGTTTGCTGCCCTGGCAGCTCAGAGGAGCTCCCCCAGCTCTGATTTGCAGCCCCCTGGTCAGTGGGGCTGGGCCAGGGGTCCTGGTGCAAATACAGGTGCACAGGGGATGAGTTTGC
This sequence comes from Haemorhous mexicanus, assembly GCF_027477595.1. Lineage (NCBI taxonomy): Eukaryota > Metazoa > Chordata > Aves > Passeriformes > Fringillidae > Haemorhous > Haemorhous mexicanus. The sequence continues at coordinate 709,463 of NC_082360.1, forward strand.
TGCCCTGGCTGCTCAGAGGAGCCCCCAGAGCCACCCCTGGCCTGGCACAGGAGGTGTCGGGGCTGTGTCCATCACCTGTCCCGGGGCTGGCAGTGACCAACAGCCCCAGCAGCCCCGAGGGGGACCTGCAGCCCGTGGCACTGCTGGTGGCAGAGGAATGCTCTGACTTTGGAGCTGCTCCTGGTGTGGTGGGGCTGATTTGGAGCTTTTCTCTGGGCTGTGAGGGCCAGGGCCGTGCGGGTGCCCCGCTCCAGCCAGGAATGCAGCTGCACTCAGTGTCTGCACGAAGCTCCCTGCAGCCCTGCAGCTCCCCCCAGGACTCCCTCATTGCTCCCTTTGCTTTGCTGGGCCTCATTATTTCCAAGTTTTCTGCCCTAGTGCCAAAGGAGGCTGCATTCGATGTAATTATTACTCAAAACTTTGACAACCTAAAGGAGGAAAACCAGGCCATTAAACAAGCAAGGGGCAGAGTAACAAGTGAGAACGATGGCCCTGCCCTGTGGTTTGCCTGGGATGGGTTTGTTCCACCCATGGAGATGCTGGAGAAGGGAAGGTTGAGTGGGTTGTTTTGTTAATCTCTGGGCTGTCAGAGTGGCAGTCCCCCGAGAATGCAGATCTCCAGAGAAATGTGCCTCCCCTTTGAAAGGCAGCGCACATGCCCAGCTCCCAGCAAAGGACTTTTGTTCTGCTCTGATTTATACAATTCTCTGGGGCCAGGAGAAGTGGCTGTCATGGTTGCGAGGATTACTCGCCACTGGAGGCGAGGGTGGGCTGTGCAGAGTGATTTGTTCTCTTGGCTGGGCACAGAGACCCCGCTCCCCCTGCACAGGCTCCAGCCCCAGCCCTCCCCCACCGGGGGCACTGACCCCACCGTCCTGCCCTGCCACAGCGGTCCCTGTCCCCTCACAGAGCCGGTGACAACCTGGGCACGCTGCTGCCCGTGGCCCAGGGCTGGAAGGGGATGCTGAGAGTCTCCCCCAGAGCAGGGGATGCTGCCAGCAGCTCCCTGCACACCTTAGAACGTGCCCAGGGCTGAGGCGCAGCTCCGAGAGGTGCCAGCTGCTCCCCCGTGGCTCTGGGAGGGAACAGGGCTGCCTGGCTCTAGGGTGGCCCATGTGGCTACTGAAGCAGCCTGTGGGCTCCCCCCACGGCCAGTTTGCTCATCCTCTGAGTGCCCCTTGTGCAAGCTCTGTCTGAAGTCCATGAGGAGCATCCCCTGCACACCCTGGCACAGCCCGGGCTGAGGTTCCTGAGGCAGGGAAAGCCTCTGAGCCTGCTCCTGGTGTCCAGGGCTGTCCCCAGGGCTCCTGAGGAGCTGAGCACACGGTGGTGGATGTGGGGCTGTCCTGTAGAGCCCAGCAGCCTCAGAAGCTCCGTTTGTCTATCCCAGGGCAGCTACCACCACCAGAGCACCTCGGTCACTCCAGCGAAGGACAGAAGTGCCCTCACTTATCTGCTCCTGGAATTTCTCTGCTTGTTTGTTTTGTTTTCATCGCCTGGGGAGGAGGAGGAGGAGGAGGGTGGTGGCACAGGGCCGGCCACCTCTGAACCCCAGTGCCAGAAGCCCTTTCCATGCTCTATAAATTTTATTGGAAGATCTGTTTCTCTTGGGGGAGGGGGTGTTGCTGGTGCATTTCTTTGCTCCAGTCAGGCACCGTGAAAGGGCTCGTTAAACACCAGCTCCTGGCCCCATGAACCCCTCCAGGCAGGCAGAGGTGACACAGCCTGATGGCATTTCCAGCCAGGCTGTCCCCTGGGACCGAGCAGACGCCTTGGACGGTGCCGAGGTTGCTCTTGGCTCCGGTGCTCGTTTGTGGTGGAGGAATGCCTGAGGAGCCAGGCAAGGGCTGTCTCCCCTGCAGGACAGGCAGGGCTGGCTCTCCTGGCCATGCCCTGGGCTGCCCCAGGGGCACCAGCTGCTCCCAGGCTGTGGGAGGGCAGGGAAGGTGAGGGGGCACACCCCAGGTGCTCCCACGGATCCCGGGGCATGGGGCAGTGCTGGCTGGGGGCTCCTCCCAGAGCTCCTGCCTGCACCAGGCTGTTTTGCTAACCTCAGGCTGCAGCCAGGCCCTGCCAAGGCTCTGGTGCTCTTGGACAGCCCTGGGCTGAGGAGACACCTTCCCAAACAAGAGCTGATGAAGGGACTGGCCGGCCACTGGCTCAGCAGGCACAGCTCCCAGCAGACAGCACCGAGGTGGATCTCCTGGATCTGCCACTCCCCGTCCCCAGCACTGCCTGGGTTCAGCACTGCAAACTCCACCTGTACCAGACCCTTCTCCTCCTTTCTGACGAGCCAGACTGCCTTGTGGTGAAGGTGCTGGGCTGCAGCCCCAGTTTAAGAGCTGTGAGAGGCCAAAGTAGAAACCCTGTCCTGCCCCGTGCTGCTGGACAGCCCCAGCAGTGCAGCTGGAGGCAGGAGGAGCAGGGCTGCTCCCAGGCCGGGTCAGGGACACGCCTGGGGCCACCCAAGGTGTGCTGGATGCAAGGCAGACCCCGCTGAGGGGTGCCAAGGTGCCTGAGCAGTGCTGATGTTTCTGCGCTCACATCCAGCTCTGCAGTGACACCAGGCAGAGATCCAGCAGCAGAAATTCAGAAATTCCCTCGCCCTGGCAGCTGCCCCTGCCCTCAGCAAACATCCAGCCCCTCCCTCAGGCTTTCACCTCAGCCTGGCCAGGCACCAGCGAGGTGTGCCCGGCCCTGGCTCCTCCTCTGCTCCGAGGGTCTCGGCCGTGGTGGCCAAGAAACATAAGGGCTTGTAATGCTTTGTTGGGCCAGGAATAAAGGGATTCTGTGGCAAGAAGGTTCCCGTGTTATACAAGTAAGGCAAGGGGAGCTGTGTTTGCACTGGCACAGGGCAGTTGTTTTCACTCTAGCAGAGCCCAGCTCACGGCTGCTTCCTCGCTGAGCTCTTGTTCATCTTGGCCTGAGCAGCTCCAGGTCAGGGAGGCAAAGCTGTGGCTCCTCCGTGGGATGGGAGAGGTGCAAAGGGCAGCACAGGGCAGACCATGTTCTGTCTGGAGCTGGGAATTAGGGTCAGGCTCAGCCCCTGCTGGACCTGAGCTCCAGAACAGGGTCCAACTCCCAGCCAGGGGTGGGGCCAGCAGCTGCCCCACGCTCCCAGTCCCAGTCCCAGTCCCAGTCCCAGTCCCAGTCCCAGTCCCAGTCCCAGTCCCAGTCCCAGTCACTCCCAGCTTGGGAGCTCTCAGGATCCCAGTGGGAGCATTCCCAGCACTGCCCTGGATGGATCTGGAGCAGGAGCTGAGTCCCAGCACAGAGCCAATTCTACTGAACCAGGGCTCTCAGCACCTGGGGCTGCTGGGAACGAGCAGGAGCTGGACAGGGAGGTGTGGAGCACCCCTGGCTTGGTTGGGAAGGAGCAGGAGCTGCACAGGGAGGTGTGGAGCACCCCTGGCTTGGTTGGGAAGGAGCAGGAGCTGTGCAGGGAGGTGTGGAGCACCCCTGGCTTGGCTGGGAATGAGCAGGAGCTGCACAGGGAGGTGTGGAGCACCCCTGGCTTGGCTGGGAATGAGCAGGAGCTGCACAGGGAGGTGTGGAGCACCCCTGGCTTGGTTGGGAAGGAGCAGGAGCTGCACAGGGAGGTGTGGAGCACCCCTGGCTTGGCTGGGAAGGAGCAGGAGCTGCGCAGGGAGGTGTGGAGCACCCCTGGCTTGGCTGGGAAGGAGCAGGAGCTGCACAGGGAGGTGTGGAGCACCCCTGGCTTGGCTGTGGGTGAGCAGGAGCTGCACAGGGAGGTGTGGAGCACCCCTGGCTTGGCTGGGAACGAGCAGGAGCTGCGCAGGGAGGTGTGGAGCACCCCTGGCTTGGCTGGGAACGAGCAGGAGCTGCACAGGGAGGTGTGGAGCACCCCTGGCTTGGCTGGGAAGGACCTGGAACACGGTGGGACCAGCTGGGATGGCAGAGTGCTGCTGCCACGGGCAGCAGGGAGGGATTGCCCCGAGGAGGGGGCACAGAGCTCACTTTTGGCCACCACCCTGAGCAGTTTCTGTGCAAGCAAAGCAGGGGCTGGGTTCGGTGTGTGGCTGCCCCCAGACTCTGCAGCACCTTTCCACGAGGCAGCTGAAATGCAGCTCTGGGGCTGAGCTCTGCCTTTGTGCGTCCTCAGCCTGCTCTGGGCAGTGTCAGGGCAGCCTCTGGGCACAAATCCCACCCCTCTGGTCGTGCCAGGGGTCAGGGAGCAGAGCAGCACATCCACAGACTGAACCAGCCAGGGATTATCCAGAGTTTCCTGTCACAATCTTTGTAGCAGACCTGGGGCTGACCTGAAGAAATGAGACAGAAATGTGATGCTTGGCACAGGGAAGGTTTTGCAGTCCCTGCTGAGTGAACTCTTTCAAGAGGTTCATCCTTGACATTGGGACTGCAGAGATGTCTCAGGGGTCAGCTGAGCCCACGGGCTGATGTCTTTCAGCTGAACCTGTGCCTCCCATTTATAGCCACGATGCCCTACAAGGAGCTTTCCTGGTCAAATGGGGAGCTTCATAAGGCTGCAGAAAAAAATCAGACTGAGCTTTGCCGAAAATGCGGGGAAAGGCACAAGCTGTGGCAGGAGATGGGCCAGGAGAATTTTTTCCTCGGTGTAGTAAAAGAAGGGTGGCAAGAGCAGCAGCAGCTCTGCCAACACCCCACGGCAGGGCCTGGTGAACCCCCCTAGCCCCTCCCGAGGGGAGCTGGCACAGGGAGCTGGGGCTCCTGGAGCAGCCCGTGCTGAGGAGATGGACGGAGCAGAGCGGAGCCGGCTGCGTTCCGGGCTGGGACTCACTCGGGGATCGCAGCGCTCCCAGCCCGGAGCACCTGCAGGGGCGAGCACGAGCAGCGCTGCAGGAGCCGCCGGAGCCGCCGGAGCCGCCGGAGCCGCTGGAGCTGCTGCCCCCGAGCAGCCGCAGCTCGGCCGGCCCAGCCTGGGCAAGGCCAAACATCATCCGGGTGGGGCTGAGCCGAGCTGAGCTGAGCCGAGCTGAGCTGAGCCGAGCTGAGCTGAGCTGAGCTGGGCTGAGCCGAGCTGGGCTGAGCTGAGCCGAGCTGGGCTGAGCTGAGCTGAGCTGAGCTGAGCTGAGCTGAACTGAGCCGAGCTGGGCTGAGCCGAGCTGGGCTGAGCTGAGCCGAGCCGAGCCGGGCTGAGCTGAGACGAGCTGAACTGAGCTGAGCTGGGCTGAGTTGAGCCGAGCTGAACTGAGCCGAGCCGGGCTGAGCTGAGCCGAGCCGGGCTGAGCTGAGCCGAGCCGGGCTGAGCTGAGCCGAGCCGGGCTGAGCTGAGACGAGCTGAACTGAGCTGAGCTGGGCTGAGTTGAGCCGAGCTGAACTGAGCCGAGCCGGGCTGAGCTGAGCCGAGCCGGGCTGAGCTGAGACGAGCTGAACTGAGCTGAGCTGGGCTGAGCTGAGCTGAGCAGAGTTGAGCTGAGCTGAGTTGAGCCAAGCTGAGCCGAGCTGAGCAGAGTTGAGCCGAGCTGAGCAGAGTTGAGCCGAGCTGAGCTGATCCAAGCTGAGCTGAGCTGATCCAAGCTGAGCTGAGCTGAGTTGAGCCAAGCTGAGCCGAGCCGAGCTGAGCTGAGCCGAGCCAAGCTGAGCTGAGCCGAGCCAATCTGAGCTGAGCCGAGCCAAGCTGAGCTGAGCCATCAGGCAGAGCACGGCAGAGCTTGTCAGGATTCACAGCCAGTGCTCAGCACGGGGCAAACCAGGGACATCCCAGGGCTTTGGCTTGGGAAGGGTCACCCCGAGGAGGGTGTGAGGGGAGCTGCTGGGACAGGGCACCCCTCCTCTGGGGGGACTGGGGATGCTTGTCCCACTCAGCTCAAAGCTTCGCCCATGAGGGACGGAGGGACAGAGGGACAGGAGGGACAGAGGCACCACCACCTCTGGGGGCACAGCCCCTCCCCACGGGGCTGCTGCTGTTCTGCAGAGCAGCTGGGCTGCCAAGCCAGCCAGGAAAGCTTCTGTGGGAGAGGTTTTGCACATCAGCCCCTGCTGCAGCCAGGCATTCTGGAGTTCACAGCCTGCTCTCTCCCAGAGCTGCAGGTTGGTTTGGGGGCCAGCAAAGGCACTGGCAGGGCTGCTTCAGGCAGCTCTGGGTGGGAACGGGGGTGTGGGGTGGTCACCTCCAGTCTGGAGGGACCTCCCATCCCAGGACACAGCTCGGTGGCCCCAGGGGAGCCAGGAGTGGGCGAGTGCCGGCTGCTCTGGCCAAGCTGGGAACTGCAGAAGCTTTTCTGTCCGGAGGTGGGCTCGAGCTCAAGCCTGCTTCCTTTTCCCTGCCAAAGCATCTGCTGTCCTGCACACTTCCCTTCCCCCTTCCCTGCAGCGTTTCAGGCCATGGAAATGTTTGATGTGATCCCCCCAGCACAGCTCCCTGTGGTCGGATTCTCTGTGGTTTGACATCCCTCCTCTGGCTGCCTGGAGGTGACCTTGGCTTTGCAGTGCCCCTTCACACCGGAAAACCAAAATATTGCATTTCAGAATGGCCCAGACGGGTATTTCCAATGAGCTAACAGGAAAAGGAGTGCTTCTTCACAGCTCCACCACCCCGGCTCTGGGAGCAGCTCCAGCTGGTCCCAAGCTGCTCTAATAATCAATAATTTATTTGGCTGGAAGTGTCCCCAGCCAGGTTGGGATCCCGCAGTCCTGGGGCCGGTGGGTCTGGGTCCTGGGGTGATCCCTGCTGTCCAGCTGTGGTCCCTGTGGTCCAGCTGTGGTCCTGTGGTCCAGCTGTGCAGCATCACAAATGTGACAATTGGGTGTAAGAGCTGTGAATGTGCAGGGTCCGGAGGGGAGCCTCTGAACTGCTCCAGGCACAGCAGATCTTCTGCCCTGGCCAAGGGCAGGGCCTGAGGTGCCACCACGGGAGGTGGCTGTGAGGGAACCCTCTGTGCTGGCCACCTGACCACTGCACGGTGATCCCTGAGGGAGCTGGGGGTGGAATTGGAAGATGCTGCTGCTTGCCAGGTCAGAGCTGGGTTTAAATGCTGCTCTGTGTCTGCACTGTCCCATTAAACCTCTGCCAAGGTGGGTGGCACAGCCTGCAGCAGGGTGGGGGGCTCCCCTTCCCTTTGACCCCCCTCCAAACCCCTCCTGGATCTGCACAGGGATCAGCAAGGCCTGGGAGGGGGCTCCTGCTGCTCCTGCCGTGCCCAGCTGGCTCAGGCACGAGGAGCCCACAGCAGAAACCCCTGTGGCCCTCCAGGACAAAGGACAAGCAGGGGTGTCCTCCTGGCTGGAGACCTGGGGGAGGAGGGGGCAGCTGGAATGAGGAGCACCAGGGGAGCCGCTGGCACAGCAGCACCAGCGCTCGGGTGTGTGTCTGGGCTGCTCAGCACCCTCATCCCAGCAAGCCAAGGTCCCATGTGCCAGATCAGGCCCTTCCCTGAGCGGGCATTGTGATGGAAAAGCTCCTGAAGGCCCTGTGAAGTCACTGAGCCTCGCTCTGTGGCCACGCTGGAATGCACTAACCAGGAGTTGTTTTGAGGTCAGAAAGGAATAAGTTGTTTGCAGACAATTGATGTTGTTATTAAAAACATCCACGGCACGGAGGAGGGGGAGGGAGGTCCTCTTTCCTGTTTGGGAAATAGTTTCTCACTGCATCCATCAAACGAAAGAATTCTGTATGAAAAATTAATTTAGAAAAAAAAAAAGTTTCTGGGGCACACGCGCCTGAAAATGAACCACAGCAGGATCAGAGGTTTGGCTCAGAGCTACATCCCAGACTCAAAAGCCAGATGAAAACCCAGGACTGCTCCCAGGCTGTTGCTGGAACTGGAGGAAATGCAGTTTCCTTCAGAGAAATGCAATCTCCTCTCTGTAACTTCTGGGCAAAATTCAGGAACTGCAGCTGAAGCCCGGAGCAGTCTCCCACTGAGACAGACTCCGTGTGAGCCTGGAGCAGCAGCTGGGCTGCAGGGAAGGGGGATCACCTACAGAGAGGAGCAGAAAGCTCTGGGATGAAGGGATTGGGCTGTCACCCTGCCCCTCGTGGTGAATCTCCCAGCAGCCTGTCCTGCAGCAGTGAGATGTCACCTGAGGTGTCACCTGAGCAGCAGCCACATGGAAGCGTCCCACTAGAGCCAGGTCACCCTTTCAGCATCCTTAGCACCAGGTGGGTGCTGGCACGGGGCAGGCCTGGCCCAGCTGTCCCTGCTGCCAGCCACTCTGGGGGCACACAGACCATTCCCCCGGGAGGGACAGGAGGGAGGACACTCTGGACAGGCCTCAGTCCCTGCAGTGTCCCTGGCAGGTCAGGTTTAAACTTTGGGCGTAGCTCCAGCATGTTTTGGGATGGGAATCTGCTCATGGCTGGTGCCAGGATTTGTGAGGACATGGCTCAGCTCCTGCCTGTGCCCAGGCTGTGCCACAGCTCTGCCAGCCCCAGCCTGACCCCTCCTGCAGGGTGGCCAGGGACCAGCACCACGCTCCCAGGACAGGATGAAGCCTCCCCTCATGGTGGTGGGACTGCCCAGGGCAGTTCTAGGGACACAGTGCCACAGCCCAGGGTCTCAGAGCACACCTCTGAGCATCCTCCTCACCGTGGCCAGCGCTGTGTCCCCACCCCGACTCCCGATTCCCGGGAATGTCTGCAGCTCTGCAGGCCCCTTTGAACCCAGCCCGGTCTGCAGCCTGTGCGGCAGTCAGAGCTAATTGCCCGTGATCAGCTAATTAAAGGGTCCCGATAAAATCTGCCCGGCAGGCACAGGAGCGCGTGGTGGCCCCGGTGTCCCCAGGGCAAGGGAGAAGGTGGCTGCTGGGACACCCAGGGCTCCATCACACCCTTCCTCCTCCCCTGCCCTCAGGGGTTGTCAACACCTTTGCTTGGGGCTGGGCTGGTCTCTCTGCAGCCGGTGGGTGCTGGCAGTGACCCTGGGGACAGCTGTGACCTGGGTTGGTGGCAGTGGCTGCACGGCCACAGCCCCCTGGAGAGCAAGGGGCTCGGTGCATGTGAGTGATGGGGTGTTTGGAAAGGGGGCACAGAATCCTCCTCTCCCCCCAGGAAACACACTCCCAGGCATTCCCATTCCTCAAGTTTGGCCAAAATGAAAAGTAAAGACCTCCCACAGCCGGAGCAGCCTTTGCTGCCCTGCAGAATGTGCAGCTTTATGTCTCTGGGTGTTCCTGCCAAGCTCCTCTCCAAAGACCTGCCCGGTTTGCAGGAATGCTGCCCCATCCAGGGATTTCCCATCCTCTTCCTGCAGCCCTGCTCTTCCCTGGCCTCCCTGCCTGGGGGAGAAGGGCAGCGAGGGCCAGGCTGGCCAGGGCAGTGTCCCAGGCATGTGCAGGAGGCTGATCCCAGCAGAAAAGCTGGGAAATCCCTGTGTTTGAGCAGCTTTGATCTGGATTAAATCCCTCAGAGACAAACAGCAACAGCCTTCCTGGGGCTGTGTGTTTTGACTTGAAGCCATCAAAGTCTGCCCTGAGTGACCCGAAAAGTGAGCAGGCAGCTGCAGGCTCCTGGCTGGGCAGGGAGGAGCTGCTGCAGTTCCAGGTGTGCCAGCCTTGCCCGAGGGAGGCTCTAGGGTCAGGTTTGGACTCCGGATTGAGTAGGTGTCTGCCTGTTTCATCCTTGGTGCCCTGGGTCAGTGCCCCACAGCACCTCGGGGCTGGAGGCAGGAGCTGTGTCCTTCCCAGGGTGTCCTTGCTGCTGGCAGTGTGTCCATAGCCACCCTCTCCCCTTGGCCTGCACCACCAGGCGCTTCTCCCTCCAAACACTCGCCTAAGGCAGCCTTGGCTCAAAGTCCCTGCCCTACAACAGTCCCATGGCCCCAAAGAGATTTGTGTGTCCAGCCCAGAATTCTTTCTGTAGGAGCCTCACACCTCTGCTATCCACAGCCTTGGGTGGAGGGGCAGGGAGGCATGAGCACACAGAGGGAGGATGAGCACACATGTAGGGATGAGCACACACCTGTAGGGATGAGCACACATGTAGGGATGAGCACACAGAGGGAGGGATGAGCACACACAGGGAGGGATGAGCACACACGTGTAGGGATGAGCACACACAGAAAAGGATGAGCACACACAGAAAAGGATGAGCACACACATGGAAGAAAGAGCACACACGGACTGTGAGCTCCTGGAGGTGGTGCATGTGAGGAGCACAGAGCTGCTGAACCAGCCTGTCACCTCCAGGTGCCCAGAGCCATCCCAGGGGAGCTTCCAGCCAGCACAGGCCGTGGCTGCTCTGCTGGGGAGCAGCAGAACAGAGAAATGAGGTGGAACAGAGAAATAAGGGCAAACACAGAAATGCCATGGCAGTCCCAGGGAAAGCGAGGAGGGGAAGTGCCCTGTTCCAGATGGGTGTGGGAGCCCGGGCTGGCAGCTGCTCCCTCCAGGGGAGGATAAGGCCTCAGATGTTCTGGTGCTGGGGCCAGGATGTTGAACACGGGCAGTGCAGGACGGTCCCATTCCTGCATGGGCTCGTGGTGCTGCAATCCAGGGAGAGCCCGCAGGGGATGCTGAGCCCAGCCGGGGTGCCCGGCCTCCCTGAGCTAGCCCAGCACAATCACAATCCACATTTCTGCCCAGAGCCTGCTAGAGAAAGCCATTAACAGTAGCACAGCTGCCCTGATAAGGCAGGATAAGCCTGTCAGCTTTTGATAAAACCCCAATCTCCAGGAAAACCAAACACAGCGTGCCTTGGCGGGAGTGCCAGGACCGCCCAGCCTGGCCGGAGCAGAGAGCCGGCGTGGGGCAGCCGGGCAGACAGCTCGGCCCAGCACCTCCCTGAAATACCCGATAACAACGGGCACGTCAGGCTCATCACCCGGGTTTTCCTTCCCTCTCAGATGCCCCGATAGTGTCCCGGAGATAAGATAGCTCTGTTTACCCAGGGCAGCAGCAGAGCTTTGTCCACAGCCCCGAAGGTGTGAATATCCCTGAGCAAACACAGCTCTTCACACCTGTGGGGCCTTCCCAAAGCCAGCCCTGAAAGGGCTCCAGGTGACTGCGGGATGGGAGCTGGATGTCACCCTGTCCTCCACCACGACCCGTGCTTGGACTGGGTTGCAGAACTAGCTCGGGTTTAGGAAAGCTTGAAAACCCATCTCTGCTGCGTTTCCCCAGCTGGAGCTGAGTTTTTATGTCAGCCAGCATCACTCTGCAGATCCACAGACAATTCTGGCTCCTGTCACCCAGAGCTCTCCGCCTTTGCCACAACAAAACCCTCCCAGGGTCCCCCTCCCTACTCCCAGAGAGGGAAACTGAGGCACAGCAGAGTTGGGCCAAGCCATGGCAGGGCCTGTCCTGCATCCTTGGAGCATCTCCTCTCCAAGGACAGGGCAGCAGTGGCTGAGCCCAGGCTGGGGGCTCCCGGGGCAGCCCCGGGCCGAGCTCTCCACCCCAGCCCCGAGCGGAAGGAACGCGCTGAGCTGCCAACGGCTCCCCTGAGCCGGCTGGGCTCGGAGAGAAACCAAAACCCTTCCCGAGAGCCCTCATCTGTCAAGCCTGGCTTACTGTCTGGCACCTCGAGTGGCCAGGCTGAGGTTTGTCACCCACGGGAACAGCAGCGCTCCCAAAGCCACCGGGAGCTCCACATCCCGGGGAGAGGCACGGGCTGGAGCAGCTCCCAGAAACGTGTCACAAACCAAGGGGACCGTCCCCTTGGAGCCTCCTCCCCAGGGCTTTTGTCCATGCTGGGATTTCTGGGATCTGCCTGCAGGATGAGGTGCTTCCCCAGCTCCAGGGGGATGCTCTCCAAGGAGGGTGTGACCCTCTGGCTGGGGATCCCCTGGTCCTGCTGCCAGTGGATGTGGGGTCTGGGGGTGTGGATCCACAGCTGCACTGCCTGGGAGGATGAGGCCATGGGATCCTGCAGAGAGGAGGGAAGGCAGCGCCAAGCCAGGGCTGGGGAGAGGACAAAAGGAGAGGGATGCAGACTCCAGAGGGAAATCTGCAGGACCGGCCTTCAGAGAGGTGGTTTTGGTGCAGTGGCACCGTGGTGGGGATGCTGCTGGGTTTGGGGAGGGATGACGAGCCCTGGGTTGTGCCCAGCTCCGTGCTGGGCTCTGGCAGCAGCCACAGGGTCCCTTCGGAGGCAGGGCTGGCTGGGGCTGGTTTAACAATTCCCCTGGTCCTGCTCCAGAGGAGATTGGGAAATGATCTGGGGTTAAAACAACACATCACGTTCCTGAAGGCTGTTTGTGAAGAGGAGCCCGGCACGGCCCGACCTCACAGGAGGCTGAATTGGCAGGGACTGGGCACGGGAGCAGCTTCACTTTGAGCTGGGTCTGCTCTGGGGGAAGCACAGCCTGAGCTGGTTTGAAACCGCCTGGCTTTGCTCTCACCCCTGCCGTGGGGAAGCGCAGCCAAGTTTCCCGGCTCCCTGGGGCAGGATGGAAGCAGAGCTGAGGCTGTCTGTGTCCCTGGTCCTTCCCTTGATGGAAGCAGAGCTGAGGCTGTCTGTGTCCCTGGTCCTTCCCTTGATGGAAGCAGAGCTGAGGCTGTTTATATCCCTGGTCCTTCCCTTGATGGAAGCAGAGCTGAGGCTGTTTGTGTCCCTGGTCCTTCTGGGCTGAACAGTTTTAATCCAGATTTGAAAAGCCTCTGACTCTTCTCCAGGCTGGTTGCATTATCAGCCTTGTGCATTTTGGGCAACCTTTGCCCCGAATGAGCAAATTCTTTCAGGATCTGCTTGTGCTGTGCCTTAACACTGAAATGGCTGATCCCTCCTGGGGCAGAAATGTGGGAGAGCTTATAGGAGAATGTCCTGGAGGATCACCTGGAGCTTTGGGGTGCTCAGCCCCACCACTGCCCTCCTTTTGAGATGCAGGGTTCTGGTTTTACAGAAACACAAACGGACTGATGAGAGCGAGCACCTGGGGACGGGGATGAGGGTTTGGGGATTTGAAAAGCATTCCCTCAACCTGCAGCAGCTCAGAGCTGTCCCGAGGTCGTCAGGCTGGACAAGAAACACCACGGTGGGGGACAGGGGGAGGAGAAAGGTCTTGGGAAGCACCCCAGCCCCGGAGCAGCTGAGGGAAGCTGCTGCTGAGATCGGGACCAGATAAGAGGGAAACCACAAGGGCAGAGTCTAAGTGGGTAAATTGTTCCCAAGTGGATTCCCCTCCACTCTAAATAAACACTGACTCTTCAGGAGCACCTTGGAGCTGGGCTGGGGGGCAGAGCAGGGGCTGGGGGCTCTGTGCTGCCCCTGATAACCCAGGGACTGCAGGGTGAGCTCTCCCACCAGCTCCTGCCTTTGAATGGCATCTGGATGAGTTACGGGATGCAAACAATTCATTTCAAAGGATTGACAATCTCAGGAGACTGGGCTTGGATGGTGAAATTAAACAAAGCGAGCTGATGACAGGCTGGTATCATCTCCCAGAGTGAAATAAAGAGTTCACTTCTTGACATTTCCCGTCTTAAAAAAATGAAAAAAAAAAAGTATTAAGCTCTTTCCAATTGGAGATTTATCTACAAACTTTCTGCACAACACCTGGTATGCAGAGAAAATCTCCTGGTCAAATCTAAACCAAATCCTGGTTAAAGGACATTTTGGTTCATGTTTTAAGCTGCACCAGGGGAAGTTTTGGTGAGATATAAGAAAAAACTTCATTACAAAAACAGTGTTTGGGCATTGGACTGGGCTGCACATGGAAGTAGTGGAGCCACCACCCCTGGAGGTTAAAAAAGCCTGGATGTGGCACTCAGTGCCGTGCTGTAGTGACCAGGTGGTGTTGGGTCAGAGGTTGGACTCGATGATCTCCAAGGTCTTTTCCAGCCTCATTGGTTCTGGAAAACTGTTCCTTCACTGTCCCAGCAGGACCTGGCAGTGGGAGGAGCTGGCACTCAGTGCAGGACAGACAGGGGACAGGGTCTGCCCACGCCACAGAGCAGCCCACAGGTGAGGTCCCCTGGAGCTCTGTCCCAGCGCTCAGAGCCAGCTGCTGAGGCTGGCTCCTGGTGAGGCTGAAGGCTCCTGGTGAGGCAGACTCCTGGTCAGGATGGCTCCTGGTGAAGCTGGCTCCTGGTGAGGCTGAAGGCTCCTGGTGAGGCTGAAGGTTCCTGGTGAGGCTGGCTCCGGAGGCAGACTCCTGGTCAGGATGGCTCTTGGTGAGGCAGACTCCTGGTGAGGCAGACTCCTGGTGAGGCTGAAGGCTGATCCTGAGGCAGCTCCAGAGGAGCTCCGGCCGGGAGAAGGCTCCGCTCCATTCTCAGGGCAGCGCTGTCCCGTCGCAGCGCTGCGGAGGAAGCGAGGGCAATTTACAGCCCATTTCCAGGCGCTTGGAGTCCCACGGTGTGTGCTGCACCAGGGCAAGGCCGGCTTTGTGCTCCCATCCTGTATTGAGTAAGAGCGCTTTTGTCTTGGGAGAAAACGCCTTGGGTGAGAGGCTGCCACAAATCCCAACATTTCAATGCAGCACAACGGGCCCGTGGGTCCCTCCTCCACCCCATGGGCTGCTGATGGACCCTCAGCTGCATGGTGGCTTCGGAGGAGCCACTGCAGGTCACTGGACATGTCCCCGAGGACTCCAGTGGGGAACACACAGCTCAGCTGGACCTCGAGGGCTGCCAGCAGCTGTTTGCCACGTGTGCAGCCTGGCAGTGGGGAGAGCTTCCCTGCCCAGAGATTGTTCAAATCTGGCTCAAAAGCCGAATATCTGGGAGCTGTAAATCTCCCAGGAACAAGTCTTGCTCTTGCCCCTCTGATGCTTCCTGTGGGGCCAGAAACTCCACGAGAACAGCCAGGAAATAGCTCGGGAGGTGCTGGTGCTCCAGTCCAGGCTGGAACCAGTACATGTGGAAAGAGTTATGGAACTCTCTCCCTCCATGAAATGAATCCAAACCTAGGTCAGACCCCAGTCCAGCAGGTCAAGCTCCCAGTGGTGTCCGTGGCTGTTGGGATCAGCTCCTGTGGCTAGTGGGGCTGAGGATGGAGGCCTCAGTGCCTGCTGGACAGAGGCTGCTGGGTGCTCTCCAAAGGGATCTGGAGCTGTCGGGAGCAGTTCTGGTCTCACCACACTGCAGAAAGTTGATAATTGCGAGTGTTGATAATTAACCCTCAGCAGCTGATCTGACAGGACTTGTTCTTTCCTCTTCGTGCTTGATCTGGGAACTGCTCTGGACTTTCTCCCTGGACCTGCTCTGAAAACAGACACCACATTTTGGGATTAGGCTGTGCCAAGCTGTCCATCTGCTGCCCACTTTGGATGGGCACTGTTTGATCTGGCTCTGGGTGCTGATGGGCAGCTGGCTCACCAGGACATGCCTGGTTTGCCCCTCTTGTCACTGGGCGAGGGCAATCCCAAAACATTCCCAGGTTCAATCTGCCCAGCTCTGCTGCTCAGCATTTGTTTCTCTTCCCCACTCCCAGCCTCTGCTGGAGCTCTCCCTTCCTGCTGATGGGCCTGACAAAGGCCATGGCAGGGCAGGGCTCCACGGGCAGTCCTGGGATGGAGTGAAGCTCAGGCAGGAGGGATCAGGGTGGCACTGCCACACTCAGCACCTGAGAATCCACCAGCAGCACAGCAATCCCCTGCCCCATCTCCACAGGCCTGGTTTTGGGCTTGGTTTGAGCAGTGAAAATCAGATTTCCAGAGAATTCAGGTGCAGAGCTCCATCAGCTTGGGCCAAATGTCCCCCCATTTTTCAGTGACTGAGAAATGCAGCCAGGGTTGAGCAGCTCATCTTAGAGACAGCAACAGACACATCCCTAGCACAGAGCAGTGTTTTTCTTTTTAAGCCTTGGCTTCAGACATAAGGGCAATAGATTTTCTTTAAGGAAATAAATCCCCAAATTTGTTAGGGTTGGCACAGAAGAGGATTTTTCACTCGCCTTGTTTCTCATTTCCAGCTGAATCATTTTAGCAGGGACTTTTCTAGAAACGCTCAGCCTGACTCAGACACCCAGTCTCAAACACTTCAACCCAAACACTGAGTCTGGCTTTTTTTATGGAAAAGAGAATGAGGGTCTTATCCTTGGGAATCCCAGGCGGGTGTCAATGCTCTGTTACCAGTTTCAGTGTCACAGAGAGCTGTTTGCAGAAGCAGCACTGACAGCAGGACATGCCCAGGGCCTCTCTGTCCCTAAGGCATCTGGGGATTTGGGAGCTGGCAAAGTGGGAAGTGAAGGGCACTTGGGCTGTGCAGCCTCCCCAGGGAGGTCCTGAGTCACTCTGATGACATCTCCTCCAGAGCTTTTCTGCAGAAATGCCATTCCTGAGGATTTTCAGGCATGGAGAAGAGTTCTGGTCCCCAAGCCCTTTCTGTGCCCAGGGGGAGATGTCCTCAGAGTGCTCCTCCCCAGGCTCCTGCTGCCTTGCCTCTCCTGCACTGGCAGTTTGGCTGTTCCTGCTCTCAGGTGGAGCAGGGTCAGAGCCATTTGGCCTCATGAGCAGTGATCAGAGTGTGAAGGGCTCCCAGGAGCCCTCACCCCAACGGGGGTCCCAGCAAGGCTGGGGCTTTGCCTTTCCTCCCTCCCCCCATCCCCACTGGCTGTTCTGCAGGCAGCTCTGTGGCTCTGGCCCTGGGGGTGATGCTGGCCACAGCTGCATTTTTGTGGTGTGTGCACACACTTCCCTCCATCCCTGAGCTCTGACTGCCAGGAAAACCTGGGCCTGGCGCAGCCCTCGCGTCTGCCCCTGGCAGCCACAACACCCCCTCGGATTTCCCCTCGCCCGAGCCACCCCAACCAACTTCCAGCCTCCTCTTACTCACACTCAGCTGCTCACCCAGACGGATTTTCCTGAGCAAACCTTTGTATTTGGTGCTGGCCAGCTGGGGCTGGGGTGGGTGGGAGGGCATGGGGATGCCTGTCCTGTGAGCAGAGCTGGATCTGACCCCTCAGTCCCTGAGGCTCCAAGCTCCTGGGGCCACATGTGGTGACTCTACTCTGCAGGACTTTGCCACTGGTGTTCATCCTTGCTTGGCCATTCTGCTGCAGCAGGCACAGACAGAAATCCCCTCCCAGTCTGGGGTCACCCAAACCCCCAGGAGGGATCCCTGTGAGTCACACCTGGAATCACTCCTGGGCACAGCCCTGGCAGCCTGTGCTGGACCTCTGGGGCCCAGTGACCTGTAGGGCTGTGAGAGCTCATCCACCACTTCCAGATTTGTTCCCAGCTGCTCCAAAACCCCAAACCAGTTGGCAGTGGCTTGAAGGGACACTGTAGGGACACCCTCCTGCTGAGGACACCTGAAGGGACACTGTAGGGACACCCTCCTGCTGTCTCCATGGATTTCTCTCTGCCTCCACTGGCTCTGGCTGCTTCACCTCTGTTGTCCCTGTGGGTGTTCCCTTGACACTATGGTCCCCAGAAATAACACCCCTGAAGATATCTCTAGGGATTCTCTGGGAGCAAAGCCCCCCCAAGAAGGGCACGGGCAGGGGGTCCCTCTCAGGGACTCTGCAAGTCAGGATTTCTCCTGCAAAAGAGAAATAGTGGCTCAGGCTGAGCTAGCAATTTTCTGGGAAAAGAAAACTTGTTTGGGAAAAGGATAATTTTAAGGAGACTGAGGCTGTTCATAAATTCAAGTCAAATTTAGAGATTACTTTCAGTCTCTGGATTCTTCCATCCTCCCCTTTTCCTTCCCCCCTCCCCCGAATTATTGTTTGCAAAAATTAAAACAAAATGTTTTGGGGTTTTCGTTTGTTTAAAAAGCAATTTGCATTTTAAAAATTGCCAAAATATAAGCTTTGGGAGGGTGGGGTCTTTTGAAAGGGCAGCATTGTCATTGCTGAATGAAAACCACGGAGAGGAATTCGTCCTGGGAGACGCAGGGCGCTGGGGACGTGGTGGCAGCACAAAGACCACAACCACAGCTCCCAGAGCACAGCCCCAGCCTGTGCCTCCATTCATGCCCCTCCTTTCCTGCTCCCACATGGAAAATCCTGCCCACCTTGACCTCCCTGAGGGATTCATTTGACCAAGTCGTGGTTGTAACACGGAGAAGATTCCGCGGTGTTTTCTCTGCCTGGCTCCAAAGCTCAGCTTTCCTCTTTCCCTCTTCAACCTTTCCAGGTTTTGGAACATCTGTGTTTAAATGAAATCTGCTTATCCAGAGCCGGGCCTGGCAGCTCAGGTAGAGATGCTCTGATGAAGCTCTGCACATCTGTGTGCAATAAAGTCAGGGAACAAAAGGCTTCTGAGGTCCTTGGCAGCGTGAGGGAAGGAAGAGAGCGGGAGACAGCAGGACTGGGCTCAGTGGAGCAACTGGAGCCAAAACCTTTCCTCACAGAGCCCTCAGCACCTGGCCACGTTTCGCTCATAGCTGGGTCTGCAGGGGTGCAGGGGTGTCTTCTCCACCAGGTGCAAAGCAGAGCTCGAGGAACAGACATGATGCCAATCCTGGGAGGTGATTTTTATTACAGCCCTCAAAGGCGTTCATAGAAAGAAAAAAGGGGTTGCTAAAGAGCCACTTGAATTCAGGGAAATTCAAACCAAGAAGCAGTGGCAGAAAATTAAAGCCAGGCCAAGTCATGTTAGGAACAAGGCAAAAGGCTCCAGCACAGCAGGGGATTAACCTCGGGCCGAGCAGAGGGAGGGCGGGAGCGGCTTCCTGAGCGCCTCTGTCCAGGGAAAACGTGGCTGGGGAGCCACACGCCCCGGGGACATGCACGGATCCGGAGCGGGATCCAAAACCAGCCCGACCTGCTGCTGGGGCCAGCCCTGTGCCCAGGCAGTGCCCACCCTGCACCGCCAGAGAGATCCCACCACGGCATGGGCATGTCCCAGCCCTGTCCCCACAAGGGCTTTGTGACGCCTGGCTGGGACATTGCTTGCATTGCCCCAATTCCTGCATCCCTGTGTGCCATTGTCAGGAGAAATAGGATGGGAATTTTCCTTCAGTCCCTCCATCCCTGTGTGCCATTGTCAGGAGAAATGGGATGGGAATTTTCCTTCAGTCCCTCCATGCCTGTGTGCCATTGCCAGGAGAAATAGGATGGGAGTTTTCCTTCAGTCCCTCCATCCCTGTTTGCCATTGTCAGGAGAAATGGGAGGGGGATTTTCCTTCTGTCCTTCCATCCCTGTTTGCCATTGTCAGGAGAAATGGGAGGGGGATTTTCCTTCTGTCCTTCCATCCCTGTGTGCCATTGTCAGGAGAAATGGGAGGGGGATTTTCCTTCAGTCCCTCTATGCCTGTGTGCCATTGTCAGGAGAAATGGGAGGGGGATTTTCCTTCTGTCCCTCCATCCCTGTGTGCCATTGTCAGGAGAAATGGGAGGGGGATTTTCCTTCAGCCAGACCAAGCCTCTCCCACTGGGCATTCTGCAAGCACATCAAGCTGCTGGCAGAGCTGCCAGCTTGCCCTGCCTGGTGGCCAGCAGTGCACAGCACTGGCCACTCCGGCCCAGGCACTCAGGGTGGACACAGGACACAATTTAATTGCAATTAAAGTCATTCTCCCTAAGTCATTCTCCCTTTTGACTGCAGAAACAGGTGGGTCAGGAGGGGTGGATGCTGGAAAAGCAGCCCGGTGTATGGGGCAGGAAGGGAATCAGTGCCCAGCTGTTTCCAGCTGTTTCCAGCTGTTTCCTCGGTGCCCTGGGAGTGGCAGGAGCCGACAGAACCAAGGCTGAGCTGGTGGAGCCAAAAGAAGCTGAGAGGTCCCAGTGGAGGGGTGGCTGTGGCTCCTGGATGCCTGTGGGGAGCTCGAGGGAGGCTGTGCTGGTCATGGAGCAGGGCTGGAGCAGACCATGCCCTCCCCAGCTCACCCACTGCCTCCCTGGAGGGTTCATCCCCCAAGGCATCCACGGTATTTAGGTCGTTGACTCTTGATGAGAACAGGGTTGGCTGCTTGGGGAGCTCCTCGCAGCTTCTTGTGAGGTTCAGCTTCTTCCCTTCTTCAGGATTTTCCTGTCCCTGGGACACCAATGGAAAACTGATCCTGGGAGCAGAGCTGGGAGGAGCTCTGCACACTCCACTTATTCCTCCACATTCCTGTGCAGCTCTGCTCTGGTGGCACCAGTGGAAATGTTAGCAAAGAACTTGAGAAAATCCCCAGAGTTCTGTTTTCCTGGCTTTGCAAAAGCATTTCTGCTTATCAAGCAACCCAAAGAAATGTGAAGATTTTCACTCACTCTTCGTGTGGGCTCAGCTTTGAATTTTAAAAAGGGATTTGCCAATGCAATCTTGCAAAATACTCCAGTGCCAAGTCCAGCTCTCCTAAAATACAAGTTTTAGGAGGAGGTGAGCTTTCATTCTCCTGGGAAAACATGCATTTCTGACAGATTTGAGGGAGAGCTAAGGCTTCTGTGAGGCCATGCCACTCCCTGGAGAAATGTCCTTTCATGTCGACCAGCAGGGACCAAATCCTGTGGTTTGTGACACCAAAGGCAGAGCTGCTCGAGCCTTGAATGATGGAGATGTGCCCACGTGGTCACCACCTACAAGAGCCCTCAGGCTGAGGGATTTAAATCTTTTTTCCTCTCTTTGAGCCATGCCCAGAGGCTGTGCCATGGGTACAGGTGCTGCCTTGGGGGTTAGGTGTGGCCAGGAGATCATTCCCTGTGTCCCAGCCCTGTGCCCTTGGGAAAGCTCTGCCCTGAGGGTAGGAGCCAGCCCTGAGTCCTCCAGGAAAAGGGTTCAGCCTCGCTTTGTCACCTCTGTAAAACAAGAGCTGGGAATTTCAAACCCCCACGTGCTTCCCAAAAGCTTTGCCAGTGCATTCTGCAGGGCAGGAACCACCTCTAAAACCCTTTGTGTGGTGGATCCGTGGTGTGGGCCGGGGCTGCTCAGCACGTGTGGGATGAGGAGAAAGCAGAGCTGAGCGGCTGCTCCAGCAGGGCACAGCAGGCTGCTCTTCCTGAGCTTTCCATGGAGGGGGGAAGCCTCGAGGGGGGACACACAAGTGCCTGGTGCGTGCTGCCGTGCTGCTTTCGCTGCTGAAAGTGCAGCTTCAGCACATGTGGGACCGGGCCAGACCCAACACAGCCATTCCCTCGCAGGCAGGAGCGCTGTCTCGGGCCCCCTCACGGTTGTGTCCTGGTGGGGAGATGACAAAAGCTCCTGCAGGCTGCTGGGCTCATCCCAGGACGGCCAAACCGCGGCTCAAAGCCGTGGCCCGGCTCCGTGGCAGGAATCTCTGTCCCTCACGCCTGGCAAAGCGCTGCCGGGCCGCTCCTGTCACCATCAGCACGCCGGTGCTGCTGCTCCTGCTCTGCCAGCCCCGCTGGGGACGTGAGGCTGGGCCTGTCCGTGTCAGCCGGAGGAATTCCGATGGCAGAGCATGGAGCCAGCGGGGGCACGGGGACGGGGGTGCTGCTCTGCCCTGAGCTGTCACGGCGTGTCTCGGCCGGGGATTGCTCCTGGGAAACACTCCGGGGCTGCGCTGGCCTTCTCCGGGCTGAAATTTGATAATTAAGCAAATACAGCGTGGCTTTGTGTTGGGAGAGCACCATAAGGTAAACAGGAAGGAATGAGGGATTAAGACGTCTCTGCTCTGAGGGAAGGTGACAAGGCCGGAGCTGTGACACCTCCGTGCCGGGGCGAGGGGCCCAGCTGCGGGCTGGCATGGCACAGCTGCATTGTTCAGGGGTGAAGAGCAAATAAAAGCCACGGGAAAAGAAAACAAGCTATAAAATTCTCAGCAAAGCACAGAGCCCCAGCAACTGCGTCCTGATGGCCCCGTGACAGCCCTGGGGAGAGGCGGGCGAGGGGTCGAGCTTTTGAAGTCCCGAAGTTGTCCTTTGCAAAGGCCCCCTGCTAAAACAGGCCCGGTGTTGACTTTAGGCTGCATATGGTGGAGGAATTGGACAGCTCAGTCACAGCAATCAAAGCAGGGGGGCACCTTTTGGGATTTGGCGAACTGGGCGTCAGGCCGGGCCTGTCCCAGGTGGGATGGGGGATGCAGGGGCAGAAATGAGGAATTATCAGCATGGTCAGGGCTGCAGGTGAGTGACAGAGCCTGTGCTGTGGAAAGCTGAGGGAGAAAGCAGCTAGGAAGGTCTTGGAACAGTATCCAGAGCTCAAACGTGTGTGGCAGAGCTGGTGAGAGTGGGAAACTGGGAAGGGCGGGCAGGTGATGGTGGAAATTCCTTCCCACAGGGCCTGAGGGGGTTCCCGAGGTGCTGGGAAATTGGGGACCCTCAGCAGTTTGGGGACTTTTGCACTGAGCAGTAACAACACAAAGTGAGAGTGGATGAGAAAGGAGATGAGCAGTGCTTCCATGGGGAAAGTGTTTGTGACAAAGCTGAAGGTGCCACAGGGGTTTGTGTGCTCTGTCCTCTGCCCTTGGCCGTCCCCTGTCTCACAGCCCCCTGTAATCCCCACTGAGAGCAGGGAGAGGCAAAGCCGTGGTTAATGCGAGTCAGGACAGTGAAACCTGGCCTTGGCAACCTCGTTTTGCCCTCCAAAGAGCTGGGAGGGCAATGGCCCATAGCGATGGGCTCCCCTCTCAGCACAGGGCGAGCCGCTGGCCTCCCACAGCCAGAGGCGCCACCAGGGCCTCCCCGCCGCCCCCCAGTCCTACAGGGCATGCCCAGAGGGGTTGGCAGCAGCTCCCCGGGGTTGGCACCTCCCTGTTGGGGCACAGATGGTGACAGTGTCCCCTCTTTGCCTCTCCCAGCCTGCAACTGCAACCTGCACGCGCGGCGCTGCCGCTTCAACATGGAGCTGTTCAAGCTGTCGGGGCGCAAGAGCGGCGGCGTGTGCCTCAACTGCCGGCACAACACGGCGGGCAGGCACTGCCACTACTGCAAGGAGGGCTTCTACCGCGACCTCAGCAAGCCCATCTCCCACCGCAAGGCCTGCAAAGGTACGGGCTCACCCGCGGGGTGGGGGGAACGCCCCGCTCCTCCTTCCCCAGCCCCTCCTGCAGCCCCGCTCCCACGGCTCTGCCCGGCTCCTCCCGCTCCCCCCTCTCCCAAACCCGGTTGGAATTGCTTTTTTTGCCCTTTGGAATGGCTTCTCATGCCCCCGCGTTCCCTGCTGCCACCTCTGCAGCCTCCTGGTGAGGACAAGGCCACCCACGTCCCCTGCCGTCACCTCTCCCTGCTCTCCCCAGCCTCGTGCTGGGGACGAGCCCATGGAAATAGAGGCCCTCACTGCTGAGGAGAACTTCGAATTATTTCAGGGTTTATCACTTACAAACAGTTCCTCATCTGCTCCTACCTGGTGATCACTCTGCAAGGGCAGGGGGGCACACAATCCCAGGTATGGGTGAGATGTAGAATTTACATCAGCCTCCCCCAAGCCCCGTCTCCAGCTCCCACCCTCCAGGCAGAGCTGAGCCCACGCACAGAACTTGTCACTCCTCCGCACGAGGAGAGAACAGCAAAAGGGGAAACGAGTTTATTTTGAGCTCGGAGTATTTTGAGGTTTCCTCGTGTGGCCGTGGAGGCGAGCTGGGATTCAGCTGGGGCGGGAGCAGCGAGAAGAGCAAATCCTGCAAATGAACCCTTTTTACTCTCAGCTGCTGCTGGAAGAGATGGAAATCCTGAACCTGAGGTGCAGTAAAAGGAATTAAGCAAACATTCAAAAGCCAGATTAGAAAATGCTGGGGTTTCCCACAGAAATGCTCAGCTCTTTTCTCTCAAAAGACTCGTTTCAACAAGAAATGGAAAGCTTTTTGGCTTCAGACCAGTTTTTTTGGCTGGGAAGTTTGGGGTCTCCAGCATTTTCAATTTTTGGGGGGTTTTTTTGTTCCTTACTGAAAACAGACATTTTTTTGCCATAGCAGAAAAGAAATCCCCTTTTCAGACAGTCCCACTCCCCCTTCTGAACCTTGTAAAAACAATCCCAATGAGATATTTTTTGATATTTCCCAGGTGCTCACTCCTGCTTTTCCCAGCTCACCTCTGGCAGCTGCTCCCCTCTCCTGTCTGTCCCCCCTTGCTGTCCCCTGGCCCTTCAGTGTCACTGACAGCACTGAGCCCTGCCCAAAAACCTGGCTGGGTGGCACCCGCAGGTGGGAAACTTCTGAGCCTTTCCATGCCTCAGTTTCCCCAAGCGAGCCCTGAGAAGACCTCACTGGCCTCTGGGAGGTTTTCAGGCCGAGTTCCCCACTTGCAGGATCATTCTCTCTATTAAATCCTCTTTGCAATTGCTCTCTTCTCCTGCTCTGCCTCCTGGAGCCTCTCCCTCACCTGAAGCTGGAGATGGCCAAATCTCAGCTCCCCTCCAGGTGGGTTTGTGACAAACCCGTGCCCATCACAGCTGCCCAACAAAGGTTTGTGGTAACTGTGCTGGGCATGAGTGTGATTTCCCAGCCCTGAGGGGGTTTGTGGGGGCAAACCCACCGTCCCTACAGCAGTGAAATGCAGTTCCTCTCAGCATCCCTCTGAAATCTCCTTTTCCCGAGCTCTGTCACACAGAGGGGTTTGTGTTCCCTCTGCTTTTCCCGCCTGACTCAGGGCTTGTGCTGAAACCATTGTTGCAAACAAAGCAGGTTTAAACCTGACCCTCCCATTTAACAGCTCCAGCCACCTCTCCATTGGTAACAGCATTCATTTACCATCTCACCAAACCAACACTCCCAGAGCCTCATCTCTACTGGACATGGCTAAAATTAAGGAATTAACCATCCTGAGCTCCTGCCACCTCCCTCATCACTGCCTGCACTCAGCAGAACCATATTTTCTCTGGAGTTTCCTCTATAAAACCTGGTTCTTTAATCCATCACATCACTCTGATCGTGTCCCACACATAATAAATTTAAATAAAAGCATCTCAGAGAGCCCTGGTGCCTTGGGAGCTGCCGAGGAGCTCGTGGCTCTCACCCACCCCAGCAAGGTCTCGGGTGATCTCACAGCAAAGGCTCCATGAAAGAGCTGCCAGAGGCATATTTTCATTAATTCATCTCCATTTATTCAGCCTAAATGACACTTCCAGCCAAGCTGCCTCTCCTGTGCCTTGCATTCCTCATCTCCCACTCCATCCCATGCACGAGGTGCCTCACTCACAGCACATCCAACATCAGCAAATTAAAGAGGCTGGAGCTGCATTGTTTGAAATGGTTGGTTTGGGTAATTATGCAAAAATACGACATTGCAGAAATGTTTAACTTGGGGAAAAGGAGAATTCCACAAACTTTTGCACATGTTGCAGGACAGGGATGAGGCTCAGGCAGCAAGAGGTGAGCAGAAAGCTGCTTGTGTTTCCAACAGCCAAACCTTTAATAATTGATAAATAAAAGACTTTTCTAATGCTCTGAAGTTGGGATGAGCAGTGCAGGTGAAGACACAAGGAGCTGGGGTGTAAGGATGGTTTTCCCTGATGGCTAAGAGTGATCCAGCCATGCCAGGTGCTTTGCTCTGTGTTTGCTCCCAGTGGTTTTCCTTCCAAAAATTATAAAAGCCTGGAAGCTGTCAGTGGCCAGAGATGCCCTGGGACAGAGCCACGCCAGGCAGGCCGTGGCAAGGAGGCTGCAAACCACAGGCAAAGGAATTGATGACAGATGGAGCAGGGATATTGCACGGAGTGGCAGTGCTGGGTGCGTGCCAGAGCCTGCCAGGCTGGAGCCGGCCATGGAGCTGGCCATGGAGGATGTGGCTGCTCCGGGTGGGTGGTCAGGCAGTCCCTGGACACCGAGCCAGGGCTCCCCGGCATTCCGAGGTCAGACCGCAGCTGATCCCTCCCCAGCCCTGCATCCTGGGCTGGAGGAGCCCGATGGTGCCGCTGCCCCTCCTCCGGGGGGGTAGGTGGGCTCACCCCGGCAGGCAAGGGAGCAGGACGCCTTTGTCCTGGCAGACACATCCCACCCCCGTCCTGGGCACACCCCTGGTGCGGGGGCTGTGCCGAGCAGCAGCGAAACTCGGGGTGAAAGAAATTTCCATGTTCATTTTTCAGATTCAGACAAGGATGAATTGTTCCTCTTTTCTCCCTGGTTTTTGAGAAATCACCAAGAGTTCCCAGCACGCTGAAGCCCTGCTTCAGCTCCTTCTGCTTTCCCTCTGCTCCAAATGATGTTGCAAGTGAAATTCCACATCTGGGTCCTGCAAACCTCGTCCACCCCGCTCTGTCATGGGCCGCTGTAAATCAGGGCCCTGCTGTTGGTTCTTTTGATTAAACTCCCTCCTGATATTTGCCAGATTATTGGCACTAATGTAATTCCATTGGAGTGGAGAGTCTGCAGGGTTTTATGGCCTGGCTGTAAAACAGCTCTGCGCTTCGGGGAGAGGCTTTGCACACTTTTTGATGAAA
The DNA here is from genome assembly GCF_027477595.1 of Haemorhous mexicanus. Taxonomy (NCBI): domain Eukaryota; kingdom Metazoa; phylum Chordata; class Aves; order Passeriformes; family Fringillidae; genus Haemorhous; species Haemorhous mexicanus. The sequence continues at coordinate 735,544 of NC_082360.1, forward strand.
AGATGACAAACGAGACGTGCTCTGAATGCACTTGTGCTGAGGCTGCCAGCACAAACCCCTCGTGCAGGGGCAGGATTTGGCACCTGGAGAGGTCACATTCATCAGGGCTCAGTCTTTCGGGAGGAAATGGGATTGTCTGTGTGCCTGGTGCTGCTGCAGCCTGGGGAGCTTTCCAGCTGTGCTGCAGGATTTCATGCCTTGTGCAAGCCCCAAAAAGCACTCCCAGCCTCCCTGCCCGTCCTGGCCTGCACCCACCAAGGGTCAAGAGTTGACATTTGCATTTTGGAGGCAGTTTGGGCTGGAGCAGAGGGAGGTGAGAGCTGTCCCCATGGGCTCAGCCTCCGGTCCTTGATTTCATGGGTGCACATCAAGGGATTTTCCCCACCCAGTCGCAGACATTGAGTGAGGCAGAACCCAAACGCCTTTGGCTTTGGGAGAGCCGAGCAGAGCCCCGGGTGACAGGGACAGTGGCACCAGTCCCCGTCTCTCTCCAGTGACTATAGAGGGAGCTGCGTGACCAGCTTAGAGCTGGGAGCTCACTCCCTGGAGGCTGGGCCAGGGGAGATGGATCCTCTCTGCTCCTGCTGCTGGGTCCCGCTGGCAAGCTGGGGCACGGGAGGTGCCAGGGGGAACACCCACGGCAGACAGCAGGGTCTGAGAAGGGTGGCACTGCCACCAGAGCAAAGCCTGAGAATGGTGCCACTGCCACCAGAGCAGAGTCTGGTGCCACTGCCACCAGAGCAGAGCCTGAGAACGGTGCCACTGCCACCGGAGGTGTCCCACTGCTGGTGTCCTGGTGTAGCATAGGGACACCAGTCTGCCCATGGTTCCAGTCATGGTCAGCATGCCTCCAGCCTTGGAGATGTCCCCTGTCCCCAATCCACACCTGGGTGGGGCAGACAAGCTCACAGCTGAAGCGTGCCAGAGACATTGGGGTGGCCTGGCTGGATCCCTGCACCAGGGCTCCAGGGCCAGCAGTGGGGGCTCCTGCAGGGCTCTGTCCCCAGCCTTTCCTCACTGCAGGACCCTGCTGGGACCAGCACAGCTCTGCCCTTGGGGTCACCTCAGGAGGGGTTGAAATGCAGCCTGAGGGAGATGCTCCCCTCTCCAGAGCTGCCTCATTTTGATGCCCATCTCTGGTCCAGCTCAGCTGTGGTTTTAAGGCAAGCTCCAAGGCAATACTTTCCAGGAATTCACCCCTGGGAGTTGTCCTTAATGGCCAAACCTGCTTCCCTTCCTCTCCTCCTTTTGCTCCTCTTTGGATTCCAGCTGGAGCTACTGTTGAGAAGAGAGAGGAGCCAGCCCGTGGTGCTGGCAGGGCTTGGGTTGGGCTCTTGTGTCAGGGCTTGGTCACCTCTGAGGAATCACATCCCTGGAGAAATTCCAAACTTTCCAGGCATTGATCTGCCAAGCACAGACTTCAGTTTCTCCCCAGGACTGTGGAGATTCTCCTGCACTGCCACAAGAATGATTTTCTTGTTGCATTTCCATCCTGCATTTGTCAGTGGCTGTGCCTGAGTCACCCTTCCCCACGGCCCCATAATTCCTTATATCAGTATTATTGCAAGCCCTGAGAGCTGATTTATGGCTTCTGCATCTACAGCTTGTCATCACAGCCCCAGACACACACAGACCATCAGAGAAGGTTCTGGAAATGCAGCTTTAAGCTGTCCATGCTCACAGGTCGTTGTGGGAATGTCCTGGGGAAGGACGGGTGGCTCAAGTGCCACCAAGTGTCACCTCCTCCATGGCACTGCCACAGCCCAGGGCAGAGCTGCACCGCTCACCCACCAGGGCTGGAAGGATCCCAGAGAAAAGAAGGGACACGAGCATTACTGAGACTCCTACACTGTTCTGAGTTTGTAGAATGAAACCACGGAAAAGCAGTGATTTTTTGTTCAAGTAAGACTCAAGCTCAACACAAGGCATCTCCCTGCCCATGCCAGCTTTTAAAAATCCATTAAAATCCACATTTTAATGATGGATGAGCAGACACATCAAATTAGGCAGCTGCCTCCGTGTGAGGCAGAGTGGGCAGAGTTTGCTGAGCTGTGGAATTCAGGGCAGGACACTGCAGAATCCATGAGGAGATGGAGGAGGCTGCTCAGAAGGAGCTGGAATCTCCATTGCCACCTGGAAACCAGCTCAGCACCTTCAGAGGAGAGACACAGCTCCCAGCTGAGTCCTGAGTCCATGGCAGACATGTGGATGGCCCAGCTCAATAGGAAAATGTAGACAGCATTGATTCCCGGACCAGAGCCTGCCCTGCATTCCTGAAAAATCACATCCTGGCAATGCTGGTGCCCAGCAGGAGTTTACTGGATGAACTGGGGGCCGGCCAACTTCCAAACTGGGGTTTGGGTTTGGATTTCCAGCAGAGAAACATCCAGGAGCAATCCTGGAGGGCAGGTTGGGATGTGGTTCGTCAGAAGTGGTGACACAATAGAGGGGAATTTGCACCCTATTAAGAAAATAAAACCAGACTAAACCCCAGCTCTCCATTGCTGGTCTCAAACTAAGGACAAAAGTTGCTAAATTCACTTGCAAAGCCAGACCTTTCCATATCCACCAGACAGAGGAAAGAAAATGAATAATTTGCCTTCCCCATGAATGTTTTCCAATAATGGAGATAATTTCCTGCTTCAGAACAGTTCTCAGGAGTGGAAAGTGCTTCAGGCTCTCAGATCCTGAGAATTAAACCCAAGCTCGGCCCTGCTCATCCCCACACTCGGGTTTTCAGTGTTCTAAAGTGAAAAGGGTTTTTTTTCTGGTAGGAAAGGATTTCTTTTCCAGTTAAACAGATGCTTCTCAGAGCATCACAAACGAGGGGCTGGGATTTGTGCCCCAGGAGCTCCCACTGGGATTTCTCCCTGCTCTTGGGGTGTTGGGGACCCTCCCCACTGTGGAGGCTTTGTTGTCCCATGGGGGCTGTGCACACCAAAAGGATCCTTTTCTGCAGAGCTTTTCCAGTTTCTCCCTCACCTTCCCCACTGCCTCCTTTCCGAGCCTTGTGGCAACCTCATTATCTCCGACTTCTGCTCCGCTGCCAGATTTGATTTTTATTATTAGAGGGAGAATGCGCTTGTAGGAACCTCGTTTCCTCCAGAGCCAGGCTAAAAACACATCAGGAAGAGAAAAACTTTGCCTCTCTTTTTTTCCCTTCAATAACAGCATTCCCAACCCACTCCTCCTCATGCAACACCTTCCAGGAGGGCAGGGGGAGCTGGGCTTTGCCTTAGGTCCACGAGGCCACCGTGCCCCACTGAGCTGCTGCTCTTGGCCTGGCCTGAGCTGCCCCTGCAGCTCTGACATTTTTGGTGGAAAAATCAAAGGGATCACATCTCCACGATAAACCCCAAGTTTTTCCAGCAAAGTGGGGTGAAGGACACCCCAAAGCTTCATCTCAGCATCCTTGGCAGCTCCTCCAGCCCTGCTGGAATCACGTGGGAAGTGGAGCTCTCAGTGGACAGGGGAAGTTTTAACAATTTTGGAACGAGGGAATTTTCCAGCATTTGAGGGAGTGCTGCCATAATTGTGCCATTGTGTGTGTCACTAATGCCTGCCCACGGTGCCCCTGCCCAAAAAGTGGATTTATAGTCGGGGTTCCAAGGCCCCTCCGGATTAGCAGCGACTCCGGCTCAGTGGAGGCTTTGTGGCCCCGTCTGTTTCTTGTTATGGAGAAGACAAAGCCAAGGTCTGATCTGTGAAATTTGGCCCAAACTGCAGAGCACCAAAGCCCTTGGCTCCCCCGAGTGCCAGCCCAGGAGGGGAAACGGGAGAGCCCTGAGAAGTGGCGCGGGACAGGGACAGAAGGAGACACCCAGAGATTGTTTGGCTCTGCCCAATAAAAGGAGGAATTCATGTTCTGCTGGCAAGAAACCTTTAAATCTCCAGGAGAATGTGCTGAGGGACACCGAGCACGAACATGATCCTTTGGAGGGCTAAACGCAGCTCCCAGTGTGCAGACAGGCTGAGGAGCTCACGGCCGAGCAGTTAGTGGTTAATATTTAAAGTCATTATGGGTATTCAGAGTCAGCACAGAGACATTTCCACCCCTGCTCGTGCTTTGCAAACCAGCTGGGGCCAGACTGGGTGGGTGCACACCCAATTCCAGCTTCGCTTCCCCATAAATCCGTGGGATTTGCAGGACGTGCTGCCCGTGCTGGGGATGCTCTGGCAGTGCCCGCGGGCTCTCCCGTCCCCACGGGAGGTCCCCAGAGCCAGCACAAAGCTCTCCGCAGCGCTCAGGTGCACAGGCTCGCCTCAGGCTTCCCTCGTCCGCGGACAAATGACCGGGATAGGTACCCAAAGGAAGGAGCTCTGCTTGTTTTGAATTGATTTCCCAAAGACAGGAGCCAAAGAAAAGCTGTGAAAACATCCTGTCCTCCTTGGGACCACGTCAAGGTCACCTCTGGGATGGATTTCAGCTACAGGGAACACTCCAGGAATTCTCACACCTTGAGTTCCCTGGGAAGATGTGTTCAGATGGAGCAGGATTTCAAGTACCTGAGCCCCTAAAGACAGTGGAGCAGGAAAAAAACAACTCAACAACAAAAAAACCTCACTTAAGTAATAATGCCAGAACCACCCCTCTAAATGCTAAACCACAAGGTTAAGCGAGACATGTTTGCTGCATCAGGACGCGTTGTTGAGGCAACAGGAGAATTTAAATTGAATTTGTTTTGACATTTTGACAACAAACCTGGGTTTGTTGTGATTTTTTCCAGCAGAAGTTTTCTGTAGCCACATTTTTTTTTTCTCCCGTTGAAGTCTTTGGAGGAAAGAAGGGAAACAACCAAAGGGAAGCAATTTTTGGCCATGATTCTGGAAAAGCATTTTAAAGCCTGGTTAAATATAAATGTGCACCTAAGGCCCATTGGCTACCTGGGATTGAATTTGTGCTTCAGACTGAGTGTGAGTTCTGAACACAGGAGCCTTCATCACTGATTATTGCAAATTAAGGGCTTTTTCCCAGTTTAATGCTTTTTTGGGTTCCTGCTCAGTCCAGAGGCTGGATCTGGAGCCCTGTGAGGTTTGTGATCCTGGCACATCCAGGGTGACAAGAGGAAATCTGGACACCCTGGCAAATCCAGCCTTTTTTCTTGTCTGGGCAAAGGGTTTTTCATCACTCTGAAAAGCTCCCAAGGAAGCAGCTTCCCCGAAAACAGGAAGATGCTAATTCTCCAAAAATGCAGATCTTTTCAGACCTTCTCCATAAAGGTCACACTTGAGGGGAGCTGAGCCTGGGGATTTATCCCTCTGTTTACCTTTCCCCACACGTGTGCGGGGCAGGATTAGCGGCTGGGAATACCTCCGCCCGAACACTGGGGGGGAGAAAATATTTGCATTTTTGTCCTGCTATTTGTCAACCTTCAGTGGGGCAGAACCATCTCAGCAAGTTCAACCACCTGAACTGAAAAACCGTGGGGTTTCTTTATCCCAAGCACGGCCCCAAGATCCTTCCAGGTGTTTTTAGCCCCAAACCTGAGCTGAAAGGTGTCACTGGCTGGGCTGGGGCGGGCGATGCTCTGCCTCAACAGGTTTGTACAGAAAATCGGGACTGATTTGGAGGCTCCAGACAGAGCTATAAAAGCCCACGGCAGCCAGTTGGGCAGAGCCTGGCCCCGGGGGAAATCTCCTGGCTGCAGGCGCTGAGGAGCTGCCTGGCAGTGCTTATATCCGTATATATATTAATCCCAGCTAATGTAACTACAGATGTTCTCTTTCAGAGCCCTATCTAATCCTGTTGGGCCCTTGCCATGGTGTCTCGTAGCAGGAGTTCTACGAGTTAATTACGTGCGGTGCAAAGCAGCGTTTCCTTTTATCGCTGAAAAGGTTGAAAAGGTTGCCTTTTCAACGCCCTCAATGTCCCTTTGTTGCTGGGCTTGAAGGACCAGTGAAGAGGAGCACCTGTCTGACCTTCCCGGCGCTGTGCATTGCTTGGCAGCCCTCCACCGTCTCTTGGCAAGGCGTTCCGAATCTTTTCCGTGGGTGCTCTCCGTGCCTTTCACTGCAGCTCCCAGCTGAGGACGTGCTATTGATTTCTATAGTGCCCTGATATGAATTCAGAGTTTCTCTCTCCCCCTTTCACAGCACAGCCTCCCATCTTGTGGCTCTTCTGAGCTCTGCTGCAATCAGCCAGATGTTTCATTGAGTCCCAGATCTTTTCCTGGAGTGGATGCAGTTAATTGGGACCCTTCAGCGTGGATGAGCCATCCTGTTCCCTCTTCCAATTATGCCTCCTCCTGCACTCCGGATTTTGGCTGCTGTCCCCTCATCCACTCGGCCGCTTTGGGTCCGTCTCGCACAGAGCGCCGTGGTCTCCTCACATCTGGAGCAGCCAGGCTCAAGGTGCTCACCTGGGAGTGCTCTCAGCTCCCTGCTTTCCTGATGGGTATTGTATAGGGAATTCAGCTTCTGGGAGCAGAGGCACCCCCACTGCTGCCCCCATTGCCCGTTAAAGCCTCCCCACAGAATCCTGCTCCTTGTTTGCTCCTCCGCAGCCATGTTTTCAAGCAGAAAATAACCTCATTTTTCACTAGGAATTCCTGGTCATCTCTGCCACAGACACTCAGCGTAAATTTTTCTTAAATGTTTTCTGAAAAACCGAAATCCTGAGAGTTGTTTCCCTCCCCTCGATGCTCTGTGGGCATTTTTCTTGCTCCTGCATCACTCCCGTTTGCTCTCTCCCATCTCACCGTACCCTCTGTGGAGTGATCCTTTCAAGCAAGGCATGAGGAAAACCCCGCGTCATCCTCCTCATCATCTCCGGGATGTCCCGGACACTTTCCTGTCCTGCTCGCAGAGCTGCCCTCCGCCCCGGTGCCCCCAGGGCGCGGCTGAATTTCTGCACCTCGGAGGGTGGTGAACAAATCCACAAATCGCTGCACCCAGGGAAGGTCAGGGATGAAAGCCAGGGGAGCTCAGGAATGCGAACGTGTTCTGTGAGTGCCAGGGTGCCCATCGGAAAGGCAGCGGCGATGCCAAAGGGGCGTTTGCAGCGATCCCCCCCCCGCTGGCATCCTGGTGCACACTTCCCTCACTTCGGGGCCACAGCCCAAAGGAATTTGAACCGGATGGGGAAAATCAGCATCAAGCACCAGCAGCCCGGCCCTCCGTGGCTGGGGAAGGAGAAGAGCCTGTAATTGCTGGCTGCAAGTGTTTTCAGTGGCCGGGGAACTGTAAATTACCTTTAATTGCTCCTAATTGCTGGCGCTGGTTCAGTTTCTCGAGGACAGGGACGGCAAATCCCATCTGCAGACCCGGCGAGAGCCCCTCCTGCCTCCCCCGCCGGCAGCGCTGAGCGCCCTGCTTCCCGGAGCTGGGGAACAGACCTGGCACGGCGGGCTGGGCCCAGGGCACGCTGGGGACAGGTGACACAGGTGACACAGAGCCCGTCCCGTCACCCGGAGAGGATCTTCCCCTCGGTGTGGCAGAGATCGCCGGGATCTCATTCCGGTGAAATCCTGGTCCCCGACCCTCTGCCACTCGTGCCCTCTGCAGCCCTGGGCACATCACATCACACGTGGGGACATCAGAGCCCTCACAGAGCCCGGCCTGGGGCGAGAGGAGACAACCTCAGGGAGATTCTGCTCTGAAAATAACCTGGCAGCTCTGGGCAAGCTGGCCGAGCCACTGCCTCATGAGGGAAGGAAGCAGAAATTCGATTGATTGATTGATTGATTTCTGTGCTGCCCAAAGAGTGCTCTGTGCTCTCAGCCCGGCCTCAAGAGCCTGGTGATCTTACTCATCACCAGGGCTTCTTGCCCTCTTTTCCCTCTTTTCCCTCTTTTCCCTCTTTTCCCTCTTTTCCCTCTTTTCCCCCTTTTCCCTCTTTTCCCCGGGCAGTCCCACTGAAATGAGGGCGATCTGCTCACCCGGGGGCTCCTCACAGGATGGGCTCAGCCTGGAGCAGCCCCGAGGGAACGCCTGGACCATGAGGCTGCTCTCCCCATCCTCCTGCCCTTTGCCTCTCCTTGGGTAACCCTTCCCTGGTTTGCTTGGTTTTGTCTTAACTCCTGACTCTCTGCTCTTCTTTGACTCTTTTCTCTCCCGTTCCTCCTTCAAGCCTTCACTTCATGTGGTTTTATTTCCTCTCCCCCAGCATTGCCCGAGCCATCCCTTGGGGCTGCAGGGTGAGGGTTTTCCCACCTCAGCATCCCTCTGCTCATCACCAGCCACGCTGACTTCCCACTAAAACGTTTCCAATCTAAATTAGCTTTAGAAAAGGAGATTTCTGCTGTGGGCAGGTTTGCAAGGAGTCGTTTCCCAGTGGGAGCTCAGGGCAGGGGGGAGAGAGAGACTTTTAATCAAAAACCCCAAATCAGAAGTGTTAGGTAAACAGGGCGAAGGGAGCAAAGGCTTTGATGGTTTCTTGAGGGGTTTCTTTCCCTCTCATGTGAAAAATCATCGGGTTTTGGCAAGGCTCTGTCTCTGCCCACCCAGGACCTCTGGGGTGAGGGCTGGTGGCAGTTTGGAGCTCTGGATGTCCCCAGGGAGAAGCTGGACATCCCAGAGCAGGGGTGCTCCAGGCACCATCCAAACCATGGATGCTGCCCAGTGAGGTCACACTGGGGGCTGCTGGTGCAGGATCACACTGGGCTGGCCTCGAGGGAGCCTGCAGCCAACACCAATGCTTGGAAACCCAAAACCAGCATGGGATGTGCTCTGCTGTCCCCAGATGAGGCACATTTAGGGTGTTTGGGGGGCCAGGGGGGTGCAGGGTCCAGGAAAAGCCCTCTTGGGAGTGGTGTGAACCCCCTGGTGCCCTTGGGGACACTCACCCTGTCCCAGTGCAGCCACCTCCAGGGCCCAGGCAGGGGGACAGGCTTCCCCCAGCCCCTGCTCCTGGCAGGCAGCTCCCCTGAGGGGCAGGAGGAGAGCAGGATCAGTGCTCCCCAGGGAGGGATTTGGCTGGCTCCTTCCCGGGGATGCTGCAGAAGAAAAGGAAAGTTTCCTGCCTGCCTGCCTGTCCCTGCCATGGCTCAGCAGGGGCAGCCCACAGTCTGGCACGGCGCTCGCAGCTCTTAGAAATCAGGGCTGTTAACAAATGTGCGAGGCAGTAATCCTTTTGGAGCTGGGATGATAACAAGCTCTGATGCTCTGATGCTTTTATTTCCCCCCCTTTTTTTTTTTTTTTTTTGGCTTTTCTTCTTTTTGCCTTTTTTAAAATCTTTCCCCCCCCCAAACAGCTGTGCCGGTGAAGTCCCACTGTGGGAAATGAGATGGTGAATGTTTTCAAGTGCAGTATTTACATCCCCTGCCAAACCCTTCACATCTGCCCGGCTCTGCCGTCAAGGCTGCATCCATCTGGCCGGGAACAGCAGGTCCTCAGCCCGCCTGCATCCCACAAGGGCATTTCCTTCCTGTGCCCGCAGTGCCAGCTGCCAGGGATGCTGCTCAGCGGGAAGGGCTCTGAAAGGACTGCTTTGATTTTTCTTGGAGTGCGCGTGGAATGAATTCCCGAGCGATTGCTTCCTGCCTGAGCTGAGGGGCGGTGGAACCCTGCTGGGTTTGTACCTCTGTACCAGCCCTGCCACCGCCCCCGGCGGTTCGGGGCTGCTGGGTGGGGGCAGTGGCGCTGCTCCCCTGCCTTTAGATCCCGCAGACTCCCGATCTCAGCACCGATGGGGTGGGCACTTTGCCCGTGGGATGCACCCCCACGCTGCCCCCCAGGATCTGTCATCCTGGCTGCACTTCTGTCCCCGCAGCGGGGCTGTGACAGGGCCACCCCCTCTCCAGCGCTGTCCCCCAGCCCCTGTGCCAAACGCCAGCTCTGGTCCGGCTCATCCCGGGGGTTTGCCGGAGGGCAGAGAGGATGGAGCGGTGCCGGGGGAGCTGCCCCGCTCCCCGCCGATGCCACACCGCCACCCGTGCCCGCTGTGCCCTCCCCTGACCCTGGTGCCGTGTGTCCCCCGCAGAGTGCGACTGTCACCCCGTGGGTGCCGCCGGCCAGACCTGCAACCAGACCACGGGCCAGTGTCCCTGCAAGGACGGCGTCACCGGCATCACCTGCAACCGCTGCGCCAAGGGCTACCAGCAGAGCCGCTCCCCCATCGCCCCCTGCATAAGTAGGTGGATCTTCTTCCTTTCTGTGGAGTACAGACTTTAACCCTTAAAAAGCTGCCGGAGCCTCTGCCCGGGGGGGGGCTGCCGAGCCCCACAGCGCTCGGGGGGGGGCTGGCTGCCTGGGGACCCCTCTGCTCTGCCCAAACGTGGTCCAAAACCCACAGCAGCTTCCAGCAGCTCTCCTGCCTCCTTGGGAGGTTCTGTGAGTGCATCTACAGCCAGGTTCGCTGGGAATTCCATTTTGCTGCATGGAACAGAGGTGCCCCAGGAGCACATTTATTCAGGGTGCCACATCAGGGCAGGATGCTAAAGCAGATCACTACACACAGGTTCTTCTCTCCAAAATCAGGCTGTGCTGCACTGGCACAGAGCTCAGACCAGAGGAGCTGCTCCTTTGATGGAGTTTCCAGCTGAGAACCCCTGGGTTGCTGAAGGGGCTCTTGCACTCCCACAGCCCTCCCATGGGTGGGTTTGCCCTTGGCTTCCTTGGGTTTGCTTTCCAATTCGCCTTCTCAGGGCAGGTACAGCTCCCAAAACGCCTCCATGGCAGCCTCTGCTCTGCCAACACCTGGATCCCCTCAGCCCCTGTGAGCTCTCAGTGCCTGGGAAGGAGGGGTTCAGTCCTGTGCCCCTCTCTGCTGCCTGGGGGGTTTGCTGCTGTTGGATCTTCCAGTGGCTCATGCTCCTTGTGGGACATCATCTCCCCTAACGAAACAAAGCATCAAAATTAGTGTGCCTGGCATGGGATGGGATGGGAAGGAGGAACTGCTCCCCTAAGGGGCAATTCCCTGCTGCCAAAAGGAGAAAAAGGCCCACCAAGAAAAGTGAAGGTTAAAAGCTTGCAGCCTCTGTTGGGGACCCACAGTCTGCTCCCACACCATTGCCCCCCCAGCACGGCCATTGCCAAATTCTGGGGCAGAGACCCTTTCTCCACCTTCTCCTGCTGGAGAAAAGACACACTCCAGGGTGGTTTGGGGCCACTTGAGATTCATTTTTCCCCGTGTTGCAATGGGACAGCAAGAGCCCAAAGCAGAGGCTCGTTGTCCCCAAGACCTCCAGCCGTGGCTCCAGTCTGCTCTGCAGCAAGTGTGCACAAAGGTTTATCATGAATCATTCCCCAGGGCCAGGGGAAATCAGAGAGCAAATTGTTCCTTGCATCAGCTCCCTCAGGATTCATGGCACTAAATAAAGACAGGCCCAGGATTTCAACATGGCCCATCCAGGGTTTGGGGCTGGGCACAGTCACTCTCTGATTTACCACTGCTGGTAATTCCCTGTTCCCAGAGACTTGTAGCCATGAAAAAAACACCCTGGGTCTGTGTCAGGCCTGGCATGAGCACCCCCAGCCCAGCTGTGGCGTGGCTGTGCTGGCTCCCAGTGCTGCCTGGCCATGCACTGTGGCTTGCGCTGTGTTTAATGGCACGAAGGTGAGCCACCCCAAAAATCACCTGGTGCTGATTGGGCTGCAGCCCTAGGAGCTGCTGCCACACCCCCAGCAAGCCCTGCCTTGGTGGGTGTTCCGTGCATCTCGGGGTGTTCCCCCCCAGGATTCCCAGGAATGCAGGGAAATGCCAGCACCGTGCCCTGAATGCAGGAAGGACATCCAAGGGGAGCACCCTGCACAGCTGGGACCGTGCCCTGAATGCAGGAGGGACATCCAAGGGGAGCACCCTGCACAGCTGGGACCGTGCCCTGAATGCAGGAAGGACATCCAAGGGGAGCACCCTGCACAGCTGGGACCGTGCAGCTCCCTCCATCCATCCACAGTCCATCCTCCCAGCAAACACAGCCAGGCCTGGGAACAAATCCCCAGAGCATGATGGGCTTTCAGCTCTGCAAAGCCCATCTTTCAGCTCCCAAATCAGAGCCAGGGACCAGGGAATTGGTGCCAGATGTGTTTGTGTTTCCTTTAAATGTGGGAGGCACCCTTTGCGCCCCAGCAGAGCTGCAGAGCTGTACCTGCACCCTGCCTCTCACCAGGGGAGTGCCAGCACTGCCTCCGAGCTGGTGACAGCAGCTGGAGGGGACAGCCCAGGGACAGGCAGTGACAGCAGCCACAGGGGCTGGTCAGCAGCACGCAGCCAGAAGCCAGATTTTTTGGGGTTTTTTGTTAAAACCCCCTTCGTGACAGCTTTGAGGGACGCCTGGTTCCCCGGTTCCCCTGAACTGGTCTGGGGGCTCTCGCTGGCAGCCAGGGCGGGGAGGGGAGGCTGCAGCGTGGGCAGGGAGCAGGCTCTCTGGGTTGGCAATAACCGCTCCTCTCCTTTGTCCCCTGTCTGTCCCGTGCTGCCCGGCTGTCCCGCAGAGATCCCGGCTGCTCCGCCCACCACGGCCGCCAGCAGCGCCGAGGAGCCCGCAGGTACGTTCTCTCCTTCTGGAGCATCTCGGTGCTCAGTGTCTCTTCTGCAATCACTTCCCTCGAGACAAACTGCACCAAAGGCATAAATCCTGCTGCTCCTACCAGGACCAGTGCTTTCCTTTGATGCCCAAACGTGCTGGAAACACGTGGGCAGCATCCGGAGAGCCGGCTGGTCCCCGGCGTGCAGGGCAGGTGCAGGAGGATTTCCTGCTGAACCTGCGAGCACAGGGGGTTACCCAGTGCTGGATCCGAGTGGAAGCACGGCTGTTCCCCCATGTCACCGAGGGACTCCGATGGCACTGACCAGGGGATGGCAGCAGGGGCCAGAGGTCCCACAAAGGCTGACTCGTCCTGTGCTGCTGCCTGGAGCTTCCCGGGGTATTTGAGCCCCAGCTCTGAAGGACAGGAGGTGTAAAAACTGTTTACTTTTGTCTCAGCAGTGCAGGAGAGTTCAGAAATTAAGGAGTAAGGACTAAAGGTGACAGCTGTCACCTTGGATTGATCCCTGAGCTGCAGCCTGTGGCAGGGGGTGTCACCCAGGCTCAGGAGCAGGGGGCAGTTCTGGAATCTTCAGTCCCCAGCGTTGATCCCAGGGGGTCTGTGGGACTGACTGAAGGGACTGATTGAAGGGACAGGTTTCACCCCGTGCAAACACAGCAGCACCCCTGCAGCCTGCCCTGGGAGGGGGGCTGCTCGGGGGTCTAAAGCCCAGCTGATAACTGAGAACATACACCTCCATAAAGCTGATAACTGAGCACATCCCAGCAGGGTCAGAGCCCTTCCTTGGCTCAGGAGCCCTGGCTGGAGGCTGGAGCAGGTTATCCATGGTCCTGGAGGGATGGGAAATGCCTGCACAGTGCCTTGGGGATCCCTGGAGGGCCAGATGTCCCCATTCCCTGCCCAGAGGGATGACCAGAGATCAGGGCATCCCACCAGGAGCCTTCTCCCAGTGAAAGCCCAGCAAAGGCCGAGCCAAGCTGAGCAATCCATCAGGCCCAGAATCCCATCATAATTCTTCTCACTGGGATTTTGTTTTGGAGATTTTAAGCACTGCTTTGTCCAAGGAGCTTGAACCCTCCATATTTCATCCCTTTTCCTCAACAGGGAGCATCCAGCAGTGCTGTGTCTTGGCATCTCTCAGCTCCCACCCCCACCCTGCTGAAACCTGTGGGGTTTTTCACAAATCCCTAAATCAGTGTCTGTGAGCCAGAGCTCCCATGCTATGGGAGAAAAAGGGTTTGGAAACAAGATGGGAAAAGCAATTAGAGGGAGACTTTGAGTGCAGGCAGTTGTGGGAGAGGTGCTGCCCCATTTCCTGTGGCCAAGAGCTGAGGGAGCATCACCCACTGCAGAGGAGCAGGGGCCAAGCTGGCCTTGGAACGAGGGGTGGGACAATGTCAGCTCTGGTGTGGGGGGTCCTGCCTGGCTCTGCTTTCCTCTCAGGGGTCCCAATCAGTTTGGGAAAACAGGCCAAAAGTGGATTGTTTAGATGAAATGCATCCATGCTCTCCCATGCCGGGAAACTGGAGGAAGAGGAGGGGCTGCTCCTCATTTCTGCTGCCAGGCAAGAGCAGTTTTCTGGTGCTTTTTTGGTCCCTCTCAGACAGAAGAGACCACAGTGAAAGGGCAAACAAAAATAGCAGTGGGGGGGTTTACAAAGGTTTACAAACCTGCCAGTCAGTCCTTGTCTTATCTGAATCAAATCCAGATTTTCTGGGGAATGATTATCTGGAATGGATGATTTCAGCCCGGGGGCTTAAATAAAACCAGGTGATTGGATTGATGCAGCTCCCCATGGTTTTCCCCTGGAAATCAACCTCTGCAGTTTCAAAACCAGATCTGGCCCTTCCAAATGTCATTTTGGGCCCTTTTGTTCCTGGCTGGTGGGGAAGAGGCTGGATGTAAGTGCAGGAAAGGGAAAAGGAAGCTCTGAGGGATCCCTGGCCTCCCCAGACCCAGAGCAGCTCTGGCTGCAGGCTGCAGCTTTCCCAGAGGGCAGAGGAGACCCGGGGCAGAGCTGGCTGTGTGCTGTGGTACCCACATTTTAGCCTGAATCCTCCCCCAAGAACCGGGAACAGGGAAGCTGCCCTCCCTGAGGAGCTGGAGCTCGTTTCAGCACTGGCAGGGAGAAAAGCCCGAGCCTCGGCTGTGGGGCAGTGACAGCCCTGCGGAGAGCCGGGAGCATCCCGAGCCTGGGAACAAAGCCCTGCCCCGCTCCCTGCGGCGCAGGCGGGAGGGGAAATCCTCATTTCATTCACCCCGGGGTAAATCTGGGCTCAGCTTTGTACCCATCCAAAGGAGGAATTCATTCAGCCCTGCCCGGCCTTTCTCCGCCTTGTCCCAGCTGTAAGCGAGGTGATGGATTGGCTGTGTGATTGATTGAGTGATGGATTGATCAGCAGCATCCAGCTCCCTCTGAAAGGTTTCTCATGGTGATCCCGGTGAATGGCTGGGAGCACAATACTGGAGAGGGGCTTCAAGTGAGGGAGCTCCTGGTCGCTTCAAAAGAGCTCAGAAAGTCTGAAGGAAAAAACCTAAAACAACCCCCCAAAACTGCTGAGATGCAGATGAGCTTCATACACAACGGCACTGTGCTCTCATCATCCCAGTGCCAGGCTTCCTGCAGCCCCACATCCATCCATTCCTCCACCCCTGCATCCCTCCAGCCCCACATCCCTGCACCCCACTCCCTCCACCCAAACCCCTTCATTCCTCCACCCCCTTATTCTTTCATCCCCATATCCCTTAATCCCTGCAACCCTTTATCCCCACATCCCACCACAGGCAAGCCTCGAGCTCCAGAGTCAGGACTGACAAGCTCCCTCTCCCCATCCTGGGCCCTTTCCAGAGGCTGGTTCCCCCTGGAGACCCGAGGCTCTTGTCCCAGCACCAGCTCCCTGTTTCTGCATCTCTCCCCAAAAAAAATCACAGAAAACTGTGATTTTCCCCCGGGCTGGGAGCTGCTGTCAGGCAGGGATTTGTGGGGTGCTCGGCTGCCGAGGACAGACGTTTTCCTAGGAATGTATTTCAGTATTGGCAGTGGCTCTTGGCAGGGCACCCCTGGACCTGTACCCCCTGTCCCCAGCGTGTCCTGGGGCTCAACACCGGTTAAATCCTGCGGGAAGGGATAGGAAACGTGCAGCCAGCCCCGGGAGAGGGCTGAGGAGGGAGCAGCGTGGTGTGGAAGAGCTGTAAAAGCCCGTGTTGGTGCGGAGTTTTCCAGTGAGGTGTTTTCCAGTTCAGTGCTCGTTTTCCAGTGCAGCGTTCCCAGTGCAGGCTTTTCCAGTGCGGCGTTTCCAGCGGGTGTCCGGCACAGCTGGACTGTCCCCAGCAGCCACCTCCTGCTCCCGTTAGACCCGGGAACATTGGGATGTGCTGCTGAGGCCACGCCTGTCCTGAGCCACCAAAACCCCTCAGGCCGTTCATCCCCATCCCCAAAGCGGCCCAGGCAGCTCCGGGGGCAGGGAGGGAACCCCCATTGGCGCTGGGGGGTGCCTGCGGTGGTGCCCGTGCCCAGCGCTGCCAGGGAGGGACCAAAGGCACCCCAGCCGGGACCGGGGCCTGCGAGGACATTGCCGGGATGTGGGGGGGACAGCCTGGTCACATCCTGGAGCTGCTGGTCCCGCTGGACCACCGTGGCTGGCGGCCCCAGGGCGCGCTGGGGCCGCGGAGCTGGAAGGGGCTGCGGAGGTGGGAAGAGGCTGCGGAGGTGGGAAGGGGTTGCGGAGGTGGGAAGAGGCTGCGGAGGTGGGAAGGGGTTGCGGAGGTGGGAAGGGGCTGCGGAGGTGGAAGGGGCTGCGGAGGTGGGAAGGGGTTGCGGAGGTGGGAAGGGGATGCGGAGCTGGAAGGGGCTGCGGAGCTGGAAGGGGTTGCGGAGGTGGGAAGGGGCTGTGGAGGTGGGAAGGGGCTGTGGAGCTGGAAGGGGCTGCGGAGGTGGGAAGGGGCTGTGGAGCTGGAAGGGGCTGCGGAGGTGGGAAGGGGCTGCGGAGCTGGAAGGGGCTGCGGAGGTGGGAAGGGGCTGTGGAGCTGGAAGGGGCTGCGGAGGTGGAAGGGGCTGCGGAGGTGGGAAGGGGCTGCGGGCTCCCGGGAATCCCTCTCTGCCGCTTTCCAGCCGCTCCAGGCGAGAGGCTTTAATCTAATTACATGCTTTATTTGCGCCAATTTGTTTTTCAATCAATCTTGCTCAGCCAGAAGAAAGGAGACTACTGTGGGCTCATTTGCACCTTCTTGTTCCAAGGGAGAGGTTAATGGCCGTTATCCGCTGGGATCGGCGCTCCCGGCTCTGCCTGCCCGGGAGCTCGGCATCCTCCCGCAGCACAGGCAGCGAGGTCCAGACTGGCACGGGGCATTCTGGGGACACGCTGGCTCTGAGGAGCCGCTGCAGGCAGGGCTCGGGATGCTCCCAAGGTGCTCCCAAGGTGGCATCCCGCAGGAAAGGTTTTGTGTATCCATTGCCAGGGATGGCAGCGGGGTCCCAGGGGAAGGTTTGGGTCTGCAAAGCACCAAAACAAACAAATGAATACGAGTGGAAATTACTCCTCCCGCTTTCCCTGCCCTGCCGGGGAGTGGCACGGCTCTGTGCCATGGGGGCTGTGCCCGGCACAGGGCAGGGCTGGCCTCGGTGCCCCCGCACTCCTGGGCTGGTGCCAAGGGCTCCTCACCCGCTTTGGAGAGCAGAGGATGCTCTGATGCTCAGCAGGTGCCTCTGCCTTGGCACACTGGTCACAGCCCCCCCTCAGCTGGGGGGACAAGCCCCTGCCAGCTCCTGGGGACTGCTGCTCCCTGCTGGGAGGTGACCAAGGACAGACCACGGCCACTCGGGTAAACACCACCCAGTGCCAGAGGCTCGCTGGGCACCAAGTCTGGGCACAGACCCTCTGGGCCCTGGAATCCCTGTCCACAGGCTGAGACTGCTTCACACCCGGGGACCATGCCCCAGAAAACACAGCAGGCACGGCTGGAGCAGCCCAGCCCCAGCTGATCCCAGGCCCATGGCCTGGAAGGGATGTGGCTCCCTGCTCCAGCTCCTGGCCATGCTGGAGGAACGGCCAAGGCCACCCTGCTGGGGACACCAGCTGTCCTGCAGCTGCCCGGGCAGGAAGGGCATTAATTTGCACATGATAATTGCAAAAGGCTTCGTGCAGGACTGCAGGGTCACAGCCAGGTGAGAGGAGAAGAGCCAGTTAGTGATAGCAGAGCCAGTTTAGTGATAACAGAGCCAGTTTAGTGATAACAGAGCCAGTTTAGTGATAACAGGCCCCTGTCCACTCAGTGGCCAGACAAGGGTGCAGCAAAGCACAGGACAAGCGAGGCCACTGCTGAAATGAATAACCTGGGAAGGATTCTCTGCCTTAGCTTTGCTATTTTATTAAAGCTTCTTTACATTAAAGCAGCCAGCTCCGAGACAAAGACTCCCAGTGGAGTCCTGCACAAATTAAATTACAGCAGTGATCCCTCAGGATCACTGTGAGCCAGAGGCTGCAGTCCCTGCACTTGTCCCACGGGGATGAGCCCATCCCTGCTCCCTGGGAGAGCACAGGGCTCCTGCAGAGCACGCCCTCCTTCCCCAGGCCGTGTGCTCAGCACAGGCCCAGAGCCAGCAGCTTGGAGTGTGCAGGGCTGGAGCTCTCCAAATGACTCCAGCAGTCATTCCTGGGACTGATGGGGGACATGGTAAAATAATTCTTTGGGATGGAAGCAAGGGGCAGCCTCAGTGCTGTGGGAAGTGAAGCAGGAGCTCGTGGTCATCTGGGGAACCTCCAGAGCTCTGAGAGCCAAAGGCATCCCTGCCACCACTGCTACAGGGCCATCCTCTCCTGCCCCGGGGCTGGATAGCATTTTATCCCGTGTCCCTTGGGAATGTGGCTCCCAACTGCCTTTGGGCTGCTCTGGGGAGCTCACAGAAAGGTTTTCATGCCCAGGGGAACATTCTGAACACCCAGCTCTGAGCCTACACTCGGCCCCAAAACAGACACATGGCGTTACTGCCCCTGCCCTCCCCAAGGGCAGCCCCCCAGGCACCCCCTTTTTGCTCCAGGGGCTTTTCCTCCAGGCCCCAGGCTGGAGGATGCAGCAATGTGCAGGTTCAGGGCTGCCTGTGGAGAAGTTTAGCCCAGATTTGGCCCGAGCCAGAGGGGAGCTGGAAGCTGCCGTGTCCCCCATGGTCACTGCTGCTCACCCCCATCGTGAGGGGCAGCTCATGCACAGAGGAGCTCTGGGGAGGGAGAGAAAAGGGCAGGAACCCAAAAGCTGTTCACCACAGCCTCCCCTTGCATTGCAGCAAACCAAGCCAGCCCTGCTGGTCTGCCCTGCCCCACTCTAGGGGTGTCTGGGACCCCAGGCAGACCCCACTCCCGTGTTCTCATCCTGCCCTCTCTGGTAAGGGAATCACAGATTTAGGACTTGATATTTGGGGCTGCACCTGCATTGAGTGGCTCAGTCTGGCTGCACATCCCCACCAGCAGCAGCAGGAGATGGGGGCAGCCAGACCCCACCTGCAGAGCCCCCCAAGAGCACAGCCCTGGCAGGGAGGGCAGGAAGATGCCCCTCACCCCAGTGCTGGGCTCAGGCTGTCAGGGCCGGGGCTCCCTCCTAAGCCACAACACCTCCACTTTGGATGGCAGCCCACAAAGGGATTTAGGGCCCTACCTGGGGGAAATCAATAGGAATTTAGCTGCATAAATTTGGATTAGAAATCTGAATCCCCTTGGGGATCTAAGCCTTATATCTGCATTTCCAGTTAGGTACCCAGGCCAAGAAATGTGGCTTTAATCGCTCTATCATGTCAGAATCAAGGGGCCTTTAATTTCCGCTCCCGACATGTGGCTCTCGCAGCAGCTCCGAGCTGAGCCTGGAGCTGCGAGTGCCGCAAGAGGCGCCTGGTGCATGCAGGGTCTCCCTGCAGCAGCACTCAGCACCCGCAGCTCTGCTGCCAGCACCTCCCTCCTGCCCAGCCCCGGCAGCATCAGCGCCCCGGGCAGAGCGGGATCCACCAACAAATCACGGGATGGGCACTCAGCACCGCAGCTCTCAGCCTCATCACAGCAACCCCAGGCAACCCCCAAACCGAAGATGTTTAAACAGAAAAAAAATTCAACTTTCTGCAAAGAAAAAAGAAAAAAGAAAGAAAGAAATTAAGCAAAACAAAGAAGGTGTTTAGCTGTGAAAAGTCTCTGCCCAGCCAGAGAATTAGCTCTATCAAGGGGATGGGCTGAGCTGCAAAGCTGCTGAAGGCTGTGCTGACACTTTTTACTGAGCTGCGAGCGACACGAAGCAGCCGCCCGCCACCTGCTCCCCCTGCGAGCCTGCGGCTCCAGCGGCCTCTCCCGCCCCCTCCTGCTCTGCTCAGCGCGGGGAGCTGCTGCTCCCCCAGCCCGGGGCAGGCGGGATGCAGGGCTGACCCAAAACCCACCCAGGCTGACCCAAAACCCCCCCAGGGCTGACCCAAAACCCCCCCAGGGCTGACCCAAAACCCCCCCAGGGCTGACCCAAAACC
Organism: Haemorhous mexicanus; assembly: GCF_027477595.1. Classification (NCBI taxonomy): domain Eukaryota; kingdom Metazoa; phylum Chordata; class Aves; order Passeriformes; family Fringillidae; genus Haemorhous; species Haemorhous mexicanus. The sequence continues at coordinate 755,466 of NC_082360.1, forward strand.
CACCCAGGGCTGACCCAAATCCCACCCAGGGCTGACCCAAATCCCACCCAGGGCTGGCCAAAAACCCACCCAGGCTGACCCAAAACCCACCCAGGGCTGACCCAAAACCCCCCCAGGGCTGACCCAAAACCCACCCAGGGCTGGCTGTGCTTGGGCTCGCGGCTCTGGAACCGGGATTTGCTCTGGAATATTTGTGCAGCTGAGCAAGGCCAGAGGAAAGGGCTGGGAGCAGGGGCTGGGATGTCCCCACGGGTTTGTTCTGCACAGGGGGCTGGGTGCTTCACAGGGGTGGCTGGGCTGGACACGGGCTCAGAGGGGCTCAGGAGGTCCCGGGTCTGGCAGGGCAGGGCCAGGAGAATGGGCAGGACAGCAGCAGGGTGAGCACCAAGCCCTGCTCTGCTCCCTGAGCAGGGGACACTTGTGACACAGTGGGACAGGGATCTGGGCCCCTCCTGCAGGACCTGCTGGACACTGACCCCCCATAGCAGAGGGGTGTCCCTCAGGCAGCTCTGGGAATGCTCAGCCTGCTTTGTGGCTGGGCTCTGGCCTCTCCTCCCACGGGCAGGCTGTCCCAGGCCGATCCTCTGCAGCCTCATGGAGAGGGGAGAGAGGGACCTGCAGGACAGGGAGCCTCTGGCACAGCCAGGCAGCACAGGCCTTGGCACTCCTGAGGTTTGTCACATAAACATTTGGGGACAGATCGTGCAAGAGTCTCACATCGTGTGTCTCCTGTGCACACCCACGAGTCTCAGAGCTCCACACCCACCTTCTCCTCCCATCCCTTCCCCAGCGAGGAGCAGCAGCTCAGCAAAGCTTCCCCAGAGCCCAGACTGCAGCAGAGCCCCTGGTGAGGAGAGCAGGGTCTGTCCCTGGCACATCCTGCAGCATCCCCTCTGTGCACTGTCCCGAAGGCAGAGTGGCCTCGCAGCACCACCCACACACACCCACAGAGCTCAATGCCTGGCTCAGCAAGCCCATTTCCCCTCCCAGAGAGGCCCCAGAGGATCTCCAAGTCACCCAGGAGGCAGAGGAGCCCTCCACGAGGGAGACAAAGGAAATGAAGCGGGGCAGATCCCCCACCCAGGAAAGCAGCACTGGCAGCTGGGCATTCCCGGTGATTTACAGCAGCTGGCTCTGCCCAGGCCGGCCCAATTCAAACCAGCTGGGGCTCTGGCACAGCCCCTGGGGCTGGGGAACCAGGAGAGGGACAGGGACAGGCACAGGGACAGGGACAGGGGTGTGCAGGCAAAGCAGGCCAGCCCTGGCTGGACTGGGTGTCCTGAGCCCCAGGTTGTCACCCTGGGAGGAGCAGAGGCTGTGGGTGCTGCCACATGGGTGCTGTCCTGCAGGGTGTGGGGGCAGCTGTCCCACCACCCCGCAGCCCCCCTGGCTGCCAGGCAGCCCCGGGTGGATTCCCAGCAGGTCTGTAATCTCAGGTAGAGTGGAGTTACCATGGTGCAGGGATGGGGAGCTCGGCTGTGTCAGGGGTGTTTCTGTGGGGACAGGTTGCTGAGGTGACTTGGGGTTGTTTTTGTGAGGATTCTGGCCTGGAGTCCAGAGCAATGGTGTCTCTGCTGTTTCTTGGACTGGATCCCAGCAGCAGTGGGGCTGCAGGAGGGTGTGCTGCAGCTGTGCTCTGCCAGCCTGGCTGCTGGAGATCCCTCAGGGCTGAGCCACGAATGTGCAGGTGGGAGCTGCTGCCCACCCCGGTGCTCTGGGCCAGCCTCTGGCCAGCATGTCCTGGGTTTGGCCAGGGCAGGAGGGATGTGCAGCCAGAGCTTCCAGGCTTGTCCCTGCCCACCTGTCCTTGTGTCACCTCTTGTTCTGCCCGGCGCTGAGGTGTGACAGCAGCAGTGAACATCCACAGAGCTCCAGGACTCCTGTGCCAGGGAGAACCATCAGCAGCTTTGTCACAACCACACCGGTGTCCTGAGGAAATCAGCAGCCTGGGCTGGGCAGGGTGGTGCCAGCAGCCTGGCGGAGCAGCCGATGGCCTGGCTGTCCCTGCTCCCCAAAAAGCTCAGGGGAAGCCTCCCGGGCTCTTAGGTCACTGCACAGACATTCAGTTCCCTCAGAGACCCCTCCTTCAATGTTCAGGGACATCTGACCAGAGCATTGGATCAGGAATGTTTCTGTCCCCTGAGCTCAGTGACACCAGGGAGCCACGTCCCTCTGTGTGGTGGCATCCTGGACATGGGCATGGCTGGGGCTCTCTCGTGCATCTCCGTCCACTCAACTACAGTTCTGATGGAATATCCACTCCTTTCTCAGGGCATTTCAGGTTTTATTTGCTGTTCAGAAGTGTTACATGAGAAAAACAGATGGGAGGCACGAGTGGCTGGAAGCCCTCAGCCACCAGGGTTTGGAGGGCTGTGGCCAAGCTGTAGCTGGGCACAGATCTCAGCTGGGGCTCTGGCAGGGGTAAGACCACAGGGTTTGGGTTTGGGTTTGGGTTTGGGTTTGGGTTTGGGTTTGGGTCTGTGTTTGGGCCTGGCTGGGTCACGCTGGAAGAGCTGGAAGCCTGGTGTGCCTGAGGGTCTCTCCTGAGGAGCAGGAGCAGCAGGGAGCCGTGGGGCTGAGCTGGGGACTCTGCATGGCCCCATGAGAGGGGCTGGGGCACACAGGGGTCACAGGGGCTGGTGCTGAGGGGGTTCCTCATGGTCTTGGCACCCGGTGTGAGCTGCCATGGCATGCCAGCAGCATTGCCACCTTCCCCACAGCCCCCTGGGCTACCTCAGCAGGTTCCCCACCTGTGCCCCAGCAGAGGCTGGGGAAGGTGGCAAGGGCTGTGCCTGTGCCAAGGGCTCCTGCTGCAGGCAGCCCTGTCCCTTCTGCCTCGCTCAGGGCATTCCACGGTGCTGGGGGCCTCTCTGGCACCCGTGGGTGCTGAGGAGCTGTGGATGGGCACGGGCAGCATGTCCACGAGCTCACCCCGGGCCTGGCAGCTGGCATGGCACAGCCCCTCTGCAGCCACACTGACACTGCCCTGGTGCCATGGGCCCGTGCCCAGCGGTGGCCAGAGGGCACTGCCCACCCACTGCAGGGCCAGCAGCTCCCAGGGCAGGGCTCGGTGTCCCTGCAGGCTCCAGGGCCCTACCAGTGGCCCATGGCCTGTGCCCAGCTGTGGTGGCAGTGCCATGGGGCTGTGCCCAGCAGCAGTGGCAGCGCCATGGGGCCATGCCCAGCAGTGGTGGCAGTGCCATGGGGCCGTGCCCAGGAGTGCTGGCAGTGCCATGGGGCCGTGCCCAGCAGTGGTGGCAGTGCCATGGGGCCATGCCCAGCAGTGGTGGCAGTGCCATGGGGCTGTGCCCAGCAGTGCTGGCAGTGCCATGGGGCCATGCCCAGCTGTGGTGGCAGTGCCATGGGGCCGTGCCCAGCAGTGCTGGCAGTGCCATGGGGCCATGCCCAGCTGTGGTGGCAGTGCCATGGGGCCATGCCCAGCAGTGGTGGCAGCGCCATGGGGCCGTGCCCAGCAGTGGTGGCAGTGCCATGGGGCCATGCCCAGCAGTGGTGGCAGTGCCATGGGGCCATGCCCAGCAGTGGTGGCAGTGCCATGGGGCCATGCCCAGGAGTGCTGGCAGTGCCATGGGGCCGTGCCCAGCAGTGGTGGCAGTGCCATGGGGCCATGCCCAGCAGCGGTGGCAGTGCCATGGGGCCATGCCCAGCAGTGGTGGCAGCGCCATGGGGCCATGCCCAGCTGAGGTGGCAGTGCCATGGGGCCGTGCCCAGCTGTGGTGGCAGTGCCATGGGGCCGTGCCCAGCTATGGTGGCAGTGCCATGGGGCTGTGCCCAGCAGTGGTGGCAGTGCCATGGGGCTGTGCCCAGCAGTGGTGGCAGTGCCATGGGGCCGTGCCCAGCAGCAGTGGCAGTGCCATGGGGCTGTGCCCAGCAGTGCTGGCAGTGCCATGGGGCCGTGCCCAGCAGCAGTGGCAGTGCCATGGGGCCGTGCCCAGCAGCAGTGGCAGTGCCATGGGGCTGTGCCCAGCAGTGCTGGCAGTGCCATGGGGCCGTGCCCAGCAGTGGTGGCAGCGCCATGGGGCTGTGCCCAGCAGCAGTGGCAGTGCCATGGGGCCATGCCCAGCTGAGGTGGCAGTGCCATGGGGCCGTGCCCAGCAGTGGTGGCAGTGCCATGGGGCCGTGCCCAGCAGTGGTGGCAGTGCCATGGGGCCGTGCCCAGCAGCAGTGGCAGTGCCATGGGGCCATGCCCAGCAGTGCTGGCAGTGCCATGGGGCCGTGCCAGGCTCCTGCTGGCCGCCCGGGCCAGGGCAGCGTGTCCCAGCCGTGGGGGCCCATTAGAAATGAAATGTTCCTCCTGGGGTATTTTATTTGCACACTTCAGTAGAGTGGACACCAAAAGGCTTTGCTAATGCTTCATGGGCTGCTAATTTCCCCCGTGACCCGCATTGTGGCGGGGTGACCCCAGCCCGAATCTCTCGCAATGAATGCCAAAGGCTGACACCGGCCCGGGTTAGGGGTGACAATGGGGCCTCTGTGGGCTCCGGGCGGCTCCAGTGGGAGCTGCGGAACAGCGGGAATTTGTGTGGCTCTCAAAAGCTCTGGGTGGCACAATAAGGGAGGCCCCCGGGTCTCCCAGGAAGACAGAGGCGGCCGGGGAAGCCGGGCCGGGGGAGGCGGAGGAGGCCGGGCTCCTTTGTGAGCACTTTCTTTAGAAAGGAAAGGGCTTCTCAATGGCCCCGCCGCCGAGCCGAGCGGGGCCCGGCAGATGGATATCACGGGCACGCTGCTTATTCACGGCAGCCCGCAGCTCGGAGCGCTCCCCTTCCCCCAGCGCTTTCTGCTTTTGAAGGCTAATTTGTTTTGTTAATGTTTTCTTGCCCTCCCCCTCTCTCCGCGCAGATTGTGACTCGTACTGCAAAGCCTCCAAGGGGAAGCTGAAGATCAACATGAAGAAGTACTGTAAGAAGGACTATGGTGAGTGTCCCCGGTGCCACGGGGATCCAGGGCAGACGTGTCCCCACGGGGGTGTCCCCAGGGCCACCCCGCCACAGCCGGGCTGGCTTTGTGCCGTTGGGAATGCCCAACCTTGCCAGGTGTGGAGGGGCAGCCTGGGCAGCGGTGCCCTGCGTCACCTGGCATGAGCACACCCGAGTGCCGACCCTCATCTGGGGGCTGTCCCAGCATCTGCAGGAGACTCACACCTTCCAAGGGTTTTCCAGTGTCTTCGGGGTTATGATGACACCACGTCCCCTCTCACGTGCGCTCACATGCCACAGCTTTTGAATATTTACAGATATTATAATATTTTTTGTTGTGGGGATGAGCAGCAAGCAGTTCCCTGTCACCTGCATCCAATCCCCCCATAATTCCCAGGAAACTTCAGAGGGCAGCGAGCCCTGGGACAGCTCACACTCGGGTCTGTTGGAGGTTTGAGTGATGGAGGTTTGGGTCACACACATTCGGATCTCTTGGAGGTTTGGGTGACACACCCAGACCTGTTGGAATTTTGGGTGACATACCTGGAGCTGTTGGAATTTTGGGTGACACACCCGGTTCTGTTGGAGGTTTGGGTGACACTCACTCCCAGATCTGTTGGAATTTTGGGTGACACTCACACCCGGATCTGTTGGAATTCTGGGTGACACTCACACCCGGTTCTGTTGGAGGTTTGGGTGACACTCACACCCGGTTCTGTTGGAATTCTGGGTGACACTCACACCCAGATCTGTTGGAATTCTGGGTGACACTCACACCTGGATCTGTTGGAATTCTGGGTGACACTCACACCTGGATCTGTTGGAGGTTTGGGTGACACTCACTCCCAGATCTGTTGGAATTCTGGGTGACACTCACACCCAGATCTGTTGGAGGTTTGGGTGACACTCACACCCGGATCTGTTGGAATTCTGGGTGACATTCACACCTGGATCTGTTGGAGGTTTGGGTGACACTCACACCCGGATCTGTTTAGGGTTTGGGTGACACTCACACCCGGATCTGTTTAGGGTTTGGGTGACACTCACACCCGGTTCTGTTGGAATTTTGGGTGACACACACCGGTTCTGTTGGAGGTTTGGGTGACACTCACACCTGGTTCTGTTGGAATTCTGGGTGACACTCACACCCGGATCTGTTTAGGGTTTGGGTGACACTCACACCCGGATCTGTTTAGGGTTTGGGTGACACTCACACCCGGATCTGTTGGAGGTTTGGGTGACACTCACACCCGGATCTGTTTAGGGCTGCCCTGTGGGCTGCAGCAGACCCTGGGGAGGTGTGGGTGGCTCAGGAGGTGTCTCAGGCAGGAGATCCCAGTGAACAGGGACGAGGTGCCCCTGGAGCAGGGATCAGGGGAGCTGCAGTGAGCTTTTCCCTTCTCTTCTCGCTCAGCCTCGCTCCTGCACCTTCAGCAGGGAGCCAGAGCCGTGTGCTGGGGCTGGCTCAGGTGTGGGGACACTGTCCCAGTGCTGGCACTGGGGTGCTCCCCCCCGACCCTCCTGGCCATGGAAGGGTCCCCCCCAGCCCCAGCCAGCCCCACAGCCTCGGCAATTCGCTTTTTTGAGAACAAACCGTGCTGGAGAGGCAGCGGGGTGAGCGATGCCGGGGCAGCCCAGGCTTTCACCAGGGCCAGGGAGGGAAGAAAGGGTTGAAAAGGTGCAGGGAGGGATAATAAAGACTTTGGGACTGACACCCCAGCAGGAAGCCAATTAGGAGGCTCTTTTCCTCACCGTTCTGCTGGCATCGCTGGGCTGAATGTCCTAAAAGGCCCTAATTAGCTAGAGCAGAGTTCCTTCTCCCGCGGGCTCAATCGGAGCTATCATCCGCCCGCTCCTCAATGGGGCTTTTTAGCTCCCCGCTTCATTCAGCCTTTCAAAGGGGATATTTTCCCTTATTTATTTTTCGTATCTGTTTGTTTTTGTCGGGTTTGTGGGTTTTTTTCCTTTTTATTTTAATTTGGGCTTTTTCCCCGCGAGATGGGTTTGGGTGCAAATATTTGGAGTGCGACAGGACGGGGGGGAGGGCAGGCGGGAGGTTCGGGAGGGGGAGGCAGGAGCAGGGGCAGAAAAGCTTTTTCTGGGATTTTTTGGCTGCGTGGGGGAGCGCAGGGCCGCTCAGCTCCCAGAAAAGCAGGGAGAGAAGAGGGGTTTGCTGAGGTGGGGGCACTTAAATCCCGGGGAAGCAGAAGGGATTCCAGCTGAACCCGCCGAGGGTGGAGATTCCCAGGGTTCTCTGATGAGAGCAGGTGATGCTGATCCAGGTGAGATGCGAACATCCTGTGCCACATCTTCTGCCCGATTTTGGGATGTTCCAGCTCTCTGCGGGGTGTGACTCTGGTGAAGGAAACCTGGAGCTTTTAAATCTCCATCTAGCCCCTGATGCTGAGCCGCCTGTGCTGCAGCAGGGCTGGTCCTGCACGGATGATTCTGGAACAGTCTTGTACCAGCACTGTGGTCCCACGCTGGCCCTGCATCCCCATCCCAGCACTGGGCAGGGAACGGGGCTGAGGAACAGAATCCTCATCCGAAAGGTGAGATCATCTGCTCACTTTGCCCTTTCTTGGAAAAAAAAAGTAAAAAAATCCTTCCTTCAGCGGAGCCTTCTCTTAGTCACCCCCTTTGTCGAGAGGAGCTTGGCAGGGGCCGCTGGAAAAAAGCAAAATGTGTTTTCAAAAGGCAACTTGAAAAGAGGGAGGGAGGGGGAGAAAAACCCGAATCCCCAAAAAAACCCAGGGCGGGGGGAAGCACCAGCCCCAGAACTCAGAGCCCCTTGCACTGCTGGGAAGGTGGAGAAATCTCATTCCTGGGGCTGAGCAATCCCTGCTGGAGCCACGTGCTGAGGAGAGAGCCGGGGCAGTGAGGGTCCCCAGCAGCAGGGCACACCCAGGGATTAGGGATCATAAATCTCCAATATTAAACCAGGAGGAAATTGGCAACCAGAGCGAGGCAAAGCCGCCGCCAAATAAATTAAAAACTGAAAAAAGGGGGGGAAAAAAAAATCACATTTTAACACTTTGCTCCAGCGAGGAGCCAGCCCTTTACATTCCCAAACCCAGATGGTGTCGGGGTCACCTTTTGCTGCTGGTTGGAATGGAATCCACATGGACTCCACTCCACTGTGCAGTGAGAGGGGAGCCAAGCCTGTGGAGAACCCTCTTGCACTGGGACATCTGGGCCTGCCACCGCTGTCCCCAGCACGCCCTCCCACCTGGCCATGTTAAATACCTCCAGGTGCTCTGTCCCACTGCCCCTCCTGGGGCTCCGTCCAGGGGCCAGCCCAGGAGGGTGCCCAGCCTCCCCCAGACAGGGATGGGATGTGTGGGATGTTCCAGGGTTCCACAGCAGGACTGGCCCTGCAGCCCAGCCCTGAGTCAGCCTCAGCAGGGGAAGCCTTGAACTCAGGAGATTTATCACAAACCCCAGATGTAAACTTAAAAAGTAATTAAATAATTAGGTTTTCCCCAGCCTCCCTGTTTTCATGGCAGCCTCAGGAGTCTGGGGCCCTGAGTCACGATCTCTGAATGCTGCAAGGCACTGCTTTGCTTTCAGCCTTCAGCAGCTGCCCTCAAACGTTGTTTGGAGGCTTTGGGCTGGGTTTTGTTTTTATTAACATCAAACCATCCCCCCCTGGGCTTTCATCTCCAGCTTCCAGCCTCTGGGCCTTTCTTGTGGCTGCAGGCTCCCAGCCAGGCCTCGGGGAGCCAGGAGCATCCCTGAGCTCTGGGGATGCAGGAGGGGACCAGGGACCCTCCCTCCCCTCCCCCAGCCCGGGGACCACTCTGTCACCCTGGCAGAGCACCAAAGTGTGGTGAGGGCTGGAAGGCACATCCAGGTGGGATTTGTGGTTCAGGAGTGTCAGTGTCAGGTGGGATGTGGTTCCTGGGGCAGCCCTGCCCTCACCAGGACCCTGCTGTCCCCCTGCTGTCCCCCTGCTGTCCCCCTGCTGTCCCCCTGCTGTCCCCCTGCTCCCCAGGCCCCTTTGCTGCCTGAGAGCTCCCTGGGGAGCAGAGCAGGCTGCAGGGAAATGAACCTGGAGAAAAATCTCTGCATCTCTGGGAATGCCTGGGATGCAGGAGCCCCAGATTGCCCCCAGGGTTTGGCTGCTCAGAGTTTGCAAAGGTCAGGGAGGAGCACAGGTGGGATCAGGAGCTGGGCTGGATCCCCTCTTTGCTGAAACCAGTGTCACCAGCCTGGGCCAGAGCCCATCCCACTGAAACCAGTGTCACCAGCCTGGGCCAGAGCCCATCCCACTGAAACCAGTGTCACCAGCCCCAGCTGGAGCCGTGGGAGCTGCAGCTCCTTTGATTTTGTTCTCCTGCTCCAGGACACCACAGCAAGGGCAGCACCATCGCAGGAGGAACCATCATCCCCTATCACCTCCCTCCCTCTGCTGCCCCAGGGTTTTGCCAGGGTGCAGGGCCAGGCCTGAGCAGGGGTTCAGCAGTTAGCTCAGCACAAAGCCCAGCTCTGTCCCAGCAGAGGGCAGCTGAAGGGCAGCACCAAGCCCCAAAGCCAGCTGTGGACTGGGGGGCACAGCTGAGCCAGAGCCCCAAATCAGGAAGGGACTGAAACCTCCTTCATGGGAAAGGAGTCTTTAAATCCAGCTTAGGTGCTTCCAAAAACTCATCCTGGCCCATTTCTGCCTCTCTGCATGTCCGGTGTCCCCTGGGAGATGCTGGTCCCACCTCAGCACTGAACCAGCCAGGCAAACACCCCTGGAGCCGGGCTCCAAGCCCCAGCCCAGGAGGAGCTGAGCGTCCTGGATGTGAGGCTGCGGGCAGAAATCCGGCTGTCAGGGCAGGCAGCTGTGCCTGCCCCAGCCAAGCCTTCCTCAAAGCTTTCACTCCTTCCACTTCATTAATAAAAAGGGAAAAAATAAGAGACAGGGGCCTTGACATAAAAAAAAATACAGACTGTGTGTTTTAGAGCAGAGTTTCCTGTAACCACCTCTCTCCAGTTCCTTTTCATTCATTTTCTCCATTTTGTCAGCGTGGACCCAGGCAGGTCAAAGGTTTAAGCTTTTTTGGAAAGATTTGTTTCCAAAAAATAAAAGTTGGCTACTCTTCACATTTTGTTACCTTCACACCAGACAGGGAAATACATGGTCAGAGCTTAGGGTTGTTTTTTTTCCTTTTCCCTTTTTTTTTAATGAAAGCATCTGGCCTCCATGACACGCTCTGAAAAAAAAATACCCCATATATTTTGCAACGTGTTAAAAAGCTGTGCTGGGCTGCAGAGCTCTGCTTCCTCCCAGAGCCTGGAATCACTTGGTTTTAGAGACAGGGGGATGCTCCTCCACCACCAGCCCAGGGGGGAAAACTGGACTGTTCCAAGGCAGAGTTTTCCCTGAGGTTTCTGGGAGCTTCTTCTCCCTCTGTTAATTTATACAAACAGGATTGGCCCCACTGGGGCTCAGCCAGGCAGGTGAATGGGCAGGTGAATGGGCAGGGCTTTACAGCTCCCAGGGCATGGAGGGAACAGTGGGGAAAAGGGAAAAGCTCAGTGATTTGGCTAAAAAAGCTCTTTGAGGTGCTGCTGCTGCACCAGCCTGTGCCGGGCCTGGCCCCTGCCTGCTCTCCCAGCCAGGCCACCCTCACCTGGGACTTCCCTGGGTCCCTGCTGGTGGGGATTCCTCACCCACAGCTGGCAAACCAACCCAGGAGGGCTGGGCAGGCCCTGCCTGGGGAAGGCATTTCCTGGGAGATGACTTTGAGCCCTGTCCCAGGAAAGAGCAAGGGCTGAGGTTTCCTCAGTCCATGGCTACAGAGGAGGTTACACAGCATCAGCCATGGGCTTGGAAAGCATCATCATCATCACCATCACCATCATCATCCTCACCAGCACCACCTTGTGCAGGGATCAGGGCTGTCCTCCCACCTGCTTCTGGCTGTGGGAGCTGGAGGTGTCCCAGAGCTCTGCCAGGACACCAGGACATCTCCTTGGAGCCCAGAGCTGCCATCCAGCCCTTGCAGAGATGTTTCAGTGACTCTGCCAGGCGCAGAGCTGGGGAGCATCTCCCAAGCCTGTGGTGCTCTTGGAAGCTCTGCTGGGCCCTCAGATGCAGCACTGGCTGCTCCTGTTCTTGGGGGGTGGCCTGGGGACAGCACTCTGGGGCATCCCCAGCCCTGGCTGCTGCAGGGGACAGCACTCTGGGGCATCCACCAGCCCTGGCTGCTGCAGGGGACAGCACTCTGGGGCATCCACCAGCCCTGGCTGCTGCAGGGGACAGCACTCTGGGGCATCCACCAGCCCTGGCTGCTGCAGGGGACAGCACTCTGGGGCATCCCCAGCCCTGGCTGCTGCAGGGGACAGCACTCGGGGCATCCCCAGCCCTGGCTGCTGCAGGGGACAGCACTCTGGGGCATCCCCAGCCCTGGCTGCTGCAGGGGACAGCACTCTGGGGCATCCACCAGCCCTGGCTGCTGCAGGGGACAGCACTCTGGGGCATCCACCAGCCCTGGCTGCTGCAGGGGACAGCACTCTGGGGCACCCACCAGCCCTGGCTGCTGCAGGGGACAGCACTCTGGGGCATCCCCAGCCCTGGCTGCTGCAGGGGACAGCACTCTGGGGCACCCACCAGCCCTGGCTGCTGCAGGGGACAGCACTCTGGGGCATCCCCAGCCCTGGCTGCTGCAGGGGACAGCACTCTGGGGCATCCACCAGCCCTGGCTGCTGCAGGGGACAGCACTCTGGGCATCCACCAGCCCTGGCTGCTGCAAAATCCCTCCTCCTCCCACAGCCCGTTAGGTAAGGCCTGAAGCTCATTTCTGCCCACCAGCCCAGCAGTGACACCTTCTCCTCTCTTGCCTGTGTGTTGTTTTTCTCCAGCTGTCCAGATCCACGTCCTGAAAGCCGAGAAGAACGCGGACTGGTGGAAGTTCACGGTGAACATCATCTCCGTCTACAAGCAGGGCAGCAACCGCATCCGGCGCGGCGACCAGACCCTGTGGATCCACTCCAAGGACATCGCCTGCAAGTGCCCCAAAATCAAGCCCATGAAGAAGTATTTGCTGCTGGGCAACAACGAGGACTCTCCCGACCAGAGCGGCATCATTGCGGACAAAACCAGCCTGGTGATCCAGTGGCGGGACACGTGGGCCCGGCGGCTGCGGAAGTTCCAGCAGCGGGAGAAGAAGGGGAAGTGTAAGAAAGCCTAAAGGAGGAGGAGGAGAGGGAGAGACTGACTGTGCATGCTGCTTTGTGTAGAGCTGGGGCGGGCAGGGACCGGCTGCCAGGGCGGGCTGGGGGGGACGGGGGGCAGCGACCACGGCTGGGGGTGCTGGGCTTGCACCTCCCATTCCAGGGGAGACAAAACCCAACAGGACCCAACAGGACCCAGCAGCACCCAATGGGACCCAACAGAACTCAACAGGACCCAACAGGACCCAACAAAACTCAACAGAACCCAACAGGACCCAACAGGACCCAACAGAACCCAACAGGACCCAACAAAACTCAACAAAACTCAACAGAACTCAACAGGACCCAACAAAACTCAACAAAACTCAACAGAACTCAACAGGACCCAACAGGACCCAACAGAACTCAACAGGACCCAACAGGACCCAACAGAACTCAACAGGACCCAACAGGACCCAACAGGACCCAACAGGACCCAACAAAACTCAACAGAACTCAACAGGACCCAACAGGACCCAACAGGACCCAACAGGACCCAACAGGACCCAACAGGGACCAACAGGGACCAAGGAAACCCAAGAAAACCCAACTGCACACACAGACAGAGCCCACGAGTGGGGTGCAGGCGTGCAGCACCTGGGGCCCCCCAGCTCCCTCCTGCCCCGTTGCTGAAGAACTCAGAGACACCAAACTGCCTTCCAGCTGCCAACATCTGCTGCCTCCAAAGCACGGCATGGGCACATCCACCCCGTAAGGAACTAATCCACAGCACCGCTGGAAATTAACTCCCCGTCCCCAAACCACATATTTGCAACTTAGGCTGACTGAGAGAGCTCTTGTAGAGGAAACTAAACCGAGACTTTTGCTGAGGACAGACCCGAGGATCGGCGCGCGGGGTCCTGGGGGGCTTTGGTATCCCACAGCCGTGGCCACCACGAGGTCTCCAGCTGTGATGATGCTCTGGGTCCACTGTAGGCACAGCCAAGAGGGGACAATGCTGGTGGGTGACTTCCTGCTGTGCATAACTCTGGGAATGGCTCCGTGCTCAGCCCCCGGCCCTGAGGGTGCTGCCCCCAGCACATGGAAGGAGTGTGAGCCCACAGGGTGCCCTGTCCCCCTCCAGCCACCCGCTTACAGGCAGGGAGTTGATAACCAGGATCCCCAAGGAAACACCTGACAAAAAATGAGTTGGCATCCAGTCCCCACAGTGCCCTGGAAGGTCCTGCCAGTCTCAGTCCCTGAATCTCCACTGGGGCCAGCCCTGAACCTCCTCCCCTCTGCTGCTGTCAGCACACCAGGAACCCTCAGGTGGCAGAAAATCCCTGAGGGGACACCAGGGTCCTGGCTGGCCACTGGTTTCACTCCCAAAGCCAGAGCAGCTCTGCCCTCGCTCCCTCTGGAGCTGCAGCCCCTGACATCCCCGTGGAGGTCTTGGAGACAAAGTGGGGAGCAGAGGCTGCCAGGGACTGTCCCCATGGGCAGGGGGCCAGTGCAGAGCTCTGAGGCCTGGCCAGGCCAGAGCCCACACAGGGAAGGGGTCTCAGCCAGGAGCAAGGTGTGACCCCCCTGGAGCTCTCCTCCCTCTGCTCAGGGGGCACCCAGCCACGTTAAAATTCCTAATTTCCAGTCGTTAATGCACTGAGCACAGTGGAGGCTGCCTCTGCTCAGACGGGAGCATCCTCCCCTGGGGCACCCTGAGGGCAGGACTGGATTGGGAGCTGCTCCCCCCGTGCCAGGCGGCTCCCCTGGCACAGCAGCCCCCGGGGAATGGGGATTTCCAGTTCCACCTCATCCAGGGAGAGCAGGAATGGCTGGGCAGGAAGGCAGGGAGGGCAGGATGGTACCTGGAGGAGAAGCAAACATTAGTCGCTATGAAAAGCAAAACCTCCCTGCTATTTTTCCTTTTAGGAAACTTGGAAACATCTCTTTTATGACATTTTCCAGTGGTTTTGCCTTGTTTTATAGCAATTGACAATATTTATATAATGACATAAACCACCATAAAGCAGGGCAGCCATGTAAATAGGTGCAAAGAGGAGGCTCCAGGGCTGCTGGAGACACCACCCGGAGGGACCCAGCTCTGCTGAGCCTCCCCTGCCACCACAAGGCCCCCCAAATTAATCTGGGTATTAGGAGAAAAATCCCACCCTGGACATCAAGCATCTCCCCCCACCAAGTCTGTGTTTCCTCCCCTTTCCCAAACTGGACTTGGTTTTCCTTATCTTGGAGCTCAAGGAGAGCTGGGGGTTTTGCAGCCAAGGAAGTGAAGCCACCATGTCCTGTGGGATAAAATCTGACCTCAGGTGTCCAAATGGAGGCTTAAAGCCCCAAAAGGGGGCTTGGATGCTGCAGTCACCATCAGCTGCTGCCAGGGAGCTCCAAAGCTGGGGACAGCACATCCCCAGGCAGCTGGGACGTCCCCAGCCTTCAAATGGTGCCTAAAGGTGACAGAATCCAACCCAAAGCCAGTTCTCCACCTGGAGAGCAGGAAGGAAAGGCCAGGGCACCTGGGGAACTGCCCACAGCACACCTGGACACCCAAGGCTCACTCCCAGTTTCCACCCTGGTCAAGCACAGCACAGCCTGGACACCCCAAACCCCCTCCAGCCCCTTCCCTGCTCCCACTGCTCCTGGAGGCTGCAGAAGGCCCCCAGCCCCTGATCCCACGGCCAGACCCCCGCAGGCACTGGCACAGCCTGGGGGCTCCGAGGGGAATGAGCTGGCACAGCAGCCTGGATGCTGGCACAGGAGGGACGTCCCCAGGCCTGTCCCTCCATCCCTGCTGGAGTTCTGTGCTTTCCATCAGCCCAGGCAAACCAACCCCTCACTGCATCCACGGCCCCAGGGCCCTTCATGTGCTCCCAGTAACCCTGACCTGCTGGAGCTGCTGCTGGAACTGGTGCAGCTGGAGCAGCTTCTGCTGGGAGGGCACTGCAGCCTCAGCTGGGAGAGCACTGCAGCCTGGGCTGGGAGGGCACTGCAGCCCGGGCTGGGAGGGCACTGCAGCCCGGGCAGGGAGGGCACTGCAGCCTCAGCTGGGAGAGCACTGCAGCCTGGGCTGGGAGGGCACTGCAGCCCGGGCTGGGAGGGCACTGCAGCCCGGGCTGGGAGGGCACTGCAGCCCGGGCTGGGAGGGCACTGCAGCCTGGGCAGGGAGGGCACTGCAGCCTGGGCAGGGAGGGCACTGCAGCCCGGGCTGGGAGGGCACTGCAGCCTGGGCAGGGAGGGCACTGCAGCCTGGGCTGGGAGGGCACTGCAGCCTGGGCAGGGAGGGCACTGCAGCCTGGGCAGGGAGGGCACTGCAGCTTCTGCTGGGAGGGCACTGCAGCCCGGGCTGGGAGGGCACTGCAGCCTCTGCTGGGAGGGCACTGCAGCCCGGGCTGGGAGGGCACTGCAGCCCGGGCTGGGAGGGCACTGCAGCCTGGGCTGGGAGGGCACTGCAGCCCGGGCTGGGAGGGCACTGCAGCCTGGGCAGGGAGGGCACTGCAGCCTCAGCTGGGAGGGCACTGCAGCCTGGGCTGGGAGGGCACTGCAGCCCGGGCAGGGAGGGCACTGCAGCCCGGGCAGGGAGGGCACTGCAGCCTCTGCTGGGAGGGCACTGCAGCCCCATTTCGGGCTCCAGAGGGGCAGCTCCTCCCTGCAGCCAGCCCTGCTCTAGGACACCCCCAGGAGAACACCCCCAGGAGAACACCTCCAGGGGACACCTCCAGGGGACACCTCCAGGAGAACACCCCCAGGAGGACACCTTGAGGAGAACACCTCCAGGAGAACACCCCTGCTGCTCCCCCAGAGGGGCACGATGCCCCCTCAGCACCTGCCCAGCCGGGGGGCACCTCTGGGGCACCGAGCCCCTTCTGACCAGCACGGACCCAGCCAGGGCCACCAGCGCCTGGGGACAGGAGTGGCACCCCCAGGGCGGCGGGGAAGGGGCTGTGGTGCCTTCAGGGAGGCTCTGGAGAGCAGCTGAAATGCCAAAACAATCATCACCGAGCGTAGCACCCCACAGAAGTGGCTTGGTCTCGTTTCTGTTTGTCCGTGTGTCCGTGCCCCTCCCGCCCCTGCCTCACCCCCTCACAAACCTGTGTTCCTTTTGGGGTTATTTTGTTTTTTGGGTTTTTTTTTATTATTTCTGTTAATATCTTGAACTGTAAATGTTGTTTAGTTATGACCATGGCAGACTGCTTTGGGCAATGTTTCTTTACAATGCATACTAATATATTATGGTTATTATATATGAATATATTTAATGACACGTGAAAAAGTTGTGGATTTTCTTATTGTTTTTCCGAGTTGTTTCTTTTTTTTCCCTTTTTTTCCCCCTTTTGTTTGTTTGTTCGTTAGATTGGCTGTAATTGACCCGAAGGAGCTTGTAACTGTTCAGCACCCCCTCGGTAGAACTAAAGTCAGAAACCAGTTGAATAAACTCTTGTAAACTGTAAAAATCTCCAGGAATTTCTGCTTTTTCCCACCCCATTGCTCAGTGAGCCTGTGGGACAAGGACCTGGGCAAGGAAATGACGGAGTCCCCTCCACGCCTGGCTGTGCCAGCGGCCCCTCGGCAGGGCTGAGGTGGCACAGCTGTTTTGGACGGGCAGTCCCAGCCTTGTCCCCGCCCAGCACCCCCAGGCAGTGGCCAGTGGCCTTGGGGACAGAGGGGTCACCGTGGGTGGGTGGCAGGGGGGTCCCCAGCAGTCCCTGTGGGCTCAGCTGTGCCCTGCAGTGGGACAGAGCCAAAACCTGTGGGACCCCACCCAGAGCTGGGGACAGGTGGGGACAGCCAAAGCCTGGAGTCAGGACAGCTGCCAGCCCCCTCTGGCCCCGCTTCTGTCCCGTCCAGGGGCTGCTGAGCAGTGCTGGCCCTTCCTGCCCTGCCCACCCTGCAGGGCTCTGCCAGCTCCCCCTGCCCACCCCACAGGGCTCAGGGCTCTGCCAGCTCCCCCTGCCCACCCTGCAGGGCTCAGGGCTCCCTCAGCTCCCCCTGCCCACCCTGCAGGGCTCCCTCAGCTCCCCCTGCCCACCCTGCAGGGCTCAGGGCTCTGCCAGCTCCCCCTGCCCACCCTGCACGGCTCAGGGCTCCCTCAGCTCCCCCTGCCCACCCTGCAGGGCTCAGGGCTCTGCCAGCTCCCCCTGCCCACCCTGCAGGGCTCAGGGCTCTGCCAGCTCCCCCTGCCCACCCTGCAGGGCTCAGGGCTCTGCCAGCTCCCCCTGCCCACCCTGCAGGGCTCAGGGCTCCCTCAGCTCCCCCTGCCCACCCTGCAGGGCTCCATCAGCTCCCCCTGCCTACCCTGCAGGGCTCTGCCAGCTCCCCCTGCCCACCCTGCAGGGCTCTGCCAGCTCCCCCTGCCCACCCAACAGGGCTCAGGGCTCCCTCAGCTCCCCCTGCCCACCCTGCAGGGCTCCCTCAGCTCCCCCTGCCTACCCTGCAGGGCTCAGGGCTCCCTCAGCTCCCCCTGCCCACCCTGCAGGGCTCTGCCAGCTCACCCTGCCCACCCTGCAGGGCTCAGGGCTCCCTCAGCTCCCCCTGCCCACCCTGCAGGGCTCCCTCAGCTCCCCCTGCCCCATCCAGGATCAGCAGGGCCAGCGTTGGTGGCCAGGCAAGGGCTGGTGGCACCAACAGCAAAGAGAACTGGAGCTGGGGGGAACTGAGGCACCAAAACACTTCCAGGGACAAAACTCCAGGCAAAAGGTGCTGCCAAGTGCTGGGGTCAGCCCAGCTGACCCGAGCCTTCAGCAGGGCTGGGAATTTACGAACCCAAAACCACGCCGGGGGCGGAAATGTCAGATCTTTATTGCAGGGACAAACGGGTCACAAGTGGCAGCCCTCTGCTCCCAGGGGCAAATGGCCTTCCCAGAGTGCAGGTGGCCACTCGTCCAGAGGTGACACGGTGCCTCTGGGAAGGGGGGATGAGGCTTTCCCACGGAGGGCTGGACCTGGAGAGGTTTTCCCCCCTGGTCCCGGCAGGCAGTGTGGGAGAGGAGCCACCCACACACCCAGCTCAGCCCAGGAACCAGGGAGTGGGAAAGTGCCCAGCAGCATTCCAGGATGATCCCTGCTCTCCTGCAGGAGCTGGGGATTGCT
This sequence comes from Haemorhous mexicanus, assembly GCF_027477595.1. Classification (NCBI taxonomy): domain Eukaryota; kingdom Metazoa; phylum Chordata; class Aves; order Passeriformes; family Fringillidae; genus Haemorhous; species Haemorhous mexicanus. Next base: position 773,639 of record NC_082360.1, read on the forward strand.
CCCAGGGCGCCGGGACATCCAAGTGCCTGGGGCACACACCAGGCCTGCCCCAGCACTGGGATGCTGATCTGGAAGCAGCTGAACGCCTGAGCACGTCCTCCAGGGCAGAGATGGAGGAGGTGGCAGCGAAGGCCAAGGCTGGGATGTCTCTGGGCACATTCCAGGAAGATCTTTGCTTGGAGAAGCCACTCCAGGTTGGCTCCTCCACTGCTGCTGGGAGCCAAACCCCGGCGTCTCTCGTATTTTATCCTTCCTTCTTCTTTAGTGGGGCAGGGAGACAGAAAAGCTTCCCTGCACACAGCAGAGCGCTGCCAAATCCACTGCTTTTTAATAAAATTCCTCAGCCACACGACACTTTAAATGCTACCTAAAGGGCAAGGCTGAGAACCCCTTGGCTGGCCAGCACAAGGAACAAGTCCTGCTGTTTCCACCCTTCCCAGGAGCTCTCAGGAAAAATGTGCTGGAGGGCCCAGCAGGTCAGAAAAGCCTCTGAAATCCTGGGTCAGAACAAAGTGCTGGGGAATGCTGACCAGGATGAGTTCCACGTCCCTCCTGCATGTCCTGGGAATTCAAACAAAGCCCTAATTCCCTCCAGAAGTGGCAGTTTTAATCAGGAGCCCAGAAGTGGCAGTTTTATTCAGGAGCCCAGGCCCGTGGTCGGGCTGAACAAAGCCCACGTTGCTCTCTGGCTGTCACTGAAGATCCACGGGGCTGCTCCAGAGCTGGCAGTGAAATCCTGCTCCAGGTCTGGAGGCTGCTGCTGAGGAACAGCTCCAGGAGCATTCCCAGTGTCCACAGAGCTGCAGGCATGCACGGGTTTGGAACTCCTCTCCAAAACCTTTCCTTGGTTGCAGCTGGAGCAGCCCTGCCTACAGCTCCACTGCCAATCTGACATCAGCAGTAACTCACAACCCTGCCTTGAGAACCGAGCACATCAAACCAGCCCTGCCTGCCCCTGCCCTCTCTGACAGCCCCGAGGTGAAACATCTCTCCAGGAAAACTGACCAGGCACAGCCTGGGCTGCCCTTGGCAAGGCTTCAAGGGTTTTCTGCAGCAGAGCACGAGGACAGCTCCAGAGGAGCCCCAGCCTCCAGCCTCTCCCCCAGCTCTGAGTGGTGAGGATGGGCACAGAGCCCTGGCTGGAGCTGGAGCTCTGGGCCTTTCTCCCCACCAAGCTCCTGTCTCCTGTGCCCTCCCTGGGAGCACAAAGACAGGGAAATGCTCTCTGGATCCAGGGGACAGCCCCCACAGCTGCAGGACTGTCCCAGGTGAAGAAGAGAAGCTCTGGATCCCTGGGAATGTTCCAGGTTGGACACTGGGGCTTGCAGCAAGCTGGGCCAGCAGAAGGTGTCCCTGCCCAGGGCAGGGTGGCACTGGATGGGATTTCAAGTCCTTCCCATCCAAACCACGCTGGGGTCCCACGGGGTACTCAGGAGCTCCCTGCCTCTGCTTCCTGCAGAACTCCATCCTCTTCATCTTCCTCCACGGCTCTCAGGCTCAGAGCCTGGGTCCAAGCTCCAGCCAACAGCTGCACCCTGAAGGAGACCACTGAGGGTGACCTGCAGCCTCCAAACCATGACAAAGGGGCAGTGCCCAAGGGCCAGCCGGGGGAAACTGAGCCCCGAAGAGAAGAATGGATTTGTGCCAGCCAAGAGGGGACAGAGAGCACCAGGACAGCCTGGTTCCCACCTGCCAGAGCAGTGCTGGGTGTGCTGTGGGCAGAGGGAAAGCAGGGCCAAAGCCAGGTGAGAGCTGTGACAGAGACACCACCAGGGCAGGTGAGGGCCCGCCCTCGCAAGTCTGACAGATCTGGCACAACACACACAGAGCCTGAAAGAAATTGCTGATTTCCTTCTCCAGACCAGCTCTTGGGATATGGCAGCGTTGGATAAACCACTCACAGACAACACAAGACAGGAGGAAACAACAAAACCCCAGGCAGAGAAACTGTATAGAAATGGATCAGCTTTAATCAGCATTTATTGCTTGCTCTATTATTCCTGAAATCAAACTGACGTGTAACAAAATAATTATTCTCTTGGCCAGAAGCAAACATTTAATACTTCTTTTTCATTAGTTTTGAAATAGGTAATCCTTCCTCTCAGCTGCAGAAGGGTGTGAGAAGCTGTCAAAGGAGGAGCCAGAGCTCAGTGAGGACCTTAACTGTGGTGCATCTCCCGAGGCCAGGCTGGCAGGGCCCCCGGGGAGCACACGAGGGCAGAGCTCTCTCTCACAGGCTGGGCTGAGCCCTGCTGCTGCTCAGTCCCCATCCCTGGGGATCAGCAACTCTGCAGTAACTCCATCCCCGGGGATCAATAACCCAGTAATAACCATCCCTGGGGATCAATAACCCATCAATAACCATCCCTGGGGATCAATAACCCACCAATAACACCCCTGGGGATCAATAACCCACCAATAACACCCCTGGGGATCAATAACCCACCAATAACCGTCCCTGGAGATCAATAACCCCCCAATAACCGTCCCTGGAGATCAATAACCCACCAATAACCATCCCTGGAGATCAATAACCCCCCAATAACCATCCCTGGGGATCAATAACCCACCAATAACACCCCTGGGGATCAATAACCCACCAATAACCATCCCTGGGGATCAATAACCCACCAATAACCATCCCTGGAGATCAATAACCCACCAATAACCATCCCTGGGGATCAATAACCCACCAATAACCATCCCTGGGGATCAATAACCCACCAATAACATCCCTGGGGATCAATAACCCACCAATAACCGTCCCTGGGGATCAATAACCCCCCAACCCCCCGGTGGTTCCGCGCAGCCCCGGCGGTTCCGTGCAGCCCCGGTGGTTCCGCGCAGCCCCGGTGGTTCCGTGCAGCCCTGGCGGTTCCGCGCAGCCCCGGGGGTTCCGTGCAGCCCCGGTGGTTCCGTGCAGCCCCGGTGGTTCCGTGCAGCCCCGGTGGTTCCACCCAGCCCCGGCGGTTCCGCGCAGCCCCGGAGGTTCCGTGCAGCCCCGGCGGTTCCGCGCAGCCCGGGTGGTTCCGTGCAGCCCCGGCGGTTCCGCGCAGCCCCGGTGGTTCCGTGCAGCCCCGGTGGTTCCGCCCAGCCCGGTGGTTCCGCGGGGCTGTCCCGGCCGCAGCCGTGCCCAGGCCGGCCCTCGATCAGAGCACTGCCCTGCAGGAGGGTCCATCCCAAAGCGGGAACGCCGCTGCTCTCCATGGCACTCCGGGGCTTTGGTCCGCAGCCCTGGCGTGCCTGAGCTCGGCGAGCTGCGCAGGGCTGCAGCAGCAGCAGCAGCAGCAGCAGCAGCGAGGGCCCAAATGCAGGAGAGCTGGGTCCATCCCCCTGCTGCAGCGGCCTGAGTGCCAGGGGAAGGTGGGATGAGATCCTGCGGGTGGGATGAAATCCTTTTCCCACTGGAATCCTGCAGATCCCACCGAGCTCCTCGGCCAAGGAGAGCAGGGCTGCAGTGGGGTCATTCCCAGCTGTGCAGTTTGTCCAGGCTGCAGTGGAGCTCATTGCCAGCCGTGTAGTTCGTTCCCCAGGATGGATGGAGCTCATTCCCAGCCGTGCAGTTCGTTCCCCACGATGGATGGAGCTCATTCCCAGCTGTGCAGTTTTTTCCCTGCTGCAGTGGAGCTCATTCCCAGCTGTGCAGTTTTTTCCCTGCTGCAGTGGAGCTCATTCCCAGCTGTGCAGTTCGTTCCCCAGGATGGATGGAGCTCAATCCCAGCCGTGCAGTTCGTTCCCCAGGATGGATGGAGCTCATTGCAGCCCTCAGCAGGTCCCTGCCCCAGCCCTGGGCTGCCCTGGAGCAGCTGCCCCGGCAGCTCGGGGTTACCCCGTGGGCCAGAGCGCGACCACAGCGATGGCGATGAGCAGCAGCACGATCACCACCAGCAGCCCTGCAGGGACAGAGCGGGGCTCAGGCTGCTGCCTTCAGCATGCACACACGGATTGCTGTGAATCCTTTCCTCCTCCTCCCCCTGCTCACCCCGACAGGCCCGCACCGCTGACCTGAGCAGAGCCCTGGCCCCAAACCCCACGCTGGCAGAGCGACCTTCCCTTCCTGACCCCACAAATCAGAATTTCCCAGCAGGGCCTGTGGGGTACCTTCCTCCCTGAACATCTGCCAGAAACACCAAGGGATGTCTTTAACTCACAGCCAGGCCGGCTGAGCTTTGCTAGAATCCCTCTGTACCATCCCACTGGGGCAAAGGATTATTCAGGAGGAAATCCACACTGCAGCAGGAAATTGTCTCCGACACAAAGTACTCCTGCTTTCAGACAGAACTCTGTGCAGGGCTGGCCTGGGGAAACAGGGATCATCCAGCCTGGAGAGAATCCCACAGTGCCCTGCCCACCTCTGTCTGTGTGCCCCATCCTGCCCCAAACTCACTGGATCCCTGCAGAGCTCAGTGACAAACGAGATGGCACAAAATGGGATCCCTCCCCTCTCCCTAAGTCCCCATTTCCCAGCAGGAACCCTCCCCTTTCTCTCCCATTTTTCAGAGGAAAGGAAGAAATATGTTAGTGGGAACACCCTGGATCCACCTCCCAAACCACCCCCAATAAACAAACTCCTCACCCAGCTGGATCCCTGTGCTGGGCACTGGCATCCCACCCATGGCATGCCCTGGGCTTCAACCATCTTTCAATTAAGAGGCTTTTCTTTGTGCTCAGTATCTGCTGTGAGCAGCCTCCCTGCCCGAGCTGAGGGAATGCAGAGGGTTCCAAGAGTGGAAAACCTGTCCCTTCCTCCCTCTGCTCACTGAGGACTATTACTCAACCACTTACAGTATTTACAAGTCCAGCTCATGGCAATTTAAAAAAAAAAGGATGTATTGAAACAAACTCCTCCTTCCAAGCTGGAAAAGGATATTAGACACTGCTTTTTGTAAATAGTGTCATGTTTTCTGTGCAGAAACTGTTCCTCTGCCAGGGCGCCAGGATTTTTTTTTCCAGGGAAATAAGAGTTGCCACCAACAGTATTTTTTTCTCTTATGCTGAGCTGAAACCATTTGTGATCCCATCCATCCCTGTCCTCTGGCACTGGGAGCCATTCCCTGGCTCCTGTCCCTCCATCCTTGTCCCCAGTCCCTCTCCAGCTCTCCTGTGGCCCCTTCAGGCTCTGGAAGGGATCTGAGCTCTCCCTGGAGCCTTCTCCTCTCCAGGCTGAGCAGCCACCACTTCCTCACCCTTTCAGTCCTGAATTTTTTACACCTCAATGTACGTTCTGGAGTTTTCAACAGAGCCAGAAGCAAATCATTTGCCTAAATGGGGAAGAAGTAAGATCTGATAAAGCTGCCCCATTCCCATTCTCTGTTATGCTTTGCACTGGAGGGAGAAGTTTTAGAGGGTGCAAATCCTTCACACAGTTTCAGTGTAACAGAGTTTATGGACTCCAGCAATTAAGAGACAACTGAGATCAGTGCTTGGCAAATCCTCCCTAGGTGTGAATTCCTAATGTACAGGGGGGAGTTAATGGGCTGTAATTATTCTTTGACAAGAAAAACTGCACACAAACCCCAAATGATCCCCAGCAGGCAGAGGGGAAGGTGGGGGCTAAAAAAGGATTGCTAATGGCACTGCTGAGTGAGGGACCTGCAGGGCACAGTCAGGGCACTGAGAGAGGGGACAGCAAAGTGAAATAAACTGAAATAAACCTCCTTCCACCCCTGGAAAAAGCAGGAAAAACCCTGCAGCCCAAAAGGTGAAGGGCTGTCCTTGTCCCAGCTGAGGTGGGAGCTGCTGAGCCCAGGGCTGCCAGGCCAGGGGCACTGGGCACACACAGCACACACACAGCCCCAGGCACCCTCCCACCACGAAGAGCAGCTGCTGCACACATTTCCCTGCACCACAGAACAGCAGATCAGAAGGATCTGGAGGTTTTAAACCTGGCTCTTTCACATGCTTTCCCCACAAAAGCCGTGGATAGGATCTGACAGGAATTCTGCAGGAGGTCCCTGCCTGCTTTGCCTTTTTTTGCTCAAATGCTATGAAAAATAAAAATTCCCCTTGACAAGAAACCCTCGAAGAGAGGTTCAGGAATCAAAGCCTTTCTTAAAGTCAACAGGAGTCAGAAGAGACCAAAGGAAAGGTTCTCGTGCAAAAGGAAACAGCACCAGAATACAAATCCCAACTGCACCCCGGGGCAAGGTGGGAAGCAGGAATCCCTGAGCAGCTCCTGAGCCAACCACCACGGCAGGCTGCAGTGAATGCCACGCTCCTGGGGCTCCCTGTGCTCCAGGAGCTGGGGCACTGCTCCAGCTGGGAGCCAGGGCTGATCCAGCTGGGAGCCAGCGCTGATCCAGCTGGGATCCAGTGCTGATCCAGTGCTGCTCCAGCTGGGATCCAGTGCTGATCCAGTGCAGATCCAGCTGGGATCCACTGCTGATCCCCCACTGCTGATCCAGCTGGGATCCAATGCTGATCCCCCACTGCTGATCCAGTGCTGATCCAGCTGGGATCCAGTGCTGATCCCAGTGCTGATCCCAGCGCTGATCCCAGTGCTGATCCCAGTGCTGATCCAGTGCTGATCCCAGTGCTGATCCCACTGCTGATCCCACTGCTGATCCCACTGCTGATCCAGTGCTGATCCCAGTGCTGATCCCAGTGCTGATATTCCCTCACTGGGGATACCCAGAGAGCAAACACAGCCAAGTGTGGTTGGGTCCTGGACTAAATGCTGATTTCAGCCCATTAAAAAACTCTAAGGCTGTGCACGTGTGTGGGGTAACTCCTGTGCCCTGACTTCAGAAGCTGCAGGGCTGCATCCAAGTCCATTTCAGCAATGTCCAGCTTGCATCTGGTAAATCCCACCCCAAACTGAGCCCATGGCAGTGCCCAGGCAGCCCTGCACCCTGCCCTAAATCCCACCCCAAACTGTGCCCATGGCAGTGCCCAGGCAGCCCTGCACCCTGCCCTAAATCCCACCCCAAACTGTGCCCATGGCAGTGCCCAGGCAGCCCTGCACCCAGCCCTAAATCCCACCCCAAACTGTGCCCATGGCAGTGCCCAGGCAGCCCTGCACCCTGCCCTAAATCCCACCCCAAACTGTGCCCATGGCAGTGCCCAGGCAGCCCTGCACCCTGCCCTAAATCCCACCCCAAACTGTGCCCATGGCAGTGCCCAGGCAGCCCTGCACCCAGCCCTGAGCATCCCCAGCACCTGTCAGTGAACATTTCTGGGAACAGCAGCTCTCCTTGGGGTTTTCCCTGTCTTTCCTGCTGATCTGAGTGTCGTGTCACTCCCAGGTTCAACACTGGTGTCTTTTATAGATGATAAAATGATAATAAATAGCATGCTTGGACTTTAAAGAGCCTGTATAGCATTATCCATTATCTGGAACACGCAGCTAGGTTGAGGCCAAGGAAGTTATATTCCCACAGAACTCTCTATCCAGAAGTTTATGAATAAGTCTTCTTTTATAAGGGACACGGAGCAGTAACTTTAATCACATAATTGTTGTTTTACAGGGCAGCAGAGAGGCAGGGCAAGCATGGGACCTTCTGCAAGAGGCCTGGCTGCTTTCCTCCAGGACTTCTATTTAATACCACAGCTTGAGAGAACCCAAACTCTATCTGCTGTTTCAGTGAGTTCATTTCAAGGCCGTGTTGCCAGATCTATGGCAGCAGCCCTGCCCAAATCCCCTCAAAGCCCTGCTTTGGGAGGCAGCAGAGGACCAGCCTGGAGGCTGGCTCTGAACCCTCTGCACATACCACAGGCACTCATGGCAAGCGCCCCGAGAAATCCATCTTGCTGTCCTTTATGTTCCCTGCAAAAGAGCCAAGCACTTTCTCCCCCAAAGCCATAAAATCCTTTCCCTCCAACACCTTCCCCGGGCTGGTATTCCATTTGTGCTGCATTAAGAAGCACTTGAGCAGAAATCCCACGCTATTAAGCTGCCTGGTGTGTAACTGCAGCCCATTCCTCCACCTGCAGCCCTGAGCCCACCTCTCTGGAGGTTTTCCTTTATTAGTTTTGTGACAGCCAAACGTTTTCTTGGCCGAGAGGGCCGGGGGGACGCTCCTCAGCAACCCGGCCCTTATTGCTTCTGACCTTCCTTTTCACCTGCTCTGCCTGCAGAAATCCAGCCCTGCCCTTGCAGCTCGCAGCCCTGACACCCAAATCACTGGCAGGTCTCAGAGAAATCAAGAGCAGGCTCCGCCAGGTTATTAAAGGCTCCAAATGTTCCTGTGTTTCCTTGGCTTAGAGGAGGGGGAAGAGGCACTCCTCAGAGAAGCTGAGCTCCTTGGAAACAACAACTATGGCATTATTAATTCCTTATTTGGAAGAAAGAACAGCCCAGGTCGTTCCTGTGTGAGATGAAAAGGCTCTGGGCCTGTGAGTTATTGCACATTTGGAGCTGCTCATGCGATGCCAGATTAACCCAAAAAAACGATTTATCTGAGGGGAAGGTGCAGGCTTTGTTTGTGCACTTCAACTCCTCAGTCAACATTATTTCACACGCCAGAAATTGCATTTTTGTGGGGTTTGGTCACCTCAGGTCGGAGCTAGGACTCCCTCTGGGGCACACAGATGAGTTTGGTGCCAACACAAGCTGTGACCAGGGCGTGGAGATCCCTCAGGTCACTGACACAAGGGCCTGTGGGCAAACAAAGCGGGGCTGAAAGCCAGCAGGGTGAGAACCATCCCTAGCAGAAACAAACCTCAGGTCAGCCCAGGAGCAGCGTGGAGAGAGTTTATATCAAACCTTTCTGACTTCAGCACTCAAATAACCCCAAACTTCGGCTCCCAAACCCCACGGGCAGCCTGGCTGAGGGCAGGCAAGTGAGATAAGTGTTTCTTTAATCCATTATTGTTGCACTCCAATTTGCTTCTTTGTTAATCTCCTTTTAGTCCCAGAGCCATGCCAGGTAATGCCCTGAACTGCTTCCAAGCACAACTGCCCCGAAATCCCAAATCCTTCCAGGAGAGGCACAAGCCCAAGCTCACCCCAAGCTCGGGGCTCTGCTCCCAGCCCCCACTGCTGCTCAGGTTTCAGCAGCCCTGGGGCTGCTGCTCCAAGGCAAGGTCACTCCTGCCTTTGGAAGGCTCAGCTCCAGGGCTCTGGGGAGCCCCACTGGACTGTGTGTCTGCTGAGCCATTCCTGAGCTCCTGCTCTGCCCTGGGAACCACAGGCCAGCAAGGGCAGCTCAAAGGCAGGAGAGCTTCCCATGGAAATGAGGAAATTTAAATTATTGTACCTTCTCAGCCACCAGAAGTTGAGACAGACATTTGTTGGGAGCTGAAGACAAGGCAAGAGCACAGCAAGAACTGAACTGTCACAAGTTTCAACTTTCAGAGGAGTCTGTGGGAAAGGGAACACTGGGAGCTAAATCTGAACCTCCTTTAAATAGCACAGGTAGCTGGGAGAGGACAATGGTGGGGGAATGGTTCAGGTGCCTCTGAGCCACAAGGACTGAAGCAGAGAGCTTTAAAGCAATCCCCACCTGAACACCTCCTGCAAAACCCCGGGAAATAAAATCAATTCCTGGACTCACCACTGCATCGGGAGCAGGCGTGGGAGGCAGCAGCTTCCCCATCCCAAAAACCCCAAATCAACCCAAAAGTGGCAACCTCAACCCACCTCTGCCTGTTCTGAGGGGTGGGCTGGGGCAGAGCTGTGCAGATCCCCCAGCCCCAGACTGGAAACATCCTCATGGATTTTCCTGCTGCTCCTCTGCAGTGACTTCACGACTTTCCTCGCCTGGCCCCACACCACCACCAGACTCCTTCCAGCCCCAAAGGTCACTGGCAGATGTGGTTACTGGATTTCTCTGCATGTGGCTTGTTTTTCTTCCCCTTTTTTTAATTAAACAAGCACACAGAGTTTCCAGCTGTCCTTCCTCCAGACTCCTGGGCATCCTTTCCCTTGCATCAGGCCCAGCCAGGAGCAGGAGCAGCTGAGGGACCTCAGCATTTCTGCAGCCTGGAACGGGACCTGTGGAGGTGCCACACGCCTCCATGTGCTCCTTTCCCAGGAGAAAGGAAACAAAACAGCTCAAAGAGGAGCACCAGGCTTCCAAAAATCCCTCATTTCATATGAGGGTCACTCAGCTCCCTCCAGTGAGCCCAACCAAGCCAAAGGCGCCACCTGAACCCTTTTGCTCTGGAAAAGCCAGCAGAAGGGTGAGAAAGCACAGGTGTCACTGGGGTATCCCCATCTCCAGCAGAAGATACCCCCCCAGGCCATCAGCCCCGAGGAACAGCAGGGTTTGCCAGGAACTGTGCCATGGACCTTGAGGAGCTGTGGTGGGGAGAGCAGCTGGGACCAGGCAGTGCAGGACAGGCAGGGAAAGCTCTCCTGGCCACAGGAAATCCAAGGTTCCTGATGGGAAACCCAGCCAGGTGGGACCCTGGGCAGCAGCAGCCACAGAGCACTGGAGGGGCTCCTCTCCCTGGGGGACTGCCCAGCCCTGGCTGCAGGGAGCCACAGCCAAGGCCAGCCCAGAGCTGGGGCAGTGTCCTGCGGGCTGGGGCTCTCCCAGATCCCTGTCTCCACGGACCTTCTCCAGCTCAGCTTCCCTGCCAGCCCCAGCCCCAGCTCCAGCAGGGGATGCCGAAGCCCAGCCCAGCTGGCAATCTCCAGAGGGTTTTCCTGAAAGGAAGGGTCAGAGCCCAGCCCTGCTACCTGCAGCAGGCTGGGGACAGGCAGAAGCTGTGACAGATGATCTCAGCAGGGAACTGCTGCCCCTGCACCACTTTCCCCAGTAAAAACAAACGGGCAAAGAAAAAGGATCCAATGAAAGGGCAGCTCTGCTGGCCTGGCACACAAGGGACATCTGCCCACGTCCATCTGCCACCAGCCCCACACCCTGCCTTTGTTTTTGGTGGGGTCACTCTTCTGCCATTGTGGCTGCCTGAACTGCCTCCCCAGGACACCAGGGCCAGACAGGGAAAAAGGTGGGAACGTGGGGAGAAGGAGGAGGCAACCACCAGCTCTGCTTAGATGCATCACTAAATTGTCCCACCAGGCTCTTCAATCACTTGGGAAAGGATTATCTTTTGCCTCTGCCTTTGTTTTTCACTCTGGCAAGGGCTGGGATGGCTCCCTCCCTGCTTGCATGGATGTATTACAGCACCAAGATGCTTCCAAAGGGTTTCCAGCATCCCATGAAAAAAATAAACAAGAAATAAAACCAATCCCAGCTCAGCCAAACGAGCGGAACAGCAAGAGCCACGACCTCAGAGTTCTGCTGATCCACCTGAACCTGCAGGGCCAACTGCCCCACAAGGCACTGGCCCAGAGGAGCCCCCACTCAAAAGGATCAGCCTGTGTTCATGTCAGTCACTTGAGGGGGATTAAGTGTTCCTGAAGGCTGCTCCATGTGTCTCCGATTTTCCGAGTGCCCTGCTCACCCAGGAATCACAGGAACTTCTGGAAGTGGGCCCTGCTGGCTCCCCCGTGCCCGGGATGCCTGGCTGAGTGCTCTGCAGGGCTGAGATTTCCATACAAATTGCAAAGCTCCTAAATGGCTTCCTCAGCACAGGGCCGGGGGTGGAAACGGGAGAATATTTAATGATTAGTTCCTTATGGCTCCCACATTCCTGAAGCATATTTCTCGCAGTCCCTGGAACACTCCTGCATTCTTGATTGCAAAATGGCAATAAGTGATTTCCTTTAAAAGCCTCATCTTTTATTGAAATACTAAAAATACCCCACTAGCCCCAGTGCACTGCAGCCTCTCTCTCTCCTGGACAGGCCCCATCAACCCTGATGTATTCTGTTTTGAAGACAGCAATAAACATTTCAGCATGGGCCCTTCAATCCACTCCATAACAGATCTTGCATTTCCAGTGGAGCCCTCCTAGCACCATAAATCATCTTTACACAGACTTAAGTATGAGAAACTCCAGCTCAAAAACCAGCATGGACTTTTTTTTTTTTTTTTTTTTCTTTTTAGAAATTAAGAATGGGCACAAAACAGTCAAGAATTGAATGTGTGACAGCTTTAAGCAGGAAACCACTGGGCTGACCCTGTAAAGCAGGGCTGCTGCTCCAGTCAATCCACTTGACACAAACCTACCCTGGTGGGTGAAAAAACTCAGCAAAACCTCCCTGCACACCCAGTCCACCCGGACAAACACAGCTTTCAGGTCTGGGACACTCGGGCTGCTGATTTAGAAGCCACAGATGAAGATTGATGACCCTGCACGCCTGAACTGCTCCCACACACCCAGAACTCCTCTGGTTTCTCCAGTCCACGCAGCCTGGAAGCCCAAACTGCTCTCCCCTCTGCTCATGATGTCTCTCTCCAGCTGCTGCAGGGCTTGGAGGAAGCTCAGAGATAGCTCCAGGTGCACAGCAAGGAGGCTCCAGCCTGAGCCAGGACTGATGTCCTGGCTGAGCTGAGGGGCTTCTCCAGGAGCAGCACTGAGCAGCCACGACCAAGAGCTGTGACAGGAGCAGCCAGCCCTGCTGTGGCTCCTGCTGGAGCCCCCAGGAGCCAGCAGGGATGGAATTCTCACCACTCACAAAAACACCAGGAGGAAACGGACCATGGAAGGTTCTAGTACCACTCAGTGCTCCCAGCAGGGTCAAGTAAGGGAGCTGGGCTGGATGATCCTTGTGCATCCCTTCCAACCCGAGATATTCCATGATTCAAGCAGCAGGCTCAGGTCCTGAGCCCTGGGAACCCTTGGGAAGGCCAGGGAGCTGCTGAGGGTCCCACAGCCTGGATCCCTGGGTGAAGGCCAGAGATGTGCCCCCTGTCCTTGGGAACCCTTGGGAACCCTTGGGAACCCTTGGGAACCCTTGGGAGCTGCTGGGGGTCCCACAGCCTGGATTCCTGGATAAGGCCAGAGATGTGCCCCTGTCCTTGGGAACCCTTGGGAGCTGCTGAGGGTCCCACAGCCTGGATTTCCTGGATAAGGCCAGAGATGTGCCCCCTGTCCTGAGCCCTGGGAACCCTTGGGAGCTGCTGAGGGTCCCACAGCCTGGATCCCTGGGTGAAGGCCAGAGATGTGCCCCCTGTGCTGAGCCCCAGCTGCTCTCAGAAGGCTCTTCCCAGCCCACCAAAGCTGCTCTGGGAAGCCCAGCACAGCAGGGACAGCACCCTGCAGTGGGAAAGGGCTTTTCACCTCCAACACAGCCTGAGCAAAGGGGAAAAGCCTTGGTGTCCTCCTGGCTGGATCTCTGAACATTCAGGTGAAGCTTCCTTGATGTGAACATCAACCCCCCTTGGATGAGGAGTGCTCCAGCCCAGTTTCTGCTGGGTGCAGCCTGCCTGGAGAATTCTTGACACAGATACAGCTGTTGTTTCGTTGGGAATTGTGTTTTCACAACTCAAAGAACAATCCTGCTTTTAGAAACTTGCTCAACCTTTGGCAATGCAGCCTCATCAGCAGAGAAAACTGCAGAAAGCAGCAACCAAATCCTCCTTATTAATACCATTTACAGCTGCTAACAACTCCAAGAACCTTCTAGAAATGCCAAGGGAAACAGGGTGGGTGACACAATCCCTTGCAAACCGCTGGGCCAATGTACACAAGGATTGTGATAAGAAATTAGCTCTGACTTGCACAATCACTTTAAAAGCTTTTGGAAAATGGAGTCAGAGGAGCAGGAGGCTGATAAAATAACAGAGTTCAGTAGCAATGCGAAAATTTCGTGCAGATGAAGTAGGGAATTCAATCCTTGCTGAATTCTTGACATCATTTCGATGTTAACAGAAGTTTCTTCTCCAAAAAAAGAAGGCAAGGCACCCTTAAAGCCCACACACAGATCCCTGACTCCTATTTGCAGAGCACTACACAGAACTATTTTGGTTTTGGACGACTGCACTGTCTCATGTGTCAGGATGACTATTTGATTTTCTTTTATTCTTTAATTTCAGCCTCGAGCAGAGCCAAACCTGCACAATTTATGCACGTGCAGTGCAAGAGGTCCCCTCTCATTTCGTGTCAAAAAATAAAGAAAAAAGAAAAAAAGAAGAGGAAGGAGGAGGAGGGAAAAGCTGAGCATCACTGCATCTCTGCATCTCTGCATCTCTGCATCACTGCATCTCTGCATCTCTGCATCACTGCATCTCTGCATCTCTGCACCTCTGCATCACTGCACCTCTGCATCTCTGCACCTCCCTAAAGCCCCAGAGGTTTGAGGGCCCGACTGCAGGGCCCTGCTCTGCCAAGAGCCCCAGCAGTGGCACCAAGGACACGAGGGACAGGCTGGGAACAACGGAGCTCGGGTGACAGGAGCAGGGTGTCACTGTGTCACTGTCACTGTGTCACTGCCATGTCACTGTGTCACTGCCATGTCACTGTGTCACTGCTGTGTCACTGTGTCACTGCTCTGGGAACAACGGCAGCTCCGGTGACAGGAGCAGGGTGTCACTGTGTCACTGTGTCACTGCTGTGTGATTGCTATGTCACTGCTGTGTCACTGCTGTGTCTCTCTGTCACTGCTCTGTCACTGTGTCACTGCTGTGTCACCGTGTCACTATCACTGTGTCACCATGTCACCGTGTCACTGTGTCACTGTGTCACTGCTGTGTCACTGCTGTGTCACCATGCCACTGTCACTGTGTCACCATGTCACCATGTCACCGTGTCACTGTGTCACCGTGTCACCGTGTCACAGCTCTGTGCCCCCACCCCAGTGGGGATTTCTGCCTGGAGCCCCAGCAGAGCCCTGGCAGAGCCTGCAGAGGGCTGGAACCTTCTCTGGTGCCTCTGAAGGTGCTGTGTCCCATCCCTGGCAGTGCCCAAGGCCAGGCTGGACAGGGGACAGTGGGAGGTGTCCCTGCATGGCAGGGGTGGCACTGGATGTCCCTCCTTTAATGTCCTTCCCAACCCAAACCACTCTGGGATTCTGCATTTTGCATCCCATTTTCCTTTTGGAGAACACTGCCCCTTTTCAGCTCCCTGAGGTTATTCCCAGATACGTGTGGGGGCTGACAGAGAAAATGAGAAATATATAAAATTAAGGAAAAAAAATCTGTGTAAGGATTGGAGCCTGTTATCAAACAAACAACCAGCAGCAAAACACTTGGAGCCATCAGCTGCCTGATTCACTAATTTCTTTTTTTTTCCTGGAGTCTAATCCTACAGTTAAATCTACAGAGCTTTTCCCCTCACACTTCTAGGGGGAGAAGAAACCCCCCCAGCAGGGAGGCACGTAAATCTGCCCGGATCATTTGTCTGAGAGCTGCTCTGCCCACAGCCAGGATGCTCCAGGTGCTTTTGCAATAGCTCTGTTTGATAGAATTACCAGCACTGTCCCTTATTAATCATGTTGCCACTACAGGTCCCTCTGGGGTGCTTGCTTATCCCAGACTTTTCCAAACTCTTCCAGTTTCCTCTCCATTTATTAAAAGATGAGCACAGTTAAAGCAAAGCCCTGCTACTGCAGAACAGAAGGGGAAATAAGGGGGGAGAGAGGGAAAATCCCCGTTACGCCTGACTTCTCCTGTTCCCAGAAGAACCTCCCCCAGAGCACGGGTCTGTCTTTGTCCCCCTGGCTGTGCAGCCCTGGCTGGCTAAGGCAGCATTGAGATTCAAGGAACACATCCCTGGATGTTGCTGTTTGAGCCGGGATCATTGGAAGAAGTCTGGTATTGGCACAAGGCCTGGGAGCGCTGCACTCACGGAGCTCCTGCAGCCTGGGTGTGCTCCAGAGCCAGCCTGGAGAGCTCTGCTGGCCGGGGAACAAAGCCCTGGCACCCGCAGGACTGAGCCCTGCTGAGCTGCAAGGCGCTCCAAACACTCCCAGTGCAGCAGGAGAATGCACACCAAGGCAGTGGCAGTCCCTGGGCTGGCACAGAGAGGGAATGCTTAGCCCTGCACAGCCCCCACAGTGCCCGGCACGGGAGCGGGGAGTGAGGCCAGGGGTGCTGGGGTGGAGGGCAGGGAGGGCACGGAGGGCAGGGAGGGCAGTCCTGGGCAGGGAGGGCAGGGAGAGCAATCTGGGATGGAGGGCAGGGAGAGGAATCCTGGGCAGGGAGGGCAGTCCTGGGCATGGAGGGCAGGAAAGGCAGTCCTGGGATGGAGGGCAGGGAGGGCAGGGAGGGCAGTCCTGGGTATGGAGGGCAGGGAGGGCAGTCCTGGGCATGGAGGGCAGGGAGAGCAGTCCTGGGATGGAGGGCAGGGAGGGCATGGAGGGCAATCCTGGGCAGGGAGAGCAATCCTGGGCAGGGAGGGCAATCCTGGGATGGAGGGCAGTCCTGGGCAGGGAGGGCACGGAGGGCAGTCCTGGGATGGAGGGCAGTCCTGGGCATGGAGGGCAATCCTGGGCATGGAGGGCAGTTCTGGGATGGAGGACAGGGAGAGGAATCCTGGGCAGGGAGGGCAGGGAGAGCAATTCTTGGCAGGGAGGGCAGGGAGGGCAGTCCTGGGCATGGAGGGCAATCCTGGGCATGGAGGGCAGTCCTGGGCAGGGAGGGCAATCCTGGGATGGAGGGCAGTCCTGGGCACGGAGGGCAATTGTTTTTTGAGGTTTCACCAGCTCCTGCCTCAATGACTTCAAAAGCTCCGGGCTGCAGGGATTTATTCCAGCATTAGAGCAGGAATAAAATCATCTGCAAGAGCTTCATGAAATGATCTGAGGTGCAAAGCAGGGACTGCAGGGACAGGCCTGGCAGGCAAGCACAGAGCAGGACAGGGATTTCAATCCAACCTGCAGAGTTTATCCACCTCTCCTTCTGCCTCTGCAGCACAGGCTGGCCACGTATCACAGAGCCCATCTCCAAGCAGGAATTCCATTCACAGGGTCTGGCTTCAGGAGTGGGCAAATTAAAAACAGAGATGAGGGGATCCTTATCCTTCTATTTTTAGCACAATCAAGGCCTGGTGGGAGGGAATCCTAATAAAATTTAAAAGGGAACACTTCTAATGGAGCATCCTTAATTTTATAATGAAGAGGTGGATGCAGTGATTAGTCTCTGCTTACTAGCAGCTTTTTTTTGTTATTTTGATATTGTTCACTGTGGTTTTCACGGCTTGGAGGGGAGCTTTTTAGCAGGACCAGCTGCCAAGAACATCTCCCAGTTAGCTGCTTTGGTCATCAGTCAGTAGCTGCCATTAACACAGCAGTTTCTATCTGCAAATCCAATAATTCTACAGCTCCCAAACATCATTTTCCCTCAAGATTAGTTTTGGTGGAGAAAAACATCCTTTGGAAGGCAAACCTTTTTTTTTTTTTTTAATTTTAAATATTCTAGCTATCAAAACAGATGATGCAGCCTGGACTCGAGCTGCCCATAAAAGCTCTGCTCCTCAGCCAGCCTGCCGGTGAACATGGGAAAGCAGCAGCTCCAGCTGCTCCAATTAACTCCCAGCACCTTCCCCAGGGCCCAGACAATCCCGGGCTGCTTGTCATGCAAACAGCCTGGGAGCTGCATTCTCCAAAGGAGGGTAAATGACTGAGTTAAGGAGATTACTGGGGAAGGAGTCACACTCAGCAGCTTTATGAGATGATTAGACCCTGGGAAATTCACACCCCAAATCCCCGGCCCTGATAGAGCACATTCATCCCCAGCTCCAGGATCCACCTCAGGCAGGGCAGCATCAAACACTCCCTTCCCAGGGAACTCCCACCAGCTCTTCCCCAGCCAGAAAGGAAGGTGAACAGGACTATTACTGCCCAGCACTGTCCCTGCCCAGCTCTGTCCCTGCCCAGCTCTGTCACTGCCCTGCTCTGTCCCTGCCCAGCTCTGTCCCTGCCCAGCTCTCTCACTGCCCAGCACTGTCCCTGCCCAGCTCTGTCCCTGCCCAGCTCTGTCCCTGCCCAGCTCTGTCCCTGCCCAGCTCTGTCACTGCCCTGCTCTGTCACTGCCCAGCTCTGTCCCTGCCCAGCTCTGTCCCTGCCCAGCTCTCTCACTGCCCAGCACTGTCCCTGCCCAGCTCTGTCCCTGCCCAGCTCTGTCCCTGCCCAGCTCTGTCCCTGCCCAGCTCTGTCACTGCCCAGCTCTGTCCCTGCCCAGCTCTCTCACTGCCCAGCTCTCTCACTGCCCTGCACTGTCCCTGCCCAGCACTGTCCCTGCCCAGCTCTGTCCCTGCCCAGCACTGTCCCTGCCCAGCTCTGTCCCTGCCCAGCACTGTCCCTGCCCAGCACTGTCCCTGCCCTGCTCTGTCCCTGCCCAGCTCTCTCACTGCCCAGCACTGTCCCTGCCCAGCACTGTCCCTGCCCAGCTCTGTCCCTGCCCAGCACTGTCCCTGCCCAGCACTGTCCCTGCCCAGCTCTGTCCCTGCCCAGCTCTCTCACTGCCCAGCTCTCTCACTGCCCTGCACTGTCACTGCCCAGCTCTGTCCCTGCCCAGCTCTGTCCCTGCCCAGCTCTGTCCCTGCCCAGCTCTGTCACTGCCCAGCTCTCTCACTGCCCAGCTCTCTCACTGCCCTGCACTGTCACTGCCCAGCTCTGTCACTGCCCAGCTCTGTCACTGCCCAGCTCTGTCCCTGCCCTGCTCTGTCCCTGCCCTGCTCTGTCCCTGCCCAGCTCTGTCACTGCCCAGCTCTGTCCCTGCCCAGCTCTGTCACTGCCCAGCACTGTCACTGCCCAGCTCTGTCACTGCCCAGCTCTGTCCCTGCCCAGCACTGTCCCTGCCCAGCTCTGTCCCTGCCCAGCTCTGTCACTGCCCAGCACTGTCACTGCCCAGCTCTGTCACTGCCCAGCACTGTCCCTGCCCTGCTCTGTCCCTGCCCAGCATTATTCAGCAGCCCCCACTATCTGGAGCATTACAATCCCCCCTTTTCTGGATCTACAGAAAGAAAAGGGTGTAACCCCCTCACACTAGAGCAGGTGAGTGTGCCAACAGCTCTCCCTCCTACCTGGGGTATTTTTATCAGAGATGTCTTTAAAAATACTTCTCAAAGAAAGTCTCTTATGCAAGCAGTTGGCTCAGGACTCCTGAAGTGCAGTCTAGCTCCACCAAAAGAAACTCCTCCAGCAGGGATGGTCTCACCCTGGCACCCAGAGGGACAAAGGGCACAACCCCCTGGGCAGCCTGACAGAAGGGCTCATCTGCCTGGTGGGACAGCTCTGAAAGGAAAGCACAAGCCTGAGTGCTCCTGCTGACTGGCTGAGGTTATTCAGCCTGGAGAAAGCTCCAGGGACAGCTCAGAGCTCCTCCCAGGGCCCAAAGGGGCTCCAGGAGAGCTGGAGAGGGACTGGGGACAAGGATGGAGGGACAGACACAGGGAATGGCCTGAAGCTGAAGGAGGGTAGGGTTAGATGGGAAATTAGGAACAAACTGTGCCCTAGCAGGGTGGGCAGGCCCTGGCACAGGGTGCCCAGAGCAGCTGGGGCTGCCCCTGGATCCCTGGCAGTGCCCAAGGCCAGGTTGGACACTGGGGCTGGAGCAGCCTGGGACAGTGGGAGGGGTCCCTGGGACAGGGGAAGGTGTCCCTGCCATGGCAGGGGTGGCACTGGAAGAGCTCTAAGGTCCCTTTTCCAATCCAAACCCTCCTGTGAGTCTCTGAAGACCCAAGGGCAGAAATCACACATTTCCTGCCTCCCTGACCCTGCCTCTTTCTTGACTAATGCTGAGCTAAGGCACAAAAAGGAGATGAGGTCCCTGCACCTGGGGGTCTCAGGTGAGCCAGCCCAAGCACAGGCAGGCACTGAGCAGAGCCCAGCCCAAGCCAGGCTCAGCTCAAGCTGGGCTCTGTGTGCCTGTGCCAAACCAAGCAGGAAGCAGACTGGAACTTGCCTGCTGTAAATCCCCCTCAGTCACATCCCATAAAAATCCCTGAGCGCCCACCTACAGCCACCATTCCTGCCGGGAGCTGCCTCCTCAGCCTGCAGAACATTCCACACCCAAACCCTCCCCAGCGCCAAGTGTCCTTACTGCCAGCACTGGCAGGACAGAGGATGGCCACCAAAAAGCCACCAGCACTCTTTGCCCCAGTGTCATGTCCCTGTGCCTGTCCTCATGCCTGTCCCTGTGCTGTCCCCTCCAGCCCAGCCCCTGTCCCTGTCCCTGTGCTGTCCCCTCCAGCCCAGCCCTGTGCCTGGGGGCCCAGCTGTCCCCGTGAGCAGCCCCTGGGGACAAAGGCTGGCACTTTACTCACTAAGGCCAGCAGCCAGCAGCCCTCCCTGGGGCAGCTGTGCCTGCACCTCCAACAGCCCCCCCTGCCCCAATGGCTGCTCTGGGATTTTCCTGCCCTCAATGGCAATCCCGGCCCTCTCAGCCCCTCTCCTTCACCTGCACTTCCAGACTCCCCAGCCCTCTCCTGTCCCTGCACTTCCAGACTCCCCAGCCCTCTCCTGTCCCTGCACTTCCAGACTCCCCAGCCCTCTCCTGTCCCTGCACTTCCAGACTCCCCAGCCCTCTCCTGTCCCTGTCTCTGGGACAGAGAGGAGGGAACAAAGGGGCTGCTTGTGTGTCAGGAGCCCTGGCAGGGGCTGTGTTCCAGTCCACCCTTCCCCAAAGCAGGGCAGTGTCTGGAGAGCTCTTTAGGAGGTTTTGTCTCATTAACATTTCCATCAGGGATCAAAGAATATATTAAAAATACCTAAGTACAATTCCTGCTATGGAATAGGAATATATAAAAAACCTGCCCAGATGCCTTTCCCTGATCCCTGGCATTATTGTTGGATAATTGTCTCCTCAGGAGCCCAGCCTTTATTCCCCCAGAAGTCTGGGCACACCCATCCCACCAAGCCCCCTCTCCTGGCACCCCTGCCACCATCAGGGCTGAGCTGGCCCATGTTCCCCCCAGACAGGTCCCAGCCCTTCCCTGGCAGTCCCAGAGCAGGAATGGCTTCCATGGAGCCCTGGGGTGGGCTGGGAGCTGGGATCAACACTAAGCGAGCACTGAGGCATGGGGGGCAGGCAGGGTTTTCTCCTGGGAGGAAGCAAACCAGGGAGCCCCGTGTGCCCCAGGGAGCCTCTCCTTCCTCCTGCTCAGGTGTCCCTGCCGGCAGGAGCTGCCACACCTGGGGCTGTGTCCCCCATCCCATCCCCATCCCCATCCCCTCCCGTCCCATCCCCATCCCATCCCCATCCCATCCCATCCCACCTCCATCCCATCCCCATCCCCATCCCATCCCCATCCCATCCCCATCCCATCCCCATCCCCATCCCCATCCCCATCCCCATCCCTATCCCCATCCCCATCCCCATCCCCATCCCCTCCCCATCCCCAATCCCATCCCATTCCATCCCCATCCCATCCCCAATCTCATCCCATCCCCATCCCCATCCCCTCCCGTCCCATCCCCATCCCATCCCCATCCCATCCCATCCCACCTCCATCCCATCCCCATCCCCATCCCATCCCCATCCCATCCCCATCCCATCCCCATCCCCATCCCCATCCCCATCCCCATCCCCATCCCTATCCCCATCCCCATCCCCATCCCCATCCCCTCCCCATCCCCAATCCCATCCCATTCCATCCCCATCCCATCCCCAATCTCATCCCATCCCCATCCCCATCCCCATCCCCATCCCCATCCCATCCCATGGATCCCATCCCCATCCCCATCCCCATCCCCATCCCCATCCCCAATCCCATCCCATCCCATCCCCATCCCAATCTCATCCCATCCCCATCCCCATCCCCATCCCCATCCCCATCCCCATCCCCATCCCCATCCCATGGATCCCATCCCCATCCCCATCCCCATCCCCATCCCCATCCCATGGATCCCATCCCCATCCCCATCCCAATCCCATCCCATCCCTGCCAGCCTCATTAGGGATGCCCAGCAACACCCTGCAGACAAAGGCACAGCAAACAAAGTGTGAGGAGAAGGGGGAAGGGGGGGAGAAGGGGATTTTTTCCCTTTTCTTGCAAAGAAAGGAGTGTGGAGGAATTCCTCATTGACTGATCTGCAGAATGCATTAATATCCCAAGTGTTGGCACAGCCTGCCCTGCTCGGGGGACCAACAATGACTCCGAGTCTGGGATCTTCAAATAAACCACCCCTGCTGTCATGGCCACCAGGAAAGAGAATAACAGCAATATTAGCTGACCTTCATCGTGTTGTTTCCCCAGACCTGACTGCTAGACCTCTGTTTGCCTGTTACTAGGATTTCTTGGCTGAAAAATGTGAGCATTTCCTAGACGATAAAGAGGCAGTTTATTAGGTAAATAAACCAGGCCCTAAGCAGCCTCTGCTGCCTGATAATGAGGAGGGAAGGAAAGGCCCAGACCTCCCTGCACCACCTAAAATAACCCCAGTCAGGGCTCTCTGGCTACCACCACACGCAGATTTTTCAACAGACAGTTAATGAACAAGAGAAGGTCATTCCAGCCCAGCCAACTTGCGCTCAAAACCATTTGCTGAGAACACTACAGGCCATAAAAATCCCAGCAGGCACTGTCTGTATCCTATAAAACTGTCCCTCTGTGGAAGCAGATAGCAGCTTAAAATAAGTGTATTCTTTCAGGCTCCTGACAAAAGAAAGCATCCAGGGGAGATGTTTACAGAGGAGGGGTGGGAAGGAGAGGCTGGGGACACCCTGCACCATCCCCAGCTTCCCTCAGCCCCGGGAGCCACAGTCACCAGCATCATTAATTACCAGGCACACAACGACCCCGGGCTGAGGTGCAAGCCCACAGCACCTCCCTGAAAAGGCTGCTGCAAACTGGAGCCAAGTTCCCCAAGTTTTCCCAGTGCACCTGGCAGATAAATGCAATAACCAGGCGGATTCAGAAAGCATGGCTTGCAAAACAAAGCTTCCACTGAGACAGAGCCAGTGGCACTGCTTTCCTTGCCAAAAGAGCCATGCTCTGGTGTGGGATTTTTGAATGTTTAGGAGGTAAGTATTGCACAGGAGCTACTGGGTGTCACAATCCATCTGTGGTACAACACAACCTCAGTGCAGCCCCAGCCCCACACCTACAGAGCCCAGAACCCCCCAGAATGTCACAGCAAGGCCACTGGCACAGGCTGATCATCCTGCAGCAGAAGTTTCTGAAGCAGCCAGGCTGCACATCCCAGCCCAGACCTGGGCAGGGGAGGTTCCTGCCACTAGCATCCAGCTGGGCTCACAAACAGCTGTGACATTCCAGGGTCATTCCTCTGCTTCCCCCAGGAAAGTCACTGCAAACAGCAGCTCCAGGATGGCACAACAGCTTCAGTGTGAGCCCTGTCCCCCTGTGTGACATCCAGCACCCATCCCCTCCGTGTGACACTGAGCAAGGGGTGCAGAGCCCACCTGGAGCCTGGGTGAGCAGACAGGTAGTCCAGGTGACAGTGACATTGAAGGGGTCTTCCCCAGGGCTGCACAAAAATCTTGATTTTCCCCATAAGTCAGTACATTTCCTGAAGCAACACCAGAAATGCCCCCCTGGCCCCAGAGCTGACCAGTCCCCCACAAGGGCAGGGCTTTCCCACTGCTCCCCCCATGAGGACACGGTTCCTCCAGTCCACTGGCACGATGGCAGGAGTCCTGTGCCTTTTGCAAAACAAGAACAATTTGAGATCCCAGCCCCTGCTGATTTATATCCCCGGGTTCTGCTGGGATCAGCATCCTCCACACATCTCACAGAGCCCTGAAGAGACAACACAACCACTTGTCCCCAGCAGCCTCATTTCCCCCTGACCACATCCTCCGTGCATTGTTGTGGCCCTGCAGTGCCCGGGGCTGGGCAAGCACAATTCCAGATGCTGCCCCTGGCTCTGCCCTGGCCCTGGCAAACATGAAATTCCAGATGCTGGCCCTGGCTCTGCCCTGGCCTTGGCAAACATGAAATTCCAGATGCTGGAATGCCCTGCCCGGGCACTGTGTGCTCAGCACAGCTCTGGCTCGGGGGATCCAGGGTAACACCCCCAAGGGAGGCTACAAAAGGCTCAGCATTCGGGAGCCAAAGATGAAGGCAGAGTTTCAGCCTGCAGGAATTACCACAAACCTTTGACCCAGATGATTTCCCCCCTCATTTGGGTTTGAACGTGGCACGAAATCCCCGAGCCTGAACACCGTTGGATTTCAGCTCCAGATCAGGGAGAGCAATTATTTTGTCATTGAGCATATTAGGAAAGAAAAGGCAGAAGGAGGCAAGTTTGAGCCTCTTTGGTAATGTACAAATTAACACATTTCATCACTGTTTTCAGAAATATAAATTAATGATTTAATTCTGCAACGTGTATCCTTGGAAACCGAGCTGTAAGCAGTCGCGCTCGGATGTTTCTCACAATTCCATTTTCTCAGTATTGAAATCCAATTAATTGCTTGGCCTTTTGCAGTGATGGACAGCTCGGGTGAGCAGGGTGCCCAGGGGCTCATTTCAGCACCAGATTTGCAGGATCCCACTCCGTGGGCTGACAACAGCTGCTCTAAATCTCCTGATAGGTATGAGCAGGCTCTGATGAAGTTCAGTCTGTTTGAACAGCTGCATATGCAAATGTAATTAAGAAGATCTCGATTGCCTTTTGCTCCCCCTCTCCCCTCTCCCTGTCTCCTGATGGGGAGGGATGGCTTTTCACTGCTCCAGGCTTCAGCCTCTGCCTGACTGATCTCTCAGTGATGCACCAGGCCCTTCCCCTGACCCTGAGCCTCAGCAGGACAGGGACCCCAAAATCAGGGATCCCTCCAGAGCCAGAGGAGAACTGCAGCACCCACACAAGTGCCCCCCACAAAATGTAGGGAAGAAACAGCTGTGAGCATGCCCAGGTCCAACCAGCCTGGGCAGGATGGAGGCTCCAGAGCAAACCAAGGCTGACTAGAGCAGGAACCCAAAAATAAAGAGGGGAGAAAACACTGGGAGTGTACTGAGGGGAAATCAGATCACACAGAGCTAACCAGGCTAGCTGGTCAGATGGTGAATTTCCTAGACAAAGGAAGTGACAGATCCTACCCACACAGACCTCAGCAAAGTGATGCAGCCCCAGAGGGGAAAGCCTGAAATGAAAACCTGGGGATTAGCAGAGCTGGAAGGGCAGGAAACTGGTGAGAGGGGAAGTGGCGTTGAAAGAAGGCTCAGGATGGATGGAGGTCACTGGCAGAGCTCCTCCAGGAATGGTCAGCAGGCTGAGCTTATTAAATGTTTTTATTAATGACCTTGGCACAAGAAGTGAGTGTGCTAATGAAGCCTGCTGCTGACACAAAGCTGGAAAGCAGCAGCAGCACACAGGAAAGCTGGGACTGGAGGGGGGAAAAAATGGGAAACTGTGAACATGAATGGAGGAAGGGTGAAATTCCACGGGATGGGAGAGGAAGCCACACTCTGGAGACAAACAATAGTTTTTGCTGGGAGTTGGAAAGAAAATGAACTCGAGTGGAAATGTTCAAGAGTGAGAAAGGCCCAAGCAAACAGCTCAAAACCAAAACGACTGAGGCATCAACCTGCTGGACTTGCAGTATTTCCAAGAGCCAGAGGAGAGCTGGAGCTGCTGCACAAGGCAGGTTACAGGGTTGACAGAAACCCAGAGCTGTGAGCAGCCCCAGGGACTCTGCACTTGGTTCCTGTGCTTAACACCCAAAAGGTTTCAGTAGGAAGAAGTGTAAAAAAAAGACTTGGCAGAAACCAGATTAATTCAGGAGATTAAAATGTAAAGACACTTGTTCAGCCCTGCAAAACAAAGCTGGGAGGGCACACTGAGTGATCTCTTGGACACACACATTTGAGGGGAAAAATAAAAAGGAGGAAAGAACTATTCAGGACAGCAGAACAAGGGCTGCACGTGGGCATCATGAAGTATCCCTGACAGGTCCAGGCTGGAAATAAGTTTATGACCATTTCAGCCTTCCAATAGGAGTAATGGGGGGGAAAAAACAAGCTTGTTCTCAGAAGCTGATCTGGAAGGGATCCTCTGACCCAGAAGTCCCATCTTTTCCTGCTCAACACACACGGAGCAGCCAGCACCAGGACACGCTGTGCTTCCCACCTGGGACTCATAGAGCAAATCCAAACCACCTTCTTTTACAAAAACCCCTTTTTATGACCGCTTTGGTCCATCCTCTTTCATCAGCTGAATCCATTCCAACACCTCAGCACCAGCAAACATTTGAGAAGGGAATACAGTGAGTGTGAGGAGGAGGAGGAGGAGGAGGAGGAGGAGGAGGCAGAGCAAGGCCAGGAGCTGGCTGAGGGCACAAGGGCACTGCAGGAGTGCAGCAGGCTGGGGACACTGCCACCAGGCTGAGGACACTGCCACCAGAATGAGGACATTGCCACCAGGTTGGGGACACTGCCACCAGGCTGGGGACACTGCCACCAGGCTGAGGACATTGCCACCAGGCTGGGGACATTGCCACCAGGCTGGGGACACTGCCACCAGGCTGGGGACACTGCCACCAGGCTGGGACACTGCCACCAGGCTGGGGACATTGCCACCAGGCTGGGGACACTGCCACCAGGCTGAGGACACTGCCACCAGGCTGAGGACATCTCAGGAAAACAATTCAACTGCCAGGCCAAGAAATGTCATCCCATCAAAGGCTGCACAGGTGACTCAGAGCAGGGCAG
This sequence comes from Haemorhous mexicanus, assembly GCF_027477595.1. Lineage (NCBI taxonomy): Eukaryota > Metazoa > Chordata > Aves > Passeriformes > Fringillidae > Haemorhous > Haemorhous mexicanus. The sequence continues at coordinate 799,985 of NC_082360.1, forward strand.
CAGTCAGGCAGCTCTGGGGGGAATATCAGAGTAACTTCTGCAAGAGTCAGATTGCAGGAAAGGCTGATTTCATGGCAACTGAGCCACTCCTCCTCTCCACTGAGCACAAAACAAATGGATGGGGACTTGCTCATCCAAACACACAGGAAACGTCAGAGGAACAAACCTGAGCAGCTGCCATCGTAACTTATAAAACAAATTAAATCCATGGCAAAAATAAGCAAAACTTAGGACAGAGAGATCACAGAACCTGGCAGGAAAAGGCCCCAGCCTGCATGAATCATTATTTTCTAGAGGAAACCTTGTATAATCCAAGCTACCCTGTTTTAAACGAGCCAAACCTTCCAAAAACTCCAATTAAAGGGTTCAGCAAAGCTGTGGTTTTAATTCAGGCGTTTTGGTGAGATTAAAACAAGTCACCCACCTGGCAGAGATTCATGTGGTGTAGTTTACACCCTGTCCCTGGGCAGGAAGGGGGCTGAGCCCTCACCTGGGCCGAGGGAGGGGCTGGGGTTGCATTGCCACCTGGTGGAACAGGAGGAGACCAGGGCAGGGACAAACTGCCCCGTGCCCTCCAGGACACGGCTCCTGCCCCAGGAGGGCCCTGCCGGGGCTGCTCCTCATCCTCCTCCCTGATCTGAGGGATAAATGCACACACGAGAGCGAGGTCTGCTGCCCTCAGGCTGCTGGGAAGGGGATGCACACGGACTCACCCACCAGGAATAAATGCTCCCTCTTTTATTTCCTGCTTCTTTTTACTGTGACAAGGTCATGGTTTTCTGGGCTGCTTCCCCAGGAAACACGAGCAGCTTTTCTCCCTGGCTGCAGGAGAACACCTGGGAGGGACTGGGGTGGGACAGGAGCAGAAGCAGCAGTGCCCAGCTCCCCTCCCCAAAATTCAGCAGGACCTGGAGGCATTTCTGGCTCCACACACGGCACAGCTGAGGTGCAAGCACCTCTGCACAGGTCACATCTGCCAACAGGGCCTCCAGCTGTGGCCTGAGCTACCAAAACCCCCTTGACTGCTCCAGACACAAACACCTGAGGATGGTCTCACCACAGCCAAAGCCTGGCTTAACCATCCTCTCTACTCATGGTCTTCAGGGAAGGAACCAAACAAAAAATCCCACTACAAACCTCAAGGATGGGGGAAAGTTACCCAAAAGCACCAAAGCCCTGTTTCCCCCAGCACCTCTACATTAATTACACTTCAATTTATTTGCAAATTTTTAAATGCAATTCTTAAGAGGAGGTTCTAAGAGTTAAAGTCTCTGATAAACACATTTATTGAGAAATGGTTAGTGAGTGTTACTCTGCAGAAAGCCCTAAAGGTGCCCAGCCCGGGAGAGGGGAGAAGCCAGCCCCAGAGCAGCAGTGGTGAGGCTGAGAAGGCAGGGCTGTGCACACAGCCACTCCTGGAGCAAAGCTGCTCCAGGCAGCCTGACACTTGACTGACGAGCTGTGTGAACACCCTGCTGAAAGCTCGATGCAAATTCCTGAAATCTAAGAAACTTATATGTCCCAGCACCCTGTTAATGCCCAGCACTCACTGGGAAGGGAGAAAACAATGCCAGGCAGCGTGCAAACATTTGCCTCAGGATGACGGATGATTTTCAACAATAATTTCATAAATGCAGAGGCTGGAGTCCATCCCGTGGTTATCCCTGCACTGCAAGGCTGGGAGTGCCCAGTGCCACCAGTGTGGGGCTGCCCGAGGCCACTGGGAGACAGGACAGCCTTCCCTGGGCATGGCAGGGGCTGGCACTGTCAGCAGCTCTGGGACAGCCAGAAAAATGGCTCTGAAAACGAGCTGTGAATGAAACAAGCCCCCAGGCCAGGCTGAGGGCTGTGCCAGGCTGAGGCAGCTCCTGGGCCAGGCAGGGAATGCCAAGGGCACAGCCCCAGGGGCATCCCTGGGCTCACCAGGGACACTGGGAACAGCCCCACAGCTGGAAACGGGGCTTGCAGGAGGGGCAGATGCTGAAATGTTGATTGAAGTTGGGCTTCATCAGCAATCCTTTGATTTTCTGATGACACTGGCTGCTAACAAAGACACACCCATCAATGCATGACATTCCTGCTTGTAAAACAGGGATTGTTCCATTACTGCAGCCAGGGTGCTCTGCTTGTACCCACAGCCCCTGGCTCCAGCACAGGCACTCAGCAGCAAAAGAAAAAGACATCACCATTTCAGAAAGGAGGGAAAAACACATCACCAGGCACAGGCTGGAGCAGAGGGGAGACTGGCTCTGGGGGAGCAAGGGGGAGGGCTGGGCACTCACCCTGCTGTAAATCCAAAGACAGCAAACCCAAAGAGTGACTGAATTTGATCCATTTGATTTGATCAATTTAAATGATAAACAGGCACTCAGGCAGGCTCCCCTGGCAGGTGCCAGTTCTCCTGCTGCCTGGCCTCATTCCAGGGGCAATCCCATCACAGGGAGGGTAATTCTGATCCCAGTGCCAGGATAAGGGTGGAAGGGGATGGGAGGAATGCTGCTGAAGCCCGTGCCCTCAGCACTGCTGCTCCAAAGCTCACCCTGGGCAGGAGGAAGCAGCCAGCTGAGGCAATGTGGTGTTTGCTTATGCCCAAGTTGTTAAGCAAACACAGGAAGACCGACGGGAGCAGAGGGAACGGGCACCAGAGGCTGCACTTCTCACCAAAGCCAAATGTTTTTCAATGTGCAAAGGGTGAGAAAGGTCACCCCCAAGGAATCCAGGCCAGGATCCTCCCAGCCTTCGCTTCTCCCATCCTCCTCCTCCTCCTCTGAAATTCCCCAGGCAGCCAGGATGGGCTTCCCCAGTTAAAGAGACAGCCTCATCATCATGCAACGTGTCTGGGGCTGCACTTGCAGGAGGAACCTAAAACTGGGGAGAAATCCCCCGTGGGACTGACTCCCTGCCCACCCCCACACCAGGCTGAGCTGCCCTGGACTCGTGAGGAAAACGAAGGCACAGGAATTAAGGGGGGACTCCAAAGGCACACAGGGGTGCTCAGCATCATTCAAGTGCACTCAGTTTTAAATTAAATCCATCTTGCATCAACATCCAAGATCTAAAATAAAAGAGTCAGTCATGAACTCTGCAGTCACGCCTTTAATTCCATCTGCAGTTGGTACGGGAGAACTCGGAGACAAATGGCTCTGACAAGTCAACTTTAACCTCCAGAAGAAGCCACAGGTTTTCATCAACCTCCATCAAGCAAGCTTTCAAAACCTTATCACGGATGGAGAACCAAATAAATCCCTGGAATTGTCAGTGCTGCAAAGATGCTTCCCTGGCAGTGTGAGCTGGGCAGCTCTGCAGGCAGAGCCTCCCTGCACACAGGGACATCTCCCACCAGCCACAGCCAGGCTGTGACCACCTCAGCCCTTGGACTTCTCTTTACTGAACCACACAAACCCAGTTTCAGCAACTTCTGCCTGTAGGTCCAAATTCTGCAGAGCACTGAGAGTCTTCTGGCACGATAAACCCAGGGAGCCCAGAACCAGACAGGCTGATCCAGAACTGAACTGGCACCACCTCCCAGGGACTTCATCCCTCAGTCAGTCACCCTCCCCACACAAAGACATCTTCTGGACCATGCACAGCACCCTCTCCTGTCAGAGCTACCAGCCCTCAGCCCTTCACCCAAACTGCCTGTGGCCATCACCCAGCCCTGGCTCTCTGCACAGGAGGCCACTTTGGCTTTAGCAGCTTGCACACCCCTGCAGGGCTCACCAGGAAGGATTTCATGCCTGGCAGGCTCTGAGTGCTGCTGGGTTAGGAGCTCATTCCTTCAGGACACCCCAGGAACGCCCCTGCAGCCCCACTCCCTGCTGTGCCAGCTTTGTGAGAGCTGGTAGCACGCTTGTGTAAAGCTAATTAACATGCACCGCTCTAATTTCAAACCATTTCTTACAACCAGGACATTGTGCAAGGCTGGAGTCAAATGGCTGAAGGAAATTAACTGCACCAGCACTTCAGCCCAGCCAGCCAGAGCTGCTGGACATGTGGGGAGTGCTGGGGTCTGTGCCTCTGAAGGAAGCTGTCCTGGGGGGAGCACTGCACAGCAATCAGCAACACTTAATAACTGCACATCATCAGTGAAGAACTGCCCTGGTGATGCCTCAGGTTCAGCTTTTCTACTTTTCAGGTTCTGTGCTGCCTAGGTGTGCAGTTCTGAGCTTCACATCAGGGGATGCTGAGCTCTGTGCACAGAGCAGGGAGACAAAACAATTCCTGCTCCAGCTGGGCACCAAGGACAAATGATCCCAATCTCAGCCCAGGAGCACAAACCCCGTGGGCTGGAGAGAGAAAAACAAGGGTGGGACTGGATGGGCCAAAGCTGGGATGGGACAGTGAACTGCAAGGTGCAAATGGAGCAGAGCTGATCCCAGGGAGAGACCCTGTGCCTGGCCGAGCATTTTGGGTCATTTTGGTTCATTTTGGGACCATTTTGGGACCATTTTGATTCATTTTGGGACCATTTTGGTTCACCTTGGGTGCAGCCCTGGCTGGGCTCTGGTGCTGCCCAAGGTGGATCCATGGAGGAGATCCTTGGAATAAATCCCTGCTTATTCTGTGACTCTGCCCAGCCCCTGCTCCAGCTCAGCCCTCCCAAGGAAGCCCTGGCTGTTTGTCCTGCAGCCCTGGGTGTCTGTCCTGCAGCCCTGGCTGTGTGAGCTGCAGCCCTGGGTGTGTGAGCTGCAGCCCTGGGTGTGTGAGCTGCAGCCCAGGGTGTCTGTTCTGCAGCCTGGGGTGTGTGACCTGCAGCCCTGGGTGTCTGTCCTGCAGCCCTGGGTGTGTGAGCTGCAGCCCTGGGTGTCTGTCCTGCAGCCCTGGGTGTCTGTCCTGCAGCCCTGGGTGTCTGTCCTGCAGCCCCAGGTGTCTGTCCTGCAGCCCTGGGTGTCTGCCCTGCAGCCCTGGGTGTCTGTCCTGCAGCCCGGGGTGTGTGAGCTGTAGCCCAGCCCTGGGTGTCTGTCCTGCAGCCCTGGGTGTCTGTCCTGCAGCCCCCTCCTACCACAGGACGTGGATTTCCTCTCCACTGCCTGCACGTGCCGTGTCTGGCTGCGCAGCCGCCCGTCCGTGCTCTCCACCAGGCTCGTCAGGTCATCGATGATCTCTGGGGAAAGAGGAACAGGAACATGAAATCTGAGCCCACAGCAGCCCTGCCCAGCCACCCTCCTGCTGAGAGCCCCGGAGTGGAACCTGCTGCCTCCCCCAGCGGGACACACCAGGGCTCACATCACTGAAAGGTCCAAATCCTGGCAGGCACCACAGCAGACACTGCAGATTCAGTGCAGTGCTCCACTGCTAGAGTGGAGGGGACAGTACAGCTTGAAATGGAGGAAAAAATACAGCCTGAAAGAGCAGCATCAGTCTAGGAGGTCAGGGAGTACAGGATGGTGAGGTGAATTCCCTCACTGAGCCCAAGTGAGGGAATTAGTGCCTGTGCTATAGGAGATCTGGAATCCCAGTCCCTGGAACAGCATCTCAGCACTTGGTCATGACAGCCTCACTAAAGCACATCCACCAGCTTCACAAAGGCTTCTGGGAGCACCCAGTGCAGCCCTGAGCACGCCACCACTGAGGTCACAAATGCTGCCTTGGTTCCCTCCTGAAGCTGTGGGTCTGGCAGCTCTCCCTGCAGCCCAGAGGGTCCTCTGGGAAAAGGAAAGCAGGCAAAGCTTCCCCTACATCAAATTTTAAGAGAGGAGAAAGGAAAACTTGAAGCCAAGCTGCCCTCAGCCTCCTGTAACTGATGGCTTTACTTTTGTCATGGAAAGCAGAGCTGGTACAAGGCTTGCACTGAGAGTGGCTGATGGGATGGCTCAAACTGAAAAGCCACATTCAGGCAGTGAATTTCCCTCTCACTGCCTGTTACGCTCTGATTTCCCTGGAACACACAGCCAGTGCTCCTGGAGCCTGCACACACCGGGTCTGGCTGCCCTCAGCCCTGCAGGGAGGAGAGGCTTCCTCTGTGCATGGCAGATCAGGAGGGGACAGCAGCCAAGCCCTGAGTGCTGCTGCACAGCCTCTTGCTCTGGTTCCACTTCAGCACCCTCCCCACTATTGATCCTGGTCTCTGAAAGCCCTGCCTGCCCTTGAGCCTGGCTTGGGGACAGTGGCTGTCCCTGGTCTCTGAAAGCCCTGCCTGCCTTTCAGCCAGGCTTGGGGACAGTGGCTGTCCCTGGTCTCTGTAAGCCCTGCTTGCCCTTGAGCCTGGCTTGGGGACAGTGGCTGTCCCTGGTCTCTGAAAGCCCTGCTTGCCCTTGAGCCTGGCTTGGGGACAGTGGCCGTGCCCTCAGCTGCTCTGTGTCCCAGCAGTGCTGGCACTGCAGCTCTGGCACTGCAGCTCTGCCCCAGGGGAACCAACCAAAGCAGAAGTCAGAGCAGGCAGCAGACAAAGGGATCTCCTGCCCAAAAGGGATCCCAGCCCTGAGTGGGTGATGGCAGAGGGCTAAAGAACATTTAAAGAACACAATCCCAATGCCCAAAAGGGATCCCAGCCCTGAGTGGGTGATGGCAGAGGGCTAAAGAACATTTAAAGAACACAATCCATCTCCAGGACCTGGCCTTCATTCTTAAGCCTTTATTGGTTTGATTGTATTCCTTCAAACAGATTGCCCAACTGTCCCTCCAAGGGAAGAGGGGATGACACTGAAGAGAGAGGGCATTCCTGGTGCTTCCCCAAGTCCCCTGTGACACAGGGAGCCCCTGTCCTTACAGGAGCAGTGCCAGGCTGTGACATTGGTTCTTGCAGCTGCCCTGCTGCCATCCCTGCAACACCAGGGATTGCATGGGAATGGTTTCCTGCACCATTCACCTTCCCAGAGCAGATCACAGCACTCCTGAGCTGGAGGGACCCCCAGGATCCCCCAGCCCAGCCCCTGGCCCTGCCCAGACCCCCAACACTCCCACCCTGCCCCAAGGCTCCTGGAGCTCTGGCAGCCTCGGGGCTGTGACCATCCCTGGGGAGCCTGGGCAGTGCCAGCACCCTCTGGGGGAGAACCTTTCCCTGAAATCCAGCCTAAACCTCTCCTGGCACAGCTCCAGCTGCTCCCTCAGGTCCCAGATGTTCATTATGGAGGGTGTTTATGTCCTCAGTCTTATCAAGGAACAAGCACTGTATCAAACACAGATATAACCAGGCTGATTGTACACAGAGATAACAAAAACCACATAAAATTATCAAAGCTCTGCAGCACAGAGGAAATGTCCAAGGCACACGGAGCACGGAGCTTTTGCTCTCCCAGAGAGCTGAGACATTTGAGCACCATCCTTGCAGGGCATGTTTCCATCTGCTCCACCAGCACTCTGTCACCCCAGTGAATCCCCATGTAAAATGATATCAGCATCTAAAAACCCCTGGACTCTGAAAACACACAGCTTTCCTACAGCCTGAGCTCCTGATTCCTGTGCTGCAGCCCAAACCCTCCCTGAATCCCCACGAAGGGAGGGCAGAGGGCAGACATCAGCCACTCTTCAGTGTTCTACCAAACACCAACCACTCCCCTCTGTTCTACCAAATATCAACCACTCTTCAGTGTTCTACCAAACATCAACCATTCTTCTGTGTTCTACCAAACACCAACCACTCTCTTGTTCTACCAAACACCAACCACTCTTCTGTGTTCTACCAAACACCAACCACTCCCCTCTGTTCTACCAAACACCAACCACTCCCCTCTGTTCTACCAAACACCAGCCATTCTTCAGTGTTCTACCAAACATCAACCATTCTTCTGTGTTCTACCAAACATCAGCCACTCTTCAGTGTTCTACCAAACATCAGCCACTCCCCTGTGTTCTACCAAACACCAACCACTCTCTTGTTCTACCAAACATCAGCCATTCCTCTGTGTTCTACCAAACATCAGCCATTCTTCTGTGTTCTACCAAACATCAGCCACTCCCCTCTGTTCTACCAAACACCAACCACTCCCCTGTGTTCTACCAAACATCAGCCACTCCCCTCTGTTCTACCAAACACCAACCTCTCCCCTGTGTTCTACCAAACATCAGCCATTCTTCTGTGTTCTACCAAACATCAACCACTCCCCTGTGCTCTACCAAACACCAACCTCTCCCCTGTGTTCCACCAAACATCAACCACTCCCCTGTGCTCTACCAAACACCAACCTCTCCCCTGTGTTCTACCAAACACCAACCTCTCCCCTGTGTTCCACCAAACACCAACCACTCCCCTGTGTTCTACCAAACACCAACCTCTCCCCTGTGTTTTACCCTCTGCATCTGACCCATCCACCCCACCAACACTGCTCTATGCCAGACACAAACCCTTCCTATTTCTGAAGTTGTTTGCAATACTCAAAATTATTGTTCATCAATATTACTAGACTCAGTGTTGTCCATCCTACACCAACACACATTTTCCCAAGGGATGGGAGGCATTTTGTTTGAGCTGCAAGGTTTGCTCAGTTTGCAGTTCAGATATTCACCCTCCTCCCCTTCCACCCAACTTCCCAGGTCTGACATCTGCAAAGCCAACAATATTTTGGGGAAACTTTATCTGTCCTGCATGAGTCAGCACACAGGAAGAGCAGGACAATGCTGCCTGCAAGGGCAGGACTGCTCATGTTTGCCTCTCCACGAAAAAACTGCTGCAAGTTCCCATCGTTGTCAAGGACAAAGTGATAAGCATGCTTGGGAAATTGGAGACTTTCCTCTGCCAGCACGGACCAGACCCTCCTTGAAAAACATCCTGGTGAACAAGCTGTGGCTAAATGAGAACAAATGTGAGCAGGAAAATTTTCTGTCATCATTTCAAAGCCCAAGGCACTGCAATTGGGATTCTGGGTGGAGCCTCTCCCTTCCCATCCCCCTGCCAGGACTCACTGCTGAACCAAAGGGCTGCCCAGGACATCCTGGAAGAAGCATTTCTCCAGATAAAAATATCTATATAACGTGCTTTGTGACACAGTCAGGTTCCAGGGGAGCAGGGCACTTCACCCACAGCTCAGGGAGCACCCTGCCCTTTGATGTCTCAGCTGGGACCTGGGAATTCTGGAGGGCTCCTGGCAGCACCTGGAGGTCTGAGCAGCTGGAACGGGAAGGAAGCACAAGGGGGTTCTGACCCCATTCCCAGCTCAAGCAGAAATCCAGCCCAGCAGGTTCCTCAGAAGAGAAACATCCATCCATCCATCCATCCATCCATCCATCCATCCATCCATCCATCCATCCATCCATCCATCATCCCCTGCACCCACAGACCCCCTGTTGTGGTGACACCCAAGCACAGGGCAGTGCCCAATCTCCCTGAAAATGAAATTTTCTCCCCACTCCAAAGGAAATCCGTGTTGGACAAGGCAGAGTTGAAAACAAGCACTGGATTTCTGAGGTGGGCACCAAGGAATCCATGGCTAAGGAATTTCTCAGAGCGCTGGCCCTCCTCAGGTTCCCACCTTTCCTGACCCACCTGCAGCCCCCCTGCCCTTCAAGCTGGCAATGCCATGTCCCATCACCCCCATTCAGCTGGCTATGCAAGGACCAGGCTAAAAAAGGTGGAGAGAGAGCTGGCAGAGGGAGGGAGCAGACGGGGACGGCAGGCTGGCTGCTGGTGACCTTCCAAAGGACACTCTGCAACACAGCACTGCCACCACAACTCAGCCAGGGACACGCTCAGCCAAGGTCTCCTTTCAGGGAAGCAGGATCTTGGAGCAGAAGATAAAACCCAGTGCCCAAGCCCAGCACTAAACTCGGAGTCACCTGAGCACAGCCCAAGCGGGAGAAGTTTGAAGGTCAGTGCTGGAGGTGAGCTCGGCCAGGAGCTGCTCCATCAGCTCAAACCCAGTGTCACAGCTGTCCCCACGCCTGCACACGTGTCCCTGTGCTGCAGTGCCAGCCACCAGCCAGGCAGGAGGGGCTGGGGCTCAGCAGGAGCTGAGGCAGCCCAACACTCCCCACGGGAAGTGGCCAGTCCCTGCAGGAAGGCAGAGGCACTTCCAGGTCTCCTCCTTCTGCCAGGCCGTGTTATTTTCTTCTTTAAATCCCTCTCCTTAACTCAGGAATTCCTTGGGAAGGATGACCATCTCCTCCCATGAAGAGGAACAGGTTTTAGAGTTCTGCATATGTCACTTTACACTAATTGATTTTATTTTTTGCTTGTTTTCTTTAAAATGCATAGAAAGTCAGAGTTGGTTTTGGCAAGTCCATCTTTGAGCTGCACCCGTTCTGTCTGTGGAGTGGGAAACCCCAAAGCCCAGAGGTGGCCCCATGAAATTCAGCACTGGCAGAGAGAAGCAGCCCTGGGGTTTGATCAGTTCACAGAGCAGTGCTGCTGAGCAAAGGTTTGCTCAGAACTGTTTGGATTTTCCATGGATTGAAATGGATGGATCACTCAATGGTGTTTATTGATGAGTAATGCACCTCCAGGCCTGCCCCAGGGAGTCATGGAGAGTCCAGTCAGCCTCAGGACAACACAGAGAGCTAAACCCTGACACAAACCCAACTACAGCGGGGCTGGAGCTCAGAGGAGAGGCCAGGCAGGCTCTCCCTCCCTCCCTCCCTCAGGTCCCTGTGCCTCAGGAGAAGAGCTGGATACCAGAGAAATGAATCACACGGGGAATGCCAACCTCTATACGTCCAAAGCCCATAATTGCACGGGAATAAGAAAGCAAAGCATTGTTCCAGGTGCCAGGGCTATGAAATGAAGATTGCAACTGATGTAAGCACACCAGAAACCTGAAGAACCTCAGCACCGTGTGCCAGCTGTAATGTCAAGGCAGAGTGAAAAGAGAAAAAACGCAGTAAAAACCACCAAGCCAGGAATCCCAGTCTGTCTCCTGGCTGCAGCCATGGCAGGTTTGTGCAGCACCCCCGAGGTGTGCAGCTCCCTGAGCCAAAGGCAACACAGGAGAGCCCTCCTGGGCTTCTCCTCCTTCAGCTGCAGCCCAAACCCCCTGGTGCTCCTGCTCCCCGGGCTGGGACACCAGCACTCCCTGCTCTGACGGGCTCTGCATTTCAAGCAAACACCAAGATTCCTCCCTCCACATCCCAAATTTAACTGAGGACATTTAATCTCCTCTTTGGCAGAACTTCCTGTAAGCATTAAACACCCCAGAACCACCAACTTCTCCAAGGGGTCACACCACCTTGCTCCTCCGTGTTCCAGCTGTCTCACTCCTCAGCTCTTTCCATAAACAGGGATCCTGATGGCCCTGGAAGGTCCAGGGGCTCTGCTTGGGCTCCTGCTGGGAAGGTGAGGCAGCTTTTTGTCATTCCTGCAGGAATATTCCTGCTACAATTTCTGTCAGGAATTTTGTCATTCCTGCAGGAATATTCCTGTTACAATTTCTGTCAGGAATTTTGTCATTCCTGCAGGAATATTCCTGTTACAGAGAGGGTCTCAGCCCCAGAGCCTCCCCTGCAGCTCCATGGGCTCCAGGTGGCACGAGGACATGTCCCACCCTCCCTGTCCCTGCCCTGCTGGCAGAGCAGCACAGCTGGACAGGGGGGTCTGTCACACACACATATTTTATGAAAAATCCTTTTGCCAGGATTTTTTCTCCTGAGAGGCCTCAGAAATGAAATGTAAAAAAAGACTATCTGCTGCTGTGGAATGCACAGGTGCATCTTTGGTTGAAATCTCATGGGGATTGTTTCTACTTGATGACCAATCCCAGGTCCAGCTGTGCTGGGACTCTGATCAGTCACAAGATTTTATCATTCATTCCTTTCCTTGCCAGCCTTCTGAAGAAAGCCTTTCTTCTGTTCTTTGGTACAGTTTTAGTGTATCATGAATGGAATGGAATGGAATGGAATAGAATAGAATAGACTAGACTAGACTAGACTAGACTAGACTAGACTAGAATAGAATAGAATATCATCCTTCTGAAACATGGAGTCAGATTCTCATCTCTTCCCTCGTCCTGGGGACCCTCAAACACCACCAGAGGGCTGCAGGGCAGGAGCTGTGTCCTGGCCAGGAGCTGTGTCCCGGGGACAGCCCCAGGCACTGGGTGCTGGCCTGGCAGCAGCTCCAGGCCATGCCAGCCCTGCCTGAGGAATTCCTGCAGAGGAACAGCAACTTCACTTCCAGGACTGCTGCTGCCTGCTGGAGCTCTTGACAGCAGTGACAGAGGCACAGACTGGGAGGAAGGAGCTGCTCCATGGCCCCGTGCCCTCTGCCTGCCTTGGGAAGTGAGGAGCAGCCCCAGCACCCAGCTCAGAGCCAGGAGCAGCCCACACCTTCCCCAGCCAAACCCTCAGGGCTTACACCTGCCAAACAGAGGAACCAGCTTGTTCTGCCACAGAGAACCTCACCACCTGCTCCAAGGACACCTCCAGGCACACTGCTTCCACCCCACCTGCTCCAAGGTCACCTCCAGGCACACTGCTTCCACCCCACCTGCTCCAAGGTCACCTCCAGGCACACTGCTTCCACCCCACCTGCTCCAAGGTCACCTCCAGGCACACTGCTTCCACCCCACCTGCTCCAAGGTCACCTCCAGGCACACTGCTTCCACCCCACCTGCTCCAAGGACACCTCCAGGCACACTGCTTCCACCCCACCTGCTCCAAGGTCACCTCCAGGCACACTGCTTCTACCTCATGACCCTTCCACCCTGCACTCACCCATCCTGGAATATCTGACTGTATCTGGGTCACCCTCTGACACCCCCAGGCAGCCCAGGACACTTCATCCCCTCCAGAGCAGGTCCAGGAGCAGCAGATGGTGCCTGGGGAATGCCTGGGGGTGACACAGAGCCACCCAAGGGTGTCAGCTGAGGGAGCCTCAGCGGCTCATCCAGAGCCACGCTGGGAAAACAAACCCTGCTATCAATTCCAGCTCACACAGTTATTAGTTAAGAGTTGTTATTTTAAAAGCACACACTGAGAAGTTTCCCCTTCTCCAGCTGCTTATTTTGTTTGATTCGAACAAAACCCACGGCCATTAATTTTAGCTGTACTTAATTGAATAATTTCTCTGGGGAGCGGCTCAGGGACAGTTTGAAGGCAGGCTGCTTCCAAGAGCCATTACTAATTGGCATCTCTCACAGCCCCAGAGTGCCAACCAAAACAGCACTTGGGATGTTACTGGAACTGCTCTCAGCCCAGATGTGTTGAGAACTCGCAGTGATACAAGGCAGGCCAGAACCATACTCACATGATATGGCACTGGCTCTCCTCCCCCCGTTATCTGCCAGGAGATAAAAGTCTCCTTCCCTGGAAGTATTTGAGTGTGAAGCCATTTGTTCCCCCCCTCTGCTCCCAAGAAGTGACCTCTCCTTTCACTCACCCTGAGCAAGGCACAGCAGCGCAGTCACCTGAGCTCAAGCAGAGCTTTGGAACAGAAGTGCTCCTGTGGGAATGATAAACGTGCCTGCAGCTCACAGCAGTGGCTGGAGTCCCCAGTGCCACCACCAGGGCTCTGCTCTGGGCTCTGCAAGCTCACAGCACTCACTGGGCTCTCTGCACTTGGAATTAACATTGATTTCTACTCAAACCCCAAATCTGAGTGCCCCAGCAACACAAACACAGATTTTGGGGCCCTACAACCCAAACTTCCAGCAAAATCTTCAAGTTATAGGGACAATGTCCCCAGATTATTTTCCTACAGACGTGGCTGTGAGAAAAAGCAAGGAAATCCTGCTAACAGATAAAATACCCATAAAATCTGCATGTCTAGGAAAGCCTGGAGCACTGGGAGGCTGCAAGGCCACTTCCATGGCTCTAACACATCCCTGCCAAGCCAAACACTTCTCCTGCTGCAATGTGTTTGTGCTCTGCAAACTTACAGCAGAAAATGAAAGGACAGAAGCTGTTTCAGACTCCACATTTGTTTGTTTTCCCTTTATCCAAAATCTAAGCAGGATTTTTTAAAATACTGCCTTCAGAAACTGCTGGTAGCACTCACCCCTGCTTTCCTCTAGCAAGGCTCATTTTTCCCAAGTTTTTACACCATTGCAACCCTTTTCCATTGATATCAACAGCTTTCATTACAAACACACACCAGTTGCCACAATTTCCTAAGGTGGTTTAGCAAATCCCCATAAAAAACTGTTCTGGCTGCTGAACACCTCAAGCTGAGGTTTCCAGTCCATTTCACAAAGACAGAAACCAACAAACCCCCACAAAAACACCAAGAAACCTACAACCAAAACAACCAACGCCAAAACAAAACCAGCAGAAAGTCCAAAAGAGCTATGCTGTACCCCATAAAACACTATTTGGCTACTAAACACCCTAAGCTGAGGTTTCCAGTCCATTTCGCAAAGCAAAGAAAACCAAAAACCCCACAAAAATACCAAAACAAAAACATAAAAAAGAAAAAAAATTAAAAGCCTGTGTCACACTCCATGCAGCTGTTGGCATTTTTAAGATCTCCTTGGCAATTCCTGCTCCTACACTTCCTAAAAGGTGAACCCACCCCAGGAACATAACACAATCCTCGTGGGTACCAACAAACCAGGCTTTAGTCCATGAAGGAAAACAGAAAATGCAGCAGAGGGCAGAGCTCCTCGCCCACCCTGGCCACCTCCAGCCAGCTCTCCAGCAGATAAAAACCAACTAAAGCAATTCTCACCTGCTGCCTCGGGGCCAGCACCCCAAAGGAAGGCACACTGGCATTGCTGGGGGGTCCAGCAGGCTGAGCAGGATTTTAACTCATCCCTACTGGAATGAAGGAAAACTCAACCCAAAGAGCAGGACCACGCCAACCCCAGTGCTCACTGCAAGGCCATGCCCACAAGGATGCCCCACATTTGTCACATTTGTCATTTAGGAGCTCGAAAGCAGTGAAACACTGCACTGCTGCAATGGGGAGTTATCCAACAACTGCAGGCTGAGTGATCTTGGTTTCAGTGCAGATTAGAGAGACTGGCAAAAATGAGCAGCAGTGCTGAGCAGAGGACCAGGACAGGGGTGTTGCTGGCTGCAGGCTCAGAGTGAGGGGTGCCTCCCTCCCTGCCAGCCCCACTCACCTGCAGAGCAGGCAGTGCCCCTTTCCCCTGGCACAGACCCAGGACCAGCAGCCACCACACCCAGAGGGTACCTGAGGTGACCAAGCCAGGACAGAGCTCATGCCCTTTCACCCTCACCCTTTAAAGGAAGAGGGGGCTCGGTGTTTCTTTCCCTTTTTCCTTTATTTGAAATGAAAATGCACTTCAGAGATGCAGGGAGCACCTTCCCCCAGCCTGTGTCTGAAGGAGTGACTCAGCCACAGCGAGCCCCCCAACACCCTCTGCAGAACCCCAACATCAGGCAGGAGCAGATGCAAAACTGAAGGTAAACCACTCCCAGGTCTAGTCCTGGCCCCTGATCACGGGAAGTGCCATCAGCCTCGGAGCCCTCACAGCTTCTGCCGTGCTGGGAGTGCACCCAGCCTCCTGAACAACCTTGGTGTACAGGCAGGGGAGATGCCACCCTGCAGCCCCTCCCCACGTGTGGCACACCAGGGACAAGCAGAGCAGAAGAGGTCACCAGGCCAGCAGGGGAGATCTTCCCCAGCAGCCCACCCCCTGCACCGACAGGGGCTGAGAGCTCCAGGAAAGGTCCCCAAAACGGGCTCAGAATGACCCAACAGCTCTGCCCAGGGCTGAGAGCTGACTGCCACAGGTCCTGCAGCTCCGTCCATCCTCCCTGCACATCCATGGCTAAACCTCTCCTAAAACACCTCACCTGCACTGAGGGATTGCTCCACCCCGCTCAGGAGAAGTGGAGCAGAGGCAAGGCAGAGCCGTGGAGCAGTGGGAGGTCAGGCCTGCAGAACACGAGTGCCATTTCAATAAACACTGGCCTTGGGAGGGAGCCAGCAGAGCATCAGAGTGCTCGGCACAAGAGCTTCATGCTGCGGACAGCTGCAGGGCATTATCCTCTTGGATCACAAAGGAGGAGGAAAGCCACTTCAGAATTGGGCCATCAATCACGGGAGGAACCAGAAAACTTGCAAGTGCTTCATGGTTACAGTATTGAAAGCAGCTGATAAAGCTAAGGTCAGCCCAGGCATCTGGGACTAATCTCCAGCTGACATCCCTCATCAAGCTCTACTGGAATCAGTGACAAATTGAGTAAATTAGCAGGAGGAATACATCACCCACCAACAGGCTCGGAGCTGGGCACACAGCAGGGGCTGGATGCCCTGCAGGGATGGCACTCCTTGGATCTCGCTGCCATCGGTGTCCTGCCTGCCCAGCCACCTGCCCAGGACACTGGCAGGCCAAAAGCACAGAGACACGTCTCCAGAGCTCAAAAATACAGCTCAGAAATATTCCATTCCCAGCCTGCAGGCATGGAAAAAGTCCTGATTACCCAGGGAAGTGGTTAAAACAACAGAAAGGGTGCAAGGAGAACTTCCACAGATAACACGACCTCGAGTCCACGCATCCCCGGCAGCCTTAGCTCATGATTTTCTTTCTCCCCACTTCCTTCCACCAAGAGCTGGGCCAACTTTCCACATGCCCTCCCATGGATTTGCTGCAGATGTGGCTGAACATGGGTGTTTGGGGTGGCTGTGTGCCCGTGGGTTCTGCAGAGCAGGAGGAGGCTGCTGCACAGAGGGAGCCCTGCCACAGCTGCTGTGATCCTCCCCTTGCCACAGGGGAAGGACCCCAAGGGATTCACTGCTGAGGGGGAATGCACCCAGCTGAGGGGGAATCCACCCAGCTGAGGGGGAATGCACCCAGCTGAGGGGGAATGCACCCAGCTGAGGGCTGGGGACACTTGTGTGCTGAGCCCTGCTCTGGTCTCCACAGCGGAGCCCTGAGCTGCAGTGTGACACAGCCCAGGGCAGGAAGGAAAGCTCCCTTTATCAAGCTGCACAAACAGGGGTTTATCAAATGCAGAGATTGCTGGGGCTCCTGGGGCCTCTCCTGCCAGGCTGAGCAGGGCTGGCTCCACGGCCCTCAGGGCTTGGGAACAACCGAGCAGGGGCCTGACTGCAGCAGCCAGGTTCAACACCAAACAACACCTTCTTACACAAAATACATTGTTTCCAGGGAGAAATTAGTTTTAACGTGAATATATACATGGCAAAAAATGAACTCCTAGTTGTGTGTGTGTAATCTCAATGTCGTTTTTTCTGATGACTCCGTTTAGGGCATCCTGCTTTAAAAAGAGATACAGTGATACTACAAAAGGCAGTTTTATCTCAGGGGTTTTATTTTTTTCCTGATTTTTACCTAGGAAAAAATAAGCCATTTTTGTCATTTGTTAAACCTGCTTTTTTAGCATACTTGTTCCACAACCTGGAATAAAGGCAGAGACCTTTCTGAACAGAACAAATTCCAAATACCTGAGTGCACAGAAGGTGCCTCTGCTCCAGCAAAGTCACTGCTCTGCAGAGGCTTCCCGAGCCTGACCAGAACAGAACACCAACAGGATTATCAGTCCCAAAGAAAGAGCCACGAGCTTGTTACAACCCCAGTTTTAATATATCCTAATAAACCCCTGATATTTCCCAAGGCAACTTGAGAATGACCTGCCCTGCAAGGTCTGCCCTTCCCACCTTTGAGGCTGTGGTCTCAACTTGAAGACATCTGCTAGTACAGACTCCTCATGTTTGCTCTTCCCATATGGGCAGGGAGAAAGTTCTGGATGTTTTCATCATTTCTCTGAGAGGACAATGAACTCTTGCTGCATTGTTTCCAACCCAAATCATTCTGAAACCCAAATGGGCATTTGGGGGTAGATGAATTGTACAAATCCTCACCAGCACAAAGGATCACATTCAATGGCCTGGCTGGGGCCATTGTGTTTCTCTCGTTAAAAGGATGGTTTGGACATTAAACACCACTATTAAACCCTTCTCCAGCCCAGTCATGACCTTGTAGCCTGCTCAGACCTCTTCCCTGCAGTGGGGATGCTGGGGAACAAACCTGCACCACCTGGGCCTTCCTCCATTCCCCTGGAAACTGGGATAATTCCACAGTCAGGAGAACTGTCAGTCTGTCAGGTCAGACAGCAGGAGCCACTATCCCCAGCTATGAAAATCAGGGAAACGTGGTCACCCCCAGGGAGGGCCTGAGCTGCCCCCACCTCCCCAGGTTTCAGCAGGAGCAAGACCCAAACCACCCTCTACCCTGCACTGCTGGCATGGAGATGCAGAATTTGATTACTGGCATCCTGAAAAACCTCGGGAAGCCCCAGCACAGGCAGTGCCAGGTGCTCCAAAAGCCACAGGGAACTCACTCACAGAGCCTGGCCACTCTTCCAAGTGTCCTGATTTTGAAGTTTCACATCCCCAGCAGTATTTCAAGACTTCAGATGTTGGGTTTGGGGCCTCAGCCTTAAATTACTTTTTTCAAGCCCTCTTAAAAGGCATTTAATCCTTTGTTTTCTTTCCGAGGAGAAAGGTTTCACATCTGGACTGTCAACCTGCATTCCAGAGCATTAGCCTGGCAAACCAAAGCAGCTGAGCTGTAAATCTCCCAGCAGAGAACTTGTCATGGAAATGGAACCTCGGCACTAACTGCGGGCCCAGCGCAGTGAGAAGCCAACACAAAAAGCCAGAACAATGCAGGCAGCCCCAAGAGAGCTGTGGAAGTGAATCCTGCTGCCTGAGAGAGCAAACCAGCCTCACCTAACACCTCCGACTGGAGCAGCATCACCCACTGGGTTTGATCCCAAACAGACACCCAGAGCCCACGGAGGGCAGCTCACACTCCTGGATTTTTCCCCATTTTCTACAGCCAGCACCTGATTTCATGAGCAGAGTGCAGTTTCCAAACACGAGAGCTGAGTGCTCAGTGCTGTCAGCTCCCCACTCTGCTGTGTACCAGCGTGGGCACACAAGGACAAAAGCAAGGAGGCAGACAGGAACAAGCTGAGCTCCAAAGGTTTCAATTCCTCCAGCCAGATTTCAAGAGAAATGTAAATGCCAGTGCTGCAATATGCAAAACTCTTTCAGACACAAAAGGGTGCAGAACAGTAAAAATAACAAAAATTAAAAGTATCCAAATTGCCCAGGACAACAGCATGTTACCAAGTGTCTCAGCTAAGGTCACAAAGAAGTGTCAATGTAACATTTTTTGATCATTGCAGCATATATTTGTTAAGGTTTTTAGATTTAAAAGTCAGCTGCTAAGAAGAAATTGACTTCTGCCAATAATTTGTTTCCTTTAGATGGAGAGCAGTTTTGGAAAAAGACAGCCCGAGGTTAATTCAGCTCTGGAACAACCTGGAAGAAAAGCCTGGCTGATGCTCAGAAGACCCTGAGCACCAGGCTGTGCTTGGTTCACTGCCCTGTCAGCACTCACTTCCCAAATATCCAACAGCCCTACTCCATTATTTCTCACACTTTACACCAAAGCACTTCATGAAACCTCTCTTCCCCCCAAACACACAATGTTTGCTGGGCTCTGAGGATTGCTGGGTTCCTCCAGCTCTGGCTCCCTGTGCCTCAGCCCCCCAGGAATGGATCCATCCCTGCTGAGCACCACAGCTGAGCCCTCTCAGAAAGTGCAGAAACACTCTTCACAATCAGCTCTGCTGAGTGAACAGCACCACCAGCACACTGCAGCTGCAGGAGATGCCCTCACCTGGCAGAGGCACACCTGGGACCCAGCCTGCTGGCACAGGGTCACTCAGTCCTCACCCAGCCCCTCCTGGCTGCTTCCTCAACCAGCAGGAGACCACAGCCAGGCTTTCTCCAGGCTGGCAGGGTGTGTGTCTGCACCTGGACAGACAAACCACCCTGTGGGAGCACCTTGCTGTCCCCCACGCTGCTCTCAGCCTCCTGAGCCAGCTCAGCACCTTCCTCTGCTCCTCCTGTGCTCTCACCAGCAGCTGCTCGTGCTTCTCTCTCCAAGGCTGCTCCATCCCTCGGCCACAGGAGGAGATGCTGCTGGCATCAAGGCCAGCCCGAGCCACAGCCCAGGGAGCCACCAGAGCAGCATCTGCAGCATCTCCCCCTGGGCTGGCAGCACTGTCAGCACTCTGGAGCAGAGCAGCCCCCAGCAAAAGGGGAGCTGGTTTCTGCAGGCTGTGGGCTGAGGTAATGGCTCCGAGCTTTCACAGGCACTGCACACTGGGTACAATACAACCTTTTGAAGTCCAGCAAGAACAAAATAAAATAAAGAGGGTTTTGTTGGGTTTGTGTGGGGTTTTTTACCCCCTTTCTTTTTTTTTTCTGAACGATGTGATACAAACCAGCTCGATACACAAATTAGAGGTGATCTCATCAGGCCATTAGGACTAAAGCAAGACCATCACTTGGGAGGGGATGTGCTGGCCAGATAGCCCTGATTGGCCTGTGAGCAGCATTTCTGTGGGGCTACAAATGCAGCCTTCATTACACAGGCAAGGCATGGCTCCCAGCTTTCAATCCAGCCCTGCAAACACATTGAGAAGTGGATTTGGGAGCAGCTCCCATCCCAGGCACGGAGCAGGGCCAGCCCTGCCACCTCCCAGGATAGAAGGAAATGACCTGCAGACATCCCATGCTGCCTGATTCCCACCAAACACTGCCTGGGACACGGGGCAGGGCCTGAGAGCAGCCAGGAAAGGCACTTGAGAATTCCTCAAGAATGATAAAATGAGGTTTAGAGGCTCTTGCCTTTCATTTCTCATAAGCTGGAACCCCAGCACATCTCTCCACCGAGCTCCTTTGGATTTCTTTGTTGTCAAGCTAACAATGCTTGAAAGCGAGCAAAGTCTCGTTTCTGGGATGTTTCTGTTTTCAATCCAGCAGCAGAACTATTTATTTTCCTAGCAGTGATGGAATTAAACAATTTGTCTTTGAAAACTCTCTAAGCCTTCACCGTGACATCCCCCCATCTGCTTTTGAGATTAAGGTACTTTGATTTTTACCAGCTAAAGGTTTATGAACTGCTGTATAAACCCAATTACTCTCATAGTAAATTATGTAAAGCTTACATGTTATTTTTTAAATTTTCCCCCATGGAGTACTCGGGAGATTCAGAACAGGAAAGGCTCACTGAGGCATTCTGAATTAAAAACGTGTAGCAGGGAAAACCACAGAGCTTCCAGAAACTCGGAATAAAAAAGGAAAAAACCTCAACAGCACTGAGTGAGGATGAGAGACACCCCAAGAGAGGCTTTTCAGGGGAGGACTGTTAAAAAGCAAGGAAAAAAATTCCTCTATTTCAGTGGGAGGGAGTTCTTTAAAAACAGATTAAGTTTCATCTGAGGTAGAATTTATTCCTCAGGCGCTCTCTGCCTCTCTTCCTGATTGAAACCAGGGATGGGAGAGACCCTGGTGTGCTCACTTGGGGGAGCAGCAGAAAGCACAGGGTGGGCAGTTTGACTGGAAGGAGAATCTCAGAATGGTTTGGGCTGGAAAAAGGTCCTCAAATCCCACCCAGTGCCACCCCTGCCATGGCAGGGACACCTTCCCCTGTCCCAGGGACACCTCCCACTGTCCCAGGGACACCTCCCACTGTCCCAGGCTGCTCCAGCCCCAGTGTCCAGCCTGGCCTTGGGCACTGCCAGGGATCCAGGGGCAGCCCCAGCTGCTCTGGGCACCCTGTGCCAGGGCCTCACACCCTGCCAGGAACAATTCCTCATTCCCAAGATCCCATCCAGCCCTGCCCTAGGTCACTGAAGCCAATCCCTGCTCCTGTCCCTCCATCTCTCAGACAGTCACTCCCCATCCTTCCTGTGGGTTCCCTTCAGGTACTGGAAAACTGCAATCAGCTCACCCCAGAGCTTCTCCCCCAAAGGGAACAGCTAACCAGGGGAGAGCCCCAGAGCAGGGACTCCCCCAGGAGAGCACAGAACACCACACTGCTCCTTCCATCAGGGCTGGCATTTCCCTGGAGCTCAGCAGACTGCCAAGGATCCCTGCTGGAGGAATGCCCTGGGACAGCCCTGACCCCAGGATGATGCACAGCTCCTGTAGGGTTCCTGTCTGCAGCTGTCAGAGCAGCACTGACACATTTCAGATTTCAGATTTCAGCTGGGGGCATTCCCCACCCTGTGCCCCAGGTGAGCCAGCCCGAGGTGCTGCCCCAGCAGCTGCAGCTCAGCCCGGGGGAGGACCCCGTCCCTCAGGGCCCGGCCCGGGGGAGGACCCCGTCCCTCAGGGCCCGTCCCGGGGAAGGACCCCGTCCCTCAGGGCTCATCCTGGGGGAGGACCCCGTCCCTCAGGGCCCGTCCCGGGGGAGGACCCCGTCCCTCAGGGCCCGGCCTGGGGGAGGACCCCGTCCCTCAGGGCTCATCCTGGGGGAGGACCCCGTCCCTCAGGGCCCGGCCTGGGGGAGGACCCCGTCCCTCAGGGCTCGGCCCGGGGGAGGACCCCGTCCCTCAGGGCCCGGCCCGAGGGAGGACCCCGTCCCTCAGGGCCCGGCCTGGGGGAGGACCCCGTCCCTCAGGGCTCGGCCCGGGGGAGGACCCCGTCCCTCAGGGCTCAGCCCGGGGGAGGACCCCGTCCCTCAGGGCCCGGCCCGGGGGAGGACCCCGTCCCTCAGGGCCCGGCCCGGGGGAGGACCCCGTCCCTCAGGGCCCGTCCCGGGGGAGGACCCCGTCCCTCAGGGCCCGTCCTGGGGGAAGACCCCGTCCCTCAGGGCTCAGCCCGGGGGAGGACCCCGTCCCTCAGGGCCCATCCCCGGGGGAGGACCCCGTCCCGCAGGGCTCGGCCCGGGGGAGGACCCCGTCCCTCAGGGCTCAACCTGTCCCTCTGCCTGGGGACAGGGACTCTTTTAAGCCTCCTCCCACCCCCCAGTCCCGGTGTTCTCTGCCCTGTCCCGTCAGGATTCCTCTCTCCTGGACTCCAGCTTGCTGCAGGACAAACCAAGCCCTCCCAAGTTTGTTTTGCAGCACAGAGCTGATCTGAATGGAGTGTCCCTGTTGCACAAGGCCGTGGGGCTGTGCCAAACACGCCTCCCTCAGCCCCAGAGCCACGGGGATCCCCCAGCCCAGCCTCCCTCAGACCCCAATTCGTTCCGGGAGGTGCTGCCCATGCCTCCCCTTTGTGTGCCTCGCTCACAGGGCTGCTCTGACACAGGAGGGAGCTTTAACAAATCCCTGCCCTGGCAGTGGCAAGCTGTCAACATGACCACAAGGCCACTCTGGTTGTGAAAGGGCTGAGCTGTGAGAGCCTCTGCAGCCAGGAGCTTGTCAGGAGCCCCAAACCCAGCAGTGCTGGGCAGGAAACCACTGAGCAGCACTGTGTTCTCAAAAAACCTGATACAGACCAGCAGGAAGGGAGAACACGCCAAAGGTTCCTGAAAAAGAAAAAAAAAACCTCCTGAGCTCCAGCCACGGGGAGATTTGAGAGCTGGAATGTCTACAAGTTTGGTTTAGCTACTGAAACGTAACAAAAAGTGTGAAATAAGCTGTGTTCTACCTGGGAAGGGAACATTCAGCTGTGGGGGCTGAAGGAGTTTTACAAAGAACCCAGCCCTGGTGTGATGCTGCTCAGAGCAGCTGGGCAGTGGCAGCACCCCCAGAGCTCCTGCAGGACACACGGACACACTGCCCCCAGCAGCACACCCTGAAAACACCCAAACACTGCCACCAAAGCAAGGGGAAGCAGGAACTGAAAGCATTGGAGATGGCAAACCAAGAGAGACTCTCCCTCTGCTTTTATTTTCAGGGGTTTTTCCCTTTTGCAGAAGAGCAGGAAAGTCATTTCCTTACACAAGATGTTTTAATTCACATTTTCCTTCTGACATCTCCTTCGCAGGCCCACCAAAACACCCGGGGGAAAGGTCAGCCACAGCTCTAGGTGAAGCAGCAAGGAAAAACAAGGCACATCCCACGCTGAGGACACGCTAATGGCCCTTCCAGTCACCACTCCCCTAATTCACTTTTTAAGACTTTCAGTTGCAAATTTTTTATTCAGCTTTCACAGCACAAATAGCCACAAGAAAGCCACCCAAAGCCCCAACTCGCCAAGTCAGGAGTATTTGATATGAAGGTCACTTCCTCCAGCCCCAAAGCAACTCCTTCAAAGCCTTTAAAAGCCACAAGGAAAAAGGACAAGGAGCACTTGTATCGATTTTGGGATATGAGACACGGGTCAAACACCAAGTGCACAAAAATAATTCCTGCTTCTAGAGGAAGAGAAAAGCACTAAACACTCCGAAGTGCCCTGTGCTGGCATCTGTGGGGTGCGACAGTTGATTTATGAAGACAGATTAATGTGCCCACAGACCCTCCAGCCTCAAGGCAATTGTGACCTCTCCAGATTGGCTGCCAGTGTGATATAGGTCCAAAAGAAATCACCCTGTTCTGCTGGGAAAGAACAATAAACCGGCTTCCTCGAATACAGTGGGTAAAGAATCCAAGTTCCTGACCCTGAATGTTTCCCTAGCAGGATGCTGGGCTGGAGGGAACAATCAGCATGACATTTGCTGAAACGTGGGGGATTTATGACATAATAGGTTGCACATATGTGCCAAAAGAGAAAAAAACCCTCTTAAATCCAAGCAAATCAAGATTAATTAGCTATTAAAATAGCTGGGAGAGCAGAGTGCAGGACAGGTGGCAGAGCACAGCAGCTCCTCTCCCTGCACAGTTGTTTGGGGTCAGGCCGTCCGTGGATCCGCCAGCGCACTCGCACTGGGAAAAGCAAGAATTGCTTCTCAGTGTCAGCTCCTGCTCTCTGCAGCTCTCCACGCTTGCACCTTCACAAACAAACCTCAGGCAGCCCTTTGATAGGAAGTGCCCCGAAGTGAGGAGGAAAATCTCATTTTGCCTGGCTTTGATCAGCGGGACAGGCTGAGGACGCCGGGCTGTTTGTACAAGGCTGCTGCTGTGCTGAGGAGAGGCCACGCTGCTCACACCCACCTCCCCACTCCAGAACATCCCCTCCAGCTCTCCCCTCTTCCCTCAGCCCCGTGGCTTTGTGTTTCCTGGCTGCTAATTGCAATTACAGGTGTCCCAAAGGCTGACAGATCTCATGTCTGAAATGGCAGCGTGGTGCCCAGCAGCAGCACAGAGCAAAGCCTGTGAGCAAAGCCTGTGAGCAAAGCCTGCTCCCCAGGAACCCCAGCAGCACACAGCAAGCCCTGTGAGCAAAGCCTGTGAGCAAAGCCTGCTCCCCAGGAACCCCAGCAGCACACAGCAAACCCTGCTGCCCAGGAACCACAACAGCAGCACACAGCAAACCCTGCTGCCCAGGAACCACAGCAGCACACAGCAAACCCTGTTGCCCAGGAACCACAGCAGCACACAGCAAACCCTGCTGCCCAGGAATCACAGCAGCACACAGCAAACCCTGCTGCCCAGGAACCACAGCAGCCCCACTGCTCTGTCCCTCCCCACTGCCCCAGCAATGCCAACAAGTTGTTAACACCCTGCAATCTGCTCCTTTCCCTCTTAATCCGGGTTTTAAGCGGGGCTGTGCTCGCAGGAGGTGCCAGCAGTGCATCCCCAATGCCAGTGTGAGCCTGAGGTGGAGCAGCTCCATCCCAGCAGCAGCTCCTGCTGGGGCTTGCACAAGGAACAGCCAGACTGCTTCCAACGAGCCTGAACAGCACATCTGCCCGGGCTGTGGTCAGGCAGGACAGCTCCCACAGAGCCCCTTCCTCTCTGCAGGGAGGGGACTGGGCTGCCCCCTCTCCCCCTGCACAGATCTTCACCCCACACACCTTCATCCTGCTCTCCATGTCCTACCCCATGTAGGAAAAGGCTTCTTGCAGCCATGGTCTCTGTCCCCACTGACCCTGAAAAGCTGGGCCACATCCTTCCTTCCAGGTGAGGGATTTGCTCTTTCTTCCTTCCAAAATCCTTATTCTGCAAACTACCAAGGGATTTCTTTTCACACCATTTCCAGCAGGTCTCAGGTGCCCAGCAGGCACACAGTTAAACTCATTTCCAGCAGTGCTGGGCACCCCTTGGTTTGCTGTGCCCAGCCCAGGAGCCTGAGGCACTGAGTGACCACTGCTCCACACCTACAGCTGGCACGGAGCCCCTCCTCAGGTTACCCCAGCCTGGGAAAACTGTGACTGCTGACAGACAAAATAACAAACATGGACATTACTGTTGAGCACACTGACCTGGTGGAGAGCACAGACCAGCTGCCACAGGGGCACCAAACACTGAAACCTGGGCAGGAGGAAGTTCCTCCTCCCCAGGCCTTTGGAAGGCTCCTTTAATACTTAACTCTTTTCACTCAGCTGTCTCCAGGACATTTGAGCTGTTTGTTAAAGACTCAACATCCTCTGCCACTCATCTGCAGAGGGGAGAAGCTCCTGGATCCACTCCTGCAGCTCCAGGGCTCCCTGAGCAAACTGTGACTTGCCTTATCAGAAAAAGGGGCTGCCCAGCAGAAGACACCCTGACCCCAGCTCAGAACACTGCCAGACAAAATCAGCAGGGAAAAGCTTTGAATGCTCCCCAAAGTCACTTCTGCAAACACTTCCCTGTTCAGGGAGAGATGAAAGGGACGCAGACAAACCCAAACCCACCCCCCCATCCCAGAGGAGTGGCAGAACACATGCTCAGGGCTTTGCACTCTCCAAAAACACACCCCAAAGTGAGGGCAGACTGCTCCTGCCCAGTGGGGCTGTGGCAGGGCAGTGGCAGCACCTTCCCCTGGTTACAGCCTCCTTCCTCCAGCACTGACGGACGGGGTAATTGGAGACAGCTGCAAGGAGACCTCTCCTAACGACATGATTCATTAGTTTTCATAGATAATTACATCTGCTCACGGCCTCACACTGAATCATTCATTTAGGGAATTTTTGGGGCATTAAATTTAAATGCAGTAATCAGATTTGTTAATCCGTGGGACAAGGCAAACCAAACACAATTTTATTCAGGGGATTGTTTATACTTTCAACATCGACATGAATTCAGCAGCAGGAAAAAATTAGCAGCATAATGTATGCTCACAAAGGTTAGAAATCATTAATGGTAATCTCCCTCACTCCCCAGTGCTGCTGACCAGCCTGGGCAGATTTCTTCCTTCTCCTGGACTGCAGGTCCCCTCCCTGATGCATCTTTGTGCCTTACACAAGCCAGGGGCTTGCTCAGAATACACCGAGATTTTCTGATGAGTTTTTGACAATGAGATCTTTCCACAGAAAGAAAGAATGAAAATAATTGGTACTTGGGTTTGCCACTCTCTAGATTCAAAATACAGCTGGTTTTTCATTGTTGGTGCATTATACATGAAACAATCAGTTTCAAACATGGTTTAGCTGGTTTTATTACTCTGAAATAGCAGCACATATTCACAGATAGAAACCCCAGAAAGATCTGCAGATCCAGGCCAGTTCCCTCCCTATCAAGTCATAAACTTTTTACTATTCTGAACTCCACTCTATAAACTGATCATTTTTTGCCCATTTTTTCTGGAAGCTCCTTCGGAATTTTTCATCTCTCAGTTAAAAAAAGAAAAAAGAAAAGTAATTTTCTCATCTGTACTATTTATGGTCAATTCATTCCCATTTTTTCTTGAACCAATATCCTTCTTCAGCTTCACTAGATCTTTCCCTCCCCAATATTTTACTGCCAAAACACGAACAGAAAGCAAACCATGATCTGCAATCCATCCCCAGCTGGCCAGAGTGCACAGCCCAGACACCAGAGCCCTCTCTGTGCTTACTCACTGACCTCCACAGCCTCACTTCTCCTCTGCACCTCCTTCTCCTCCAGTTAATTCTTCTGAAACAAGCAGCAGAAGGTTCAGAGAGCATTTTTCCCAAAGCTGTGTCCAGGTGCTGTGGTTTGTCTCGGCCCCAGGCACAAGTGCCCCCTGCTCCTGCTCATTTTCTCTCCCCATCAAACCAGCAAAGCTCTGGTCAGGTTTGGGATGAGCTCAGGTCGTGGTCAGGCCATTGCTGCAGTCAAAGCTTGATCCTCACAGCATTTCAGGAACCCCACCCTCATCACACCCTGGAGAAAACAGGAAGGATCTGGCAAGAGGGACCTCATGGCACACCCATGATCCACAGCTGTCAGCAAATCAGCTTTCAAAGAGCAGCTCAGGCTCACCAGCACCATCCCAGGGGAAATCCCTTTTTGGGGGAGGCCCAGAAACAAAGGGCAAGGTGAAAACCCTGCCCAAACCCACCCAGGGAGTCCCTGGGCAAGCCAGGAATGGGAGCAGCAGAGCAGAGCTGCTCGATGGCAGCACAGCAGAGGCTCCTGGGTGTGCAGTGTCACCAGCTGGGGGCTGTGCACAAATCCCCAACAGGACAGGACTGCTCAAACGTGCCTGGAGCTGTTTCTATTCCAGCATCACTCTCATTCCATGGGTATGGCAATGGGAAGATGCCAGCAGCTCACATCCCAGGCAGCAGACACAGAACTCAATGGTACAACTTGCTTCATGAGTTTTTGCCCAATCACACAAAGCCAAAGCACACTGACAGTATTTATATCTGTATAGTATATATTCCATATTGACAGTGGTTCCATCCAACCACTACAAGCACAGGTACCTTTGGTTAAACAATGCTGGCTCATTTCAAATCCAACACTGCTTGTGAGCCTTAAACACAATGCACAGAGCTCCATTATTAACTTTGAACTTCCCAATATCTCACTAGATAAACTTTTCTGCAGCTCAGGGAGTTATTCCAGGCAAGCATTAATACACAGACCATGGTTCTATTTGTCCTTTTCTACTTCTTACATAATTTTTCTGCTGACCAATCTCATGGCTCCTGCACAGCTCTAACCACAGTTCTGCTGTCTCTGAGACCTTTTGCAGCTTTCCCAAAACCCTCTGATTTTCTGGATTCCCACACACAGGAGAGAGCACCTTCCACACACAGCCTGGATTCCTCTGCATTCCCAAGCTGCTGCTGAGAACTGACATGAACGTGCAACTTGAGATCTGCTCCTCTGCTGAAGCTGCACCTACACAGTCGTATTTATTCCTGCTGAGGTTTGGGGAGACAGGGGATTGCTCCATGGAAGCTGGAACAAATTAATATTGCCCTGAGGATTATTATTTCAAGAGAAAGCAGCAGCAGAAGCACAAAGGGAAGCCAACAGCTTCTCTTTTCTTTTAGTGAGGTGTCTGACAACACCCAGTACGTGTGTCAGGGTCCATCCCAAAGGCACACAGTGATAAGCTCCTGCTGAGGCTGTTCCTGGACAGCATCCCAGCCCTGCAGTCACATCCCCACTTCTGCAGTGCCTCCAAGGCTCACAGCCCTGTCCAGCCCTGACTCCCAGAGAGACCCTTGGAGGAGCAGCACCCGACCCACTCCTGTCTCTGCAGCGCTTGTTTGTGTAACTGGAGACCTGTCAGGCCCTCTCTGCCTGATTTAAGCTCTGCCAGTGTCAGAAGGAAAACAAAGAACAAAGATGCTGAGGTATCCATCATCCCACAGGCCCGTGGGGAGCAGCTGCAGGAATGCATTGGCCCAGGGCAGCCTCCCTTCCTGAGCACAGCAGAGCCCTCAGAGAGGAGTTCACCTCTGCTGCTGCTGGAGAGGCTCCTGGAGCAGAGGCTGGGCAGGAATAAAGTGGGGATTCATTCAAAGGCCCCAAAGGATCCACCTGGGGCAGGGCAAGAGCCCAGCCAGGGCTGCAGCCAGGATGGAGCCAGCATGGACTCAGGGTCAGGAGTTCTCCCCCTTTTATGAGCTCTGGTCCATTTCCACCCTGGGGCTCAGGGTCCAGTCCCACTCCAGGGGATGCAGTCCCACCCTCCCAGGCTGCTCTCCTCCATTCCCTGCTGTTTGCACTTTTTGGGGCTGGAGCTGCAGCGGTGTCCTTGGTTCTGGGGCTGGAGAAGGATTGTTCTGTGTGCCTGAGCTGGGAGGAGACCTTGCTGACACTTTCAGTGGAGTTCAGACACTAAGGCAGGAGAGAACCTGAAAAATGAAAGCTCAGACTTGAGGCATCACTTCCAGTCTGGCCAGGGCTCAGCAGCCCCAGAGGAGCTGCCTCCCTGCAGGCACCAGGGGCTGCCCTGAGCACAGCAGGTTCCTGGAGCCCCCAGAGGCCCTGCCTGTGGTGCTCCTGCAAGGAATTCAACAGCTGAGAACAGCAAACCCAAGAGGGAGAGCTGTTTGCTAGGAGGGGTTTGGGTTACTCAATGCATAAACCCACAGGAGATTTTTTTCTTTTGTTCTCCAAGAGAAATTCAGGTGATACACACGTGTTTTATTAGTGCACAAGTGCCATCAGAGGAACTCATTTCCAGGGAAAATCAGAATACCAACCTCCCTCCCATCTACCTCGGAATTCAGCACAACTGGGGAGACAACTAAAATAAACCAGGGAAATGCAAGAGAAATGGGGCAGGAGGCACAGTGAGGAGCTGTGGGTCACAACTGTCTTGGGAAACCTCAGCACAAAGGGACCAAGGAACAGCTTCAGGACAGCTTCCCCAGGGAAACTGAGGCACAACCCCCAGGAGCTCGGTGTCCTGCCTGAAAGGGGCAGGAATAGTGGGAATGCCATGGTCAGCAGCTCCTCCTGCCCAGCAGCAGAAGCACCTCGAGCTGAGCAGCTCAGGAGAGAGGACGTGGAAGCACAACTTGAGTCCTGCCCTGATTTACCCCACTGCATGCTCACACTGCAGAGGAGCTCCCCAGTGCCTGGCAGGACTTGAGGAGTGACCCAAACACTCAGGGCTGCTTCAGGAGCAGGAAAAGCCAGGGAGCAGAGCCCCAGCCCTGGGGGAGCTGAGCCCCAGCACCAGGGATGGGCAGGGATGGGATGA
Source organism: Haemorhous mexicanus (assembly GCF_027477595.1). Lineage (NCBI taxonomy): Eukaryota > Metazoa > Chordata > Aves > Passeriformes > Fringillidae > Haemorhous > Haemorhous mexicanus. The sequence goes on from NC_082360.1 coordinate 830,520, forward strand.
TCCAAACGTGGGCTCAGCACCTGGCAAAGCCACCCGAGGGCACCAGGGGCACCTCAGGGCTGCCATGGAGAGACAGCCAGGAGCCAGAACCTCTCCCAGGACAGGAGCAGAGACCCTTCCTCCCTGAGGAGCTGGGGGTGCTGGAGCTGCTGAGGCTCCCAGGACAGGAGCAGAGACCTTTCCTCCCTGAGGAGCTGGGGGTGCTGGAGCTGCTGAGGCTCCCAGGACAGGACAGGAACCCTTCCTCCCTGAGGAGCTGGGGGTGCTGGAGCTGCTGAGGCTCCCAGGACAGGACAGGGACCCTTCCTCCCTGAGGAGCTGGGGGTGCTGGAGCTGCTGAGGCTCCCAGGACAGGACAAGGACCCTTCCTCCCTGAGGAGCTGGGGGTGCTGGAGCTGCTGAGGCTCCCAGGACAGGACAGGAACCCTTCCTCCCTGAGGAGCTGGGGGTGCTGGAGCTGCTGAGGCTCCCAGGACAGGACAGGAACCTTTCCTCCCTGAGGAGCTGGGGGTGCTGGAGCTGCTGAGGCTCCCAGGACAGGACAGGGACCCTTCCTCCCTGAGCTGGGGGTGCTGGAGCTGCTGAGGCTCCCAGGACAGGAGCAGAGACCTTTCCTCCCTGAGGAGCTGGGGGTGCTGGAGCTGCTGAGGCTCCCAGGACAGGAGCAGAGACCTTTCCTCCCTGAGGAGCTGGGGGTGCTGGAGCTGCTGAGGCTCCCAGGACAGGAGCAGAGACCTTTCCTCCCTGAGGAGCTGGGGGTGCTGGAGCTGCTGAGGCTCCCCTGGCATGCAGCACCAGGGCTGGGCAGCAGCACTTCCTCCTCTCCTCCTCCTCCTCCCCTCAGCAGCACTACCTTGTCTTCCAACAGTTGGGCAATTGTCTGAAGAAGTGTAAGAGGGGAAAAACACATTCCTCTGAAACAGCATCACTGCCAGGCCCAGGACTGCAGGATCATGCAGCCTTGCTGCTGACCCCATGCTTAAAAAGCACCTTGAAGCTAAAATACAGCCATTATTTCAGGCAGCTTTAAAGCAAGAAAAGCAGTGCCCTCTCTTTACAAAGGACAAAATGTACCTTTGGGTTTCTAACTCTCCTCTTTCAGTGTTTTGAGGTTTTTTCCTGTGCTTGTCTCCCACGTGGAAGGGATGAAGCAATGCTGGGGAGGTGGTGCCTGAGGACAGTTTAAGTGTGCATGAGCCGGCTGTTCACTCCCAGCACAGCACTTGTGGGATCACCCCAAGCCCAGGACTGCTCCTTCCTCCAGCAGACCTTCATCAATCCCAGCTGGAGACTCCTTTTTCTTCCCCCAGGGCCAAAGGGAAACTCACTGATGTTTTTCATGTTTAGGACGTGGGGAAGGACACGCAGGAACACTGAGATTAAACTGCTGAATTGCTCTCCCCCCACTCCTCCCCTTTTTTCCCAGAAGAAGGGAGTCTTCCAACCCCTAGGACAGCCCAGGAGAGCAGAGTGCATGGGAAGAGCAGCACCAAGCCATGGACCAAACCCTCTGAGCCCCACACAGGAGCCACCTCACGCTGACAGCAGCCACCCCAGCTCGACTCCCACCCTCAGCTGGTGCTCAAACCATTTCTGCTTTGGGGCAGCAAGAGGAAGAGCATCCTCTGCAGGAGGGAACGCACAGCCAGTGGCCCTGCAGCCCTGGGGACAGCTCTGGCTGTGTCAGCAGCTCCTCACTCACAGCTTTGGGCAGAAGAGCTGCTGCCAGCAGTGACACATTTTACCCAGGATCTCCTGAGCAAAGCTAAATTTGGAGAATTCAGTGTTTGTCACCCTTACTTTGATGCAGAAACAGCAGAGGATGTGCTGGAGCTCCAGTGGAGCAGCCCTGGGCAGCCCAGGACACTGGGGCAGGATGGGGCTGTGGCTGTGGCTGATTTTCACACAATTCCTGTTAGTGAGAACTTCTGGAGAGCTTCCCCCTCCCAAACCCAAAGCTCTCTCTGAGGCCAGCAGTGCCAGCCCGTTTATGAGATGTTTTTATCCCGAGCTGAGGGATGGGGTTTGGCTGTGGTTGTGCTTGGCAGTGTTTGTACTTCTGGATGATTTTAGGCAGACAACATCTGCTGCCTTCAATGCCCAGCTGCTCCATTTAATCCCTGTTAAAACTGGTTTTCCCCTTCCAATTTCTTTAAACACTACTGGGAGCCTTGTTTAAAACACATCCCTTGTAAAGGCTCCTGGCAACTCTGAAATGAGAGTTTTCCTTAATCTCCCTGCTAACTTCAGGGGATAAACTGCTCAGCTGTCACCATGCCCCAGTGTGGGTGATGCTAACAGGCTGCAGGAGCAGCCAGGCCACAGAAACCCCAGAATCCCACCCCAGCTCCCTCTCCCTCACTCCAACAAGGTCTCCTGAGGAGCTCTGACAGAGCAGGAGTGCCCAGGTCCTGCAGGAGAGCCAAGCACCTTCCAGCAAACACTGATTGAGATCTGCTAATTAGGGACCTCCTCAGCAGGAGTGTGATGGTACCGAGTGACCTGGAGGGCAGAGAGAGCTCCTGGGCACTCTGTGATTGCACCTGGAGGGCAGAGAGAGCTCCTGGGCACTCTGTGATTGCACCTGGAGGGCAGAGAGAGCTCCTGGGCACTCTGTGATTGCACCTGGAGGGCAGAGAGAGCTCCTGGGCACTCTGTGATTGCACCTGGAGGGCAGAGAGCTCCTGGGCACTCTGTGACTGCACCTGGAGGGCAGAGAGAGCTCCTGGGCACTCTGTGATTGCACCTGGAGGGCAGAGAGAGCTCCTGGGCACTCTGTGCAGGACCTGGAGAGAGGATCTCTCTGGGTGTCTGACAGGGTCAGGCCCACAGCTGCTTGCAGACAGGAATTTACTCCTCCTTCAACTGAGCTGCACATCAAATACACACAGACTGGGATGAAAAAATAAATACAACCAGCTTTGATAAATATCAGACAGGAGAAACTCCACACTTGGCAGAAATTACAGTAATTTGGTCATTTGTATCCTGCAGGAGTTGAGGGCCTGAAGCAGAGCAAGCCTGGCATGTGCTCTCTTTAAAAGGTTCCCCAGCCCCTCTATTAATGGCTTTTCCTCCTTTACTCACAGAAATCTGAAAGTTTCTCTTTCAGCAGGGTCTGAGGAACAATTTTTACCTTCAGAATAAACCCTGTAGAGCCCCAGCTGCTGAGGGTGGTTTGCCATCACACTTGCACTGTGAACACTCAGCAGAAGCAGTGAGAAATCTGCCTTATGCTCACAACAAAGCTCTAAGGTTTCTTTTAACCCAGCTGTGATTGCTGCATTTTTGATGCATGTTTGCTGCTGAGGGATGCAGCCTTCCCTCACCCCACAAAACCTCCTGCCAGTCCCTTCCAGCAGCAGTTCCAGCTGGGTGGGCAGCACGGGGCAGATCTGGGGGTCACTCCCACTTCAGAGCCCCCTCATGCCAGCAGGTGGAACAGGAACCTGTGCAAGCTCCCTGCAGGTGGGGACAGCTCCCAGGGGCTGTGGGCTGCACACTGGCAGGGGCAGGGCTGGGTAAAGCCCTGCTGGCCTCTCCCAGCACCTGCCCCAGACACAGAATCACCCCAAGTGCTCAGGGAGGTTCAGCAGCAGCCACTGCAGGGGGAGGCTGCCCTGGAACAGAAGGGAAATACAAAATACACTGATTTTTACTCTCAGGAGTGCTGTGGTCCAGCCATGAAATTCATTTCCCTGCAGTGAGAGCTCACACCCCCAGCAGGCACCAGCCAACTCCCTCTGCAACAACACTTCAAACAGAGCCTTCCCTGCAAGGGAACTCACAACAGCTCACACAGGGGAGAACCCCACTGCAGCTCCAGTTTGAGTCTGAGCACCCCCAAAATGACCTGGGACTAGTGACAGGGGCAGCTGGGAACCCAGCCCTGACCCACAGATGCACCAGCACCAGAAAAGCACCATCCAGCCCCAAACCCAGAACTCTGCTGGTTTAGCCCAGGAATGTGAGCCATGCTGGAGCCTTCTCCAGCCCAGGCTGGTGCTCTGAGGCAGCCTGGACTAATGACAATCTCCAAGTGAAAGCACTTTGTTACAGTGAGCACACAGGAGGCAGCCCGTGCCCTAAGCTCCAGCAGAAGGAAGCTTTCCTCCCAGCTGGTCTGGTTTTCCATCCATTGCAGATGCCAGGCTTTGGAAGGGCACTCAGAGCTCGGTGCACACTGCCCTGGCTGGGAAGGCAGCTCAGCAAGGGGATCCCCACACCCCCTGCACAGCACGGGGGGGCACAGGCCTGGGGGAACCCTGACACCCCAAAAGAGGGGCAGGGGGCAGAGTTACCAACTGCAGATCCAGGGGATGCAGGCTCTGAGAGGCAAGGAACACCAGAATGAAGAGAAGCCCTCCCAGCCCAGCTGCCTGCAAGGATCCCTCCCTGTGTGGGCTCTCCTGTCCTGCTCCTGTGCCAGCCCCAAAGCAGGAGCAAGGAAAGGTCCTGCTCACCCTGCACAGCTCATCAGGGACATCTCACCTGGGGAAGATGAAGCAGACAAACAAACAGGTCTCTGCTGGGGCAGAGCTGGAGATCTCTGAGCTCAGCCCAGTCCTGATGGGTTTTTCCTCAAGGACCATCCCACATCAGTCCCTTCCACCACTGCCTGTCCATGCTCCAGCAGAGCTAGCAGAGCTCTGCAGTACCATTAAAATCATTACAGGAGTCTGAGCACAGTAAAATTAACAATTTCTAACTTTCTTGCCCAAATCCCCACATTTCCCCACCCTCAATCCCTCACACAAAATGACAAACACGACAGAGCCCACGACAACCAACCAGTAAGAGCCAAAAATGTTCTCTCTGCTCCCAGAAGTGCTTCTCTCCTCCAGTGAGGAGAAGCTGGATCCTGACCTCTCTTCCCAGCACTGCTGCAGGGCACCACAGCCCCAGAGCTGTCACTGGCACTGGGCTGCCCTCTCCACACCCTACAAACACGAAGCTCAGGGTTATCCAGAACAAACATCTGGGCACTTTCTACCAACTGCTCTCTTATTCTTACCCAGGATTTGCCCACAGCAGACCAAACCCAGCCTTCTGAAATCCTGGCAGGACTGGGAGCCAAATCCTCCCAGCAGTTGTGCTCACACCTGGAGGAGCAGGTTCAGCTGAGCAGCTGTGGGGAACCCTGGGGTCCCTGGGGCCAGCCCAGGGGGTCCTGCTCCAAACTGGGAACCCCAGCCCAGTCCAGGGTGTCTGCCCCAAACTGGGAACCCTGGGGTCCCTGGGGCCAGCCCAGGGGGTCCTGCTCCAAACTGGGAACCCCAGACCAGCCCCATCCAAGTTGTCCTACTCCAAATTGGGAACCCCAGCCCAGCCCAGTCCAGTCAAGGGTGTCTGCTCCAAACTGGGAGCCCCAGGGTGTCCTGCCCCAAACTGGGAACCCTGAGGTCCCTGATCCCCAGCCCAGTCCAGTCTGTCCAGCCCCAAACTGGGAGCCCTGGGGTCCCTGGTCCTAGCCCAGCCCAGTCCAGGGTGTCCTACTCCAAACTGGGAGCCCCAGCCCAGTCCAGCCTGTCCTGCCCCAAACTGGGACCTTGGTGGCCTCAGTGTCTCAGAGCCCAGTCCATCCCTTTTTATCACAAAGGTATCCCTTCAATTCCTACCCTGAGCTTGGAAAAAGGCTGTCAGGCACACATGTTTCACACTAAAGACTGGCCCCAAACCAGCATTTTTCAGCAAACTTGGTCCTGTAAGAGAATTTCCAACAAAATTCTGAGATCAAACAGCCCTGGAGCTGTTTCAGCACGGTGATGCAGGAGCCAAAAGCCAGATCTGATCGTGCCCCTGCACTTGGATGCCAGACACTCCATGGCATGGGACCTCGTGCATCTTGTGTGATTGATTCCCCTCCTGCTGGAGTGTTCCTTGTAAAACTGCTGGGAGAAAGTAAAGTGGAATTCTGTCTGCTTCCACATCCAAGGGCTGCACCGCTGTTGTGCTGCAGGATTATTCCAGTTACTGATGCCTGGAAAGAGCAGTTCAGTGGGAACAGCAAGAGCTCCTGGGCTCACAGGGGAGGCTGGAGTCGGGCAGCAGGGCAGGGTTTCTCACAATGCATGGCACAAACAGGATAACACCCACACCAGCTGGGTTTGGGATGCACAGGGATGAAACATTTCATACACCAGCAAGCCCAACAAAAAGGTGACACCCAAGCTTGCAGGGAAGTTACTTTAATTTATAGTAATGGTTCCAGCATCATGATTTTATCCGTTTTTAAGTGATAAAGGGATGCCCTAAGAGACCAACTTCACCATTTTAGCAGAATGCCACCTTTGTGTCACATTAATTTTGTTTCTGACTGAAAGACAGCTCTGAGGAAGCAACTGCTCCCAGTTTTCCCTCTGCCTCCATCAAGCTACCCTGGCATTAAACAGAAAGATTCTGGCACAGCACGGGCCAAAAACCCCTCCCTGAAAAATCAGCTCCCACCAACACTGTGGGCACAACCTGGCCCTTCACCTTTCCTTCAACTTAACACTTAAAATTCCACGGCAAACCCAGCCCAGTGCTGCACCACGGATGGGTTCTGCTGCCTCAGCCCCAGCCCAGCTCCCTGGAGGGACAAACTGGGACTGAGCTGGGCTGGGCAGCAGCCCCAGCTGGAACAGCCCCAGCCGGGCACTCCAGGCACCCCAAAAGCCAGGGCAGCATCTCCAGGCACTGCACACGGGAGCCAGAGAAGCAATAAACTGTGCTCAGGAGAACAGGAGAGGTGGCAGAGGAGATGGGAGGAGGGATGAGCTCCTGGAGGTGATGGGAAAAGCAGGAGAAGGTTCTGGAGAGCCCTGAGCAGCTCGGGCTGAGCGAGCCCAGTTCAAAGCACTCCTCAGATTCCAGCAATACCTCAGGAGCACAACGTGCCCAGGAACGTGGTTTTCTCCTCCCCTCCTGGGCTGTAGCTGTGCAGCCTCCAGCCCTGCAGGTTTTCTGGGAAATCCATTAAAAGCCCACGAAGTGCCCGGCAGCCCTGAGTGAAATCACCAGGACACAGGAGCATCTGCCTCCCCCTCCTCTCCAGCAGGCCTGGCCAAGCAGCTCCTCCTGGGGATGTCCCACAGCCAGGGGTGTGGGACAGAGCAGCCACCTCAAAACCTCCCCCATAAACCCTCAAAAATCCCTCTGAGAAGGGGAAGGCACAGAGGAAGCACTGGAGTCAGAGTCTTTAATGTACACGCTGAAGTAGGAACCATCAAGCTGTATTTCACTGCCACAAATAGCAAATATTTAAAAATATAACATTATTTTTAGCCTAAGTGGTGCTTAAGGACTGGGGAATAAAACACTGCCCAGAGACAGGGAAATGTCATCATGAGAAAGTGCTGAAGCAGCCCTGTCCTGCTCACTGAGCACCAGCTCAGGGCACACAGAAACCACTGGGGATCCTGGCTCAGACCTTAAATCCCTCCCTGGTTCAGCCAAACCTTCCTAACTCAGCCAAAACCAGAGGAGAATGGGTCAGGTACAGCACCTTGGTGTATCTACAAGGGTAAAATAAATACAATTAAACAGAAACTCACACAACAGTCTCCTAGAGCCTCCAGCAAAGGCTGCTCTGCACAGGGCCATCCATCCCCTGCCCTTCTCAGCCACAAGCAGGACTGGAAGGTCAGGATGTGGAATTCCAGCTGCTCCCAGGCAGGTAGGGATTGACCAGAAAGGGGCTGTAAAGGAGAACAGGCTGGGCTTGTCCCTCCCTGCTCCTTCCTGACACATGACAGACATCCTGAGAAAGCAGGCTGGGAAAATAAATCCCCTTCCACAGTCCCAGCTCGAGATTTTCTTGAACAGAGGAAAATCTAAATTAGCATGGAAAAAAATCATCAGCGTTTTGAAATACCTACAATTACAGTTAGGTTTTGTTTTCTTTTTAAACAGTTTAAATCAAATGCCTGAAGAACAGGATGGGAAACTCTCATGTGCTAAAAGCTGAGGCTTCTACCAGAGCTCCCCGTTAGGAAACGAAAGACAAGGCTTAACAAAGAAGATGCTTGAGATCATAATTCTTATCAAAAAATCCTGAAAAGCTTAAAAAAGCTGGAAGCTCCTTTCCCCAGCAGCTCTGGTCCCTGGTCAGACAGATGGAGGGAGACAGCTTCCCCCTCCCCAGCACGGCCTGGGTGAGGTAGGGATTGACTAACTGTGGAAAAATCCACATAATTGAGAAGACAAATGTTGAACAGTTATTTTACAGCCTGAACTATTCAAGGAAAAAGGCTGCCCGTGCCAAGGGGCCAGCCAGGCTCATTGTGTGTGAGCAGCCCCGGGCAGCAGCGGGGCTTTCATCCCTGCCAGGTGCAGCTGCAGGGCTGCAAACACCCCTGGGAGCAGCAGCAAAAAAAAAGAAAAAAAAACCCTGGGAGCAGCAGAAAAAAAAAAAAAACAAACCACCACTGGGAGCAGCAAAAAACACCCCTGGGAGCACAGCCCCAGCACAAACAGCCCTGGGAGCAGCAGCAGCAGCCCCTGCATCCCCCTGCACACAGCAGCAAGACCCAGCCAGCAGTACAGCCCCTGCTGAGCCCTTGGCTGCTCCCCATGCTCTGTTCCAGTCACTCAAAGTGATGCCTTCAGGTTTAGCTTTTCTAGTTCCAGACTCTGTGCTGCTTTAGTCTGCAGTTCTGAGCTTCCTATCACGGGATGTGAGCTCTGCACAGAGCAGGGAGACAGAACAATTCCTGCTCCAGCTGGGCACCAAGGACAGCCCATACAGGGGACAGGCCAAGAGCAGAAACTGGAGTGAGGAGAGACAACCAAAAAGGATGGGAATTTATGGCAAACCCAGCCCAGCAGAGCCTGACAGGCTGTAGGATGGAAACCCAGCCCAGCAAAGCCTGACAGGCTGTAGGATGGAAACCCAGCCCAGCAAAGCCTGACAGGCTGTAGGATGGAAACCCACCTAGCAAAGCCTGAGACAGCACAAGGATGCAAACCCAGCCCAGCAGAGCCTGACAGGCTGTAGGATGGAAACCCAGCCCAGCAAAGCCTGAGACAGCACAAGGATGCAAACCCAGCCCAGCAAAGCCTGACAGGCAGCACAGGGATGGAAACCCAGCCCAGCAAAGCCTGACAGGCTGCACAGGGATGCAAACCCAGCCCAGCAAATCCTGACAGGCTGCACAGGGATGATTGCTCCCTGTTCCTCCCTGTGCTGTCAGCAGCCCTCTGTGAAGCCATGGCCAGGACACCTCACACCTCCTCCTGCTGCTCCAATCATCCAACACTGCTGAAATTGCCCTGAGCCCGAGCTCCAGAGCTCCCTGTGCAGGTTCCCATCTGGCTGCTGAGCCAGGCTGTGAGACAGACCCACTCTGCACTGGCTTCCCTGCTTTCTCCACCTTCCTTTTAAGAATACCAGGAAATGTCACAGGTAAATAAACACTGGAAATACTGAAGCAGCAAAGTCTCATATTTAAAAGGTTAGGAAACACTATAAATACTTTTTTGTGTAGCTACCTTTCTCAAAGCAATGCAAATTCAGTGTAACCTTGGTTTCCATCACCCAGCAGGCAGCACAGGCAGGGTTACTTCCTCGACAGACACCAAATAATTTGTTTTATCCTCATCACCCAGCACGAGGCTGCATTCCTCACGGCCTGCACACGACTCCAGCTCTGCTCTGAAGAGCTAAAGCTGCCCCAGACCTTCCCACCATGGCCCTCCTGACAGCAGGTCTGAGTGTGCTGACTCTGACAGCTTCCCTGGGAGATGAAACACTACTGCTGAACTCAGATGGAAAATAGGAAAACTGATAGTGAAGCTTTACTTTGGATGCTCAAAGAGAGTTTGAAGCTCTCTTTTTCAAAACCACACGCAAAGCAAGCCTTATCTACCTTTCCAGTACATTTTGATATTTTCAGGGCCATGGTTTCGTGGTGGACTCAGCAGTGCCAGGTTTACAGCTGGGCTCGGTGATGTTAAAGATCTTCCACCAGGGAATGATTCCACATCCCCAGTCCCTGCTGGGGTGACCCAGGTGATCCCCAGAGCTCCTTCCCAGCCCAGGCATTCCCATCCTGCAGCCCAGCCTGGGGTGCCAAGCCAGGCACTCCTGGAGAGCCCAGGATGGGTTAAACCCTCAGCCCCAGCTCCTGGGCAGCAGCACAGACACTTCTGTGCTCTGAGGCCACATTTATCTGCTGCTGCTGCCACAAGCCCTCTCACGAGCCTGGCCTCACTCTCTAAACGTTTTCCCACACCTGGAAGGAGCCAGGCAGGGACCTTACAAACAGTTCTGGTCACCACAAAAGCACAGTTCAGCCCCAGAAGAGATCGAGTCCTGTGCAAAAAATGAGGCAAGACCTGCAGAAAACAGAGTGCAAGGGCTTTAGGACTAAAAACACACCCAAGAAGTGCAGTGCAACCTCAGGTTTGCCACTTCCCAGCTTCTCAGCCTAAGTATTGCACTATTCAGACCACTCAAGACAAAAAGCAAAGGTAGTTTTTCCCCTAGGAAGGGTTAAATCCACTTAAACAATGTGCAATAAAGACAGAGCCGTGCCCCAGTAACACTGAATTGTTTCTATTCCATACCATAAGCTCAGGAAGCAAAATTAAAATCTATCTGCACGGTCTGAGGTCACTGGGGCTAGGGATGGCTATTTTTAATCTGAATATTAGAAACACATGGTCCTCCATGGAGGCTTCCAGCAAAGCTGAACCTGCTGGTGCTCAGCCTTTCCAGGGAATGCTGAACACCTCCAAGGGGTCACAGCAGGCAGAATGGAGCCACCTCCAAGGGGTCACAGCAGGCAGGATGGAGCCACCTCCAAGGGGTCACAGCAGGCAGGATGGAGCCACCTCCAAGGGGTCACAGCTGGCAGGATGGAGCCACTCCATAGGATGGGAACAGATATTGTTTAGACAAGATGATGAACATTCCTGAAACTTGAATCTTTAATCATTTCTGATTTACAAACTAATCCTAACAATGATGCAATGCACCCCCAGCCCTGCTCTGGGGCTCACCACTCCAGTGCTGATTAGTTTGTATGACAGCAGAAACGCTCCCAATGAACAGAAATGTGAAAGGACTGCAGGGTTTTGCAGCAGCCTTGTAAATAATCTTTAGGGGAAGCCCTTGCTGCCCATGCCCTGCCTGGGCTGCTGCACAGGAGCTGAGCACTGCCCTGGAGAGGGGAACCTCACTCTGCTGCTGCCCCAGAAGTCCTGGCAGCAGCAGGGATGTTTTCACTCCTTTACTGACGAGGCCAGGACAATTCTCCAGGTGTGCTCAGAGCAGCCAGAACAGGCTCCAGGCTCACACACTTTGATGGCAGCAAATACCACAGGCATCAGGGTCACCAAAATCTCTCTGAGCTGAGTCCCCCTGCAGGAGTTTGTGCCACCCACTGTGACCAGAGGTGACACTGCAACCTTGCTTTGCAAAGCTATTGTAAACAAAAACATCATGCCACAATTTCTGGTCGGTTTCAGAAACTTGATTTTGACAAGAAATTCAAAATGTTACATAACCATATAATTAAAGGATTATGATGAGAGATGGTTTACTTAAAATGATCCATTCTGGGTAGGAACACCCTGACTGGCACAGCACTCTCCTGACCAGGAGAACGACATGAAGGGTCTGATTTTGCAGCTTATCTATCCATGAATTTATTTATGCCCTGCTATGAGGTTCAGAGGAGCCGGAAGCAAAAGAGCAAAGAAATGACCCTGGCAGGGAAAAATGCCAAACAGGGCGAGTGTTGCAAGCTCCCAATATTTACCATCCATCCCAGAGTACTCCATTCTCATGCAAGCATGTCACAATGAGAAAACAACATCTCTATAAGGGTAAAACAAACAGCATTCACAGTTTCTGAAAGCATTCTTCCACAATTATTGCACTAGATTAGATTGCCTCATCACCAGGGCCAGAGGCCATTTACACTATTTTCTTTCTTTTTTATTTTTTTTATGGAACAGATGAAAGGATTACAGAAAGTTTTCTGGGGCCAAATTTGGAGCTAATGATGGGAAAATTCTTTTGGCTAATCCCCACTGCTAGCAGACTCCTGAGGCTGGAAAAAAACAATGTCTCCTGGTACCCAGCTTCTCTTTTGCTCATCAGTGCAAAATGCCCAGCTCAGGAGGTTTGCAAAGGCCCCAAATCAGCTTCCAGCAGGGCCATCAAACCTGCAGGGAAAACCTGAGCACAGAACCACCAGAGACCCCCACTAGAACAGGGGGGCTGCCCAGTGAGAGCCAAGGATGGGGCTCAGCCACCCAACATCCACCCCAGCTGGACCCCGGGGGAACGGGCTCTTCCAGAACATTCTGTGCCACCAACATCCACCCCAGCTGGACCCCGGGGGAACGGGCTCTTCCAGAACATTCTGCGATGCAGGGATCCCACCTGAGAGCCCCTGCTGCCTCCAGAGGCTCTTGCAGAGGTGGGTGGGGCTCAGGGAGGCTGGTGTCACCTGGTGTCACCTGGGTCCATGGGCAGGACTCTCCATGGGCACAGCTGCCCCCGGAGCCCAGGGATGCCCGGGGACAAAGCTCCAGCCCTGCTCCTGCCCCTCAGCAGCAGCAGCACCTCCCTCCCAAAGGGGTTTAATCACTTTGCAGTCATTTAACAAACACAGAGCTGTGAGGAGTGAACGTCACCGGGTGCTGGTGCATCTGCAAAGGCACAGCTACCCCAGCTGGCACCAGGGGACAGTGCCTGAATGCCTCTGGGCACCCCGGAGAGCTGGGGCTGCAGACACCTCCAGGGAGCCAGGGCTGCCTGGCAATGGAACAAACAGGCCTGGAGAATGGGCACCCAGCTCCCCAGGGGCTCATTCATTAATTAATGCAATTATCAGCTGCTCCTGAATGAAGCCAGGCTCCACTTGAGCAGCAGGACAAGCTGCAGAAGGTGGGAACATCCCCGGCAGCCTGGCAAGGGGAAGTGAGGCTTCCCACAGAAAGGGGCTCTGCTGGAAAGTCTGACTGCAGGAAAGAGAAATGTTGAAGCAGCACTTAATGAAGATGAACTTCCCCTGCCTCCCCACAAGGCAGACGATGCCATTATCACTCAGCACCAGGAAGGAAAGGGATTCCAGGGAAGGGGAAATTGCAGGGCAGTTATCCTCATCAACCTGGGCCAGCAGCAGTGACAGAGCTTGGCACGGAGCCTGAGCAAAGTCTGCTCATGGTTAGGCAGGGGCATGAAGTAAGAGGTGCACAGGGAAAACAGCCCCTGGAAAATATTGCTAAGGACTTCAGCTTTTCCAGGGTGCCAGTGGCAACAAAATGTCTGACCTTATCCCCCCATATCTGCCAAAAAAGCCCAGAAAAAGGGATTGCATCAAGTCAGAGGAAACAGGGGAGTTCCACTGGCCTGGCAGGGATGGAGGAAGTGCTGAGTGATCTGCCCCACATCTGGAGAGTCAGGCTGCTCCCAACTCCTCTGGGCAGCTGCAGCCTCTCCTGCTGACACTTCTGCAGGGCTGGCAGCTCTGCTGCTCCTGCCTGTGGGACACAGGCTCTGAGCAGCCCCCAGGAGCAGCACACACTCCTCACCTCTCCCTGCTCAGAGGGCCCACAAAGCTCCCCTCTGCTGAGCAAGGGCTGCCTCGGCTCAAGGCAGAGCTCCAAGGAAACACAGGAATTTGCTCAAGGCTTTGTTACCATCTCTAACACAAACAGCACCAGCACTATCTGCAGTATTTGTAAAAAGAAGGGTTAAATATATTCCCTTTCACAGATATTTCCAGGTCTCATTGCTAGAAGAAGTCTGGCAAAATCGCAGTGGCACAAAACACAGAACCTTTAGGGTCCTAAAAATGTAAGAATTTGGGGAACCATCCCCAACCCCCAACAGGGAAATGGGACACAGATTGTGTGTTTTCCTGAGGAGAAACCAAAGTTTCACAGGGAATCCATAAACATGCTCATGCTTCCCACCTGTTTCCTATTTAGAGCAAAAAAAAAGGCAATTAATATGACTTCATAAGCAACAATTAATAAAGGGACCTATGAGACGAGACCCCAAATTGAAAATGCCTTTCCTCACAGGAGGCAGAGGATCCAAATATGACAAGAGCACCGAGCATGGTCTGTCCCAGCTGCACAAACCCTTCCTCAACAACCCTAAGATAAATAAACAAAGACATATTCTAGGAACTTCCCATCCCTCCTGGGATTAGCTGTGGCAAACAGGAGAAATCCACCCTCCTGCCTCCGTGTGCAGAGATGTGAGTGTGGAACTCCTCACTCTGAGCAGGGGGGTTCCAAACTCCCAGAGACTGCAGAGGGCAAACACCACCCCGGGAAGAAGCAGGAATCAGGGCTGGGTTCCAGGTTCCCAGCAAGGACAAGGACCCTGCCCTGCTCTGGGATGAAGCCCCGGGCTCCCACTGGGCTGCTCCAGGTGCCAGGGATGGAGAGCTCAGGGGGATCTGCTCTGCCAGAGGCACCTCATGCCACAATGAGGTGAGTAACAAAGCACTTGTATTCATTTATTATTGCAGGAGAGCAACTGCACTCGGCCAGTGGCTCCTCTGAAAGGAGCTAGGAGCTCTCCTGGGTCAGTATGACACTGAACTTGAGCTACACTCACTGCCACCAACCCTCCCCAACCCAGGCACTGGCAGCAAACAATGCAATGCTGCTCCTTCAATCGCTGCCTCAAGACTTCTCCATTCTCTACTCAGGAAAGAGACACACTGAGAATGCTCAAGTGAAGCCCTGCAACACATAAAAACTGCCATCCAACAGAAGAAGGCAGAGGATGGAGCACAACATCCATTCTGTGCTCTGGAGCAGCAATCAGCAATGCCTCTGTTCAAAGTCAGGCTGGGGGAAATCCCAAGGGCTGGAGGGGCACAGTAGGACCAGGTGAAGAGTGGGCACAGTCTGCACTGCTGGAACACAAACCTCCAGTGCCCGCTGCTGCTCTGTGGGCAGGAGGAGCAGCTGTGTGAGGAGAGGAAACTCCACAGCCCAGATTTACAGAAAAGTGAGGTGAGACCTTGTCCTTACCGTTCTGCTCGTCCAGCTCGTTCCCAATTTCCTGCCCCATTTGCTTCTGCCTGGATATGATTGAAGAAAGAGCATCGAGTCCAGCATCTTGTTCTGCACCAGGAAAATATATTCAATTACTTCCAAAAGCTGCTGAAATGCCAGGCTACATAAAACAGGTAGAAGTGAAGGAAAAAATCTACTCTGTGCTTCAAGGCTAAAATGTTTTAAGAAAAACACATGAACACAACATGAAAATTAATCCTTATGGCAACAGTACTCTTGAAATAATGTGAATGATGGGTAAATAATTTCTCTGCTCTGGCTGGGACATTTTGCTGAGGATCCAAAAAAAAAAAAAACCAAGAATTTAACATTTAGCTGTTACTCAATCATAAATGCAGGGGATTTTCTGGCAAGCTCCAGATTAGTCTTTTTAAATTTTCCAAGCAACTTCTAACATGAATAAAAGAAAACAGGTGATGCAAACACCAAAGAATTCAAAGAGATTTTTAAAGCTGTGAGAGGACGCAGAGGGTGGGGAGAGCTGAGGGGAGGAGGGCAGGGACAGTGTGAGGTGCTCCCAGAGCTCCTGGGGGAAGAGCCACATCCCCTGGGCCCTGCAGAAACGGGCAGCTCCCCCTGCCCAGAGCTGCCAGGGGGGCACAGGAGGAGCTGCAGAGGGTCAGTGCCCAGGGCACAGCAGGGATGCCCAAATGGGCTGGCCAGGACACTCTGCACTCCTGCAGCCCCAGTTTAATGACCTACAATGTAATTAAGAACGCAGCTGAGGCCCCTCCTGGACCATCAGGGGTGCTCCTGAGCTGCACAGCAGTTGTGCCCAGGCAGTGAAGCAGGCTTCTCCTGAGACTGATTTCACTGCATCACTTCCAGCACTTGAATTGCCTGGACATGACCTCAGCAGCCACCTGACCTCCCCAGGCTGAGCTCTCCCCACACTCCCAAAGTCAGGGACTCCTCATGGGTGCAGAGGGCCAAAATCTGAGGACCCTTTTTGGATGAGTTAATTCTCACCTTGTCCCAATTCAACACCTTTAATGCCCCCAGCATGGCCCCTCCAGCCAGTGCAGTTATGTGATCCCACTGCACACCAAAACCATGAACATGGGCAAAATCAGGACTTCCAAACTTTAATTTAACAAGTTGCATCCAGGTAAGAACCTGCAAGCACAGTGCTGCTCCTGCAAACACCGAGAGCAGCTGCCTGGAGCTGCTGTGTTTGACATCTGTAAGGAATAAAATTCAGCCCAGGCTGGTGTACTGAGCTCCACACCAAAGCTCCTCTCAGAGTCCCAGAGATGCTCAAAGCAACCAGAAAGGCTCTTGTACCTTCAATGATCCTTCTCTGCTGCTGCCTGAGCTCATCAAAGCCAAGTCCTCTGGTCTCCTCCGATTCTTCCAAGAGCCAGGGGTTGGGGGTGCCTCGTCTGGCCCCTCCTGCCATGAGGCTGGACCTGAAAAGAGCCCAGTGAGTGACTCCCAGCCCTGCCTGGGTGTCTGTCCCCTGCCTGGGTGTCTGTCCCCTGGCACACAGCACCCAGGGTCCCAGTGGGTGATTCCCAGCCCTGCCTGGGTGTCTGTCCCCTGGCTGGGTGTCTGTCCCCTGCACACAGCACCCAGGGTCCCAGTGGGTGATTCCCAGCCCTGCTCTGCCCTGGCACACAGCAGCCCCCAGGGCTGAGCCCTCTGTGCAGCCCAGCAGGGATCAGCCAAAACAATCCCCAAGAACAAATCCACCCCACAGGCTGGAAGTGGCAAGGAAGGACAGAATTCATCTGACAGGGATAAACAGTTGTATAATAAATCCATATAAAATGCTGTTTGCATGTAGAGCACACAGCATTCCTGGGAATACAAATTATTCCTGGATTATAAAAATAAAAATACTGCTACAGCCTCAAACAGCAGAAGGACCCACTTGTTAATAGAGATGCAAATCAGATGAGACTTAATTCCCTGCAATCCTGACCAAACCTAGGCAGGAACATTCCTGAATTTTGGGAACTGCAGATGGACACAGCTCCCTTCCTGCATCTCCTAGTCTGGCATCAACCCGAACGAGAAGCCAGGAGCACACACTGCTAAATGAAAGAGTAATTAAATAATGGGTTTTCTTTTCAAAGAATTATGACTTGAGATTGTTCACATTACAGACACCTCCCTGGTGACCACAGAAAACAAGATTTCCATGTCCAGGCCACATAAATCCAGGCAGTAAAACGAAACCCCACTCCAGCATTTCCTCAGTACAGATTCCTGCTTTCTGCCTTCCAGCTCTTCCCTGGCTTCTCCTGCAGGACAAACCTCCCAGCAGAGTCCCTGAGCCCAGAGCTGCAGCTCAGGCTTGGGGAGGCACGGTGAGGCTGCTTTCCCCAGATGTTCACAACTTGGGGTTTTCCTTCTGCTTTCCTTTCCTTCAACTCTGCACCTCATCCCCATTTTCCCTTCTCCCTGCTCTTCCCCAAAGCACTTCCACAAACGACCCCAGAACAGGGAGGGCTTTTAGGATCTCTCAGGTGCCCAATTACTGCCCCTTGGTGTAACTAAAAGAACTTTTTTAGGATCTCTCAGGTGCCCAATTACTGCCCCTTGGTGTAACTAAAAGAACTTTTTTAGGATCTCTCAGGTGCCCAATTATTGCCCCTTGGTGTAACTAAAAGAACTTTTTTAGGATCTCTCAGGTGCCCAATTACTGCCCCTTGGTGTAACTAAAAGAACTTTTTTAGGATCTCTCAGGTGCCCAATTATTGCCCCTTGGTGTAACTAAAAGAACTTTTTTAGGATCTCTCAGGTGCCCAATTACTGCCCCTTGGTGTAACTAAAAGAACTAATTACAATAACCCAGACCTAAATGAGAAGGCTGCAGCTGTTTTAGTGTTTTAAATTGAGTTTGTATGGAGCTGCTCCGACCTGCCCAGTGCCCCCCTGGGCCGGGCACCCCTCTGTGCCAAGGAGGGCACCGGGGGCACCGGGGGCACTGCGGGGGCTCCGGGCCCGGCCCGGCCCGGCCGGGGCTCCTGCAGCAATCCCGGGCAGCTGGGGACATCTCCTGGCCTGGGATGGAGCAGCGCTGCTGGAAAATCGCCCAGAGCAGAGCCTGCAGCTCCTCTCCCCGGCCGCGGCAGCGCGGGCACCGCGCTCCGGTGACGGCAGAACGGGAAATGGGAAAAATAAATAGGAAAAATAAATAGGAAAAAAAGAAATAAACAAATATGGGGGGGAAAACAAATATGGGGGAAAAAACAAATATGGGGGGGGGAAAACAAATATGGGGGGGAAAAAACAAATATAGGGGGAAAAAAACAAATATAGAGGGGAAAAGAAACAAATATGGGGGGAAAGAAACAAATATAGGGGGGGAAAGAAACAAATATGGGGGAAAAAAACAAATATAGCGGAAAAAAAACAAATATGGGGGAAAAAAACAAATATAGGGAAAAAAAACAAATATAGGAGGAAGAAAAACAAATATAGGGGGAAAAAAACAAATATAGAGAAAAAAACAAATATCGGGGGAAAAAAACAAATATAGGGAAAAAAACAAATATAGGGGGGAAAAAACAAATATAGGGGGGAAAAAACAAATATAGGGGGAAAAATAGGAAAAAAAAAGGAAAAAATCAAATATAGAAAAAAACAAATATAGGGGAAAAAATAAAGAAAAAATATAAATATGAAAAAAATATGAAAAAAGATGGAAAGAAATATGGAAAAAATACAGAAAATCCCTTTTTTCCTGCAAGTGACTAAAAAGCACTTTGTGTAAATCTCAGCCCCTCCCTTCCCCAGGGCAGTGAGGCTGAGCCCCGAAGCAGAGGCAGCCCTGCTGGGAGCAGCTGGGTGCTCAGGGCAGCCCCAGAGAGGAGCTGGCACTGTTCCAGCCCAGCCCTGCCCTCCTGGAAGCCCCATGCACTGCCCAGGGCTGGCAGGGGGCTGGATCAGACACCCTGCACACAGCTGGCATGCAGCTGCCCACAGTGCCCAGCTTTCCTCCCTGCTCTGGGCTTCAGTGGGCTCTTTCATCCCCCAGGGCACCAGGGTGTGACCAGCACAGAAACACGGCTCTGCTCCAGGTGGAACCAGCACTGCAGCTCACCCAATTCCCCTCAATTAGAGGGACACAAACCCCAGGTACCAACTGCTGCCAGAGCTGCTTAACCACAGCAAAGGAACGGAAACTCTGCTTGCTGCAACCAGCACAGCTATTCCTGCCTGCTCCAAAACAGCCAAGGCAAGCAAATCTGGGATAATTTGTGTTGTGCCTCTCTCCCTCCCAGCAGTGCCTGCCCCGCTCCTGGAGGCTGGGTCATGCCCAGGGGTGTGCTGCTCACAGCAATCTTTGTGACATGTTTGGTAACTGCCTTCCCCTGCACACAGCCCCACTTCCTCCTGCCCTGCCTGGTGTGAAGATTAAAGCTCATCCAATTAGCCACCCACTGCCTCCACAAGTTAATCAGGCAGATCTGGGGAGCCTCACGAGCACTGCAGCGTGGGGATGGCTTTTGATGAGGGGAGCAGATTTAACTAATTACAGGGCTCAGCGCTGTGCCCGAGCACAAAAAGGTGATGGGGTTTAAAATCAGGGAGCTCTGCCACTGCCTAACAAGGGAGGGCTTGTCCTTTGTTTCACTGATAATTCTCAGAACACCTCCCAAGGAACTTAGATTACTCAACCAGCACTTACTCCAGGCCACACATCGAGGCTTAGGGCTTTACAAGGCTGATCAGCAAGACTGAGTCTCAAACAAAACCTGGGTCATCTGACAGCTGGGTGGATGATCACTTGAACATTCCCTGAACTACAGAGGGCTCTTTGAAGCACCCAGGGCACCCCAGCCTGGCTTCACAGGTCACCCTCCACAGGGGAGCTGCAGGACTGGGGCATTCTCTCACTTACAGGGCTCACTCTGTATTTTTAGGAAGCTTCAAGCTAATAAGTAAAACAATTTTCTATATAAATATAGAAATCTGAAAAAGAAAACCATACAAATTTTCACTATAACAATTTTCTAATAGAAACCAATGTTCTGTATGAAATAGAAACCCCCTCCATCTCTCCAAAAACCCAGGAGAGGCCACACGAGCACAGGCAGTTCCAAGACCCCTCCAGGCACCATCCAGGGGAGATTTCCTCCCAGGAACCTCTCCTGATGGGGAGCCCCCAGCAGCCCCTGCAGCTGGCAGAGGATTTCCAGCCCAGCAGCACAAGAGCTGCTGCTCCATTCCAGGGAATCCCACGTGGCCCTGGACAGCATCTCCCAGGGGCTCTCTGCTCCCCCTGCCCCAGGGCCTGGGGGCTGCAGGTGCTGCCTGAGGAGGGGCTGGGCACCCCTGACCACAGAGCCACCTGAACCCTGGGAAGCCCCAGCCCAGGTCTGATCCTGGCACTCAGGGGCTCCCTGGGGGGACAGTTCCCTCTGTCCCACCCACCTGAGCCATCCCCATCCCCATCCCCATCCCAGGATGCTGCAGCTGCAGCCAGGAGGCTCCAGCACAGCTGGGAGGGAGGGAGGACACCAGGAGGGGCTTTCAGGCACCTAAACAACTCCTGCTGATCTCATTTCCTTCTTTCCTTCTTTTCTTATCTGCCCCCCCCAAACAAGAGCCAGACCCCCAAAGGCAGCTGACACCTGAAGCTGGCACTCATGGACTGAAGCCTGTTTGGCATCAGGTGAAATTCCTGCTTGGATCAGGCTGAAATCCCTTCCATCTGCCAGGAGAGGCTTCAACCAGGAAAATGGTGACCCACACTGAGGAGAAAAAAGATTATGGCCTCTTCTAAAAAGTACCTGGGGTAGCTCTCACTGAAGGGCTGTGTGTCCCACAGGCACCAGAAGCTGTCTCTGTTTTTGAGGAATTCCAAGAGACACCAAGGAAGGGCAGGAAATTCATGGATTCTCTGGGGACTGACAGGGACTCCTCCAGCCTGAGGCCTGCTCAGACAGGAGTGGGACCATTCCCATCCCTCTGTCTCCACAAATGTTTAAACACTCTAAAGTCTGACCTGTGGCACCCAGAGTCACATTCCTGCTGCTTTCCCACTCCTGCCCTGGGAATGGAGTGAGGCCCTGAGAATTCTGCCCCACTGCAGCCCCTGCTCCAACAGCCTGCACAGATCCTCCCAAGGAGAAAAAGGGGCAGAAGACCCTGGAATTGTCATTAAATCCCCCCCAAAGGGAACGGAGCTGGCCCTGCTCCAGGGGGGCACAAACAGCCCAGGCCTGCCCTGGGAATTCCAGGGGCTCCTCAATTAGGGCCAGAGGGGCAGGAAGGCTGTCCCCAGCCAGGGAGGGTCCTGCAGCAGTTGTCACTTGGGATCAGCCCCGGGAGCATTAGAGCCCAGCCCTGCAGCCCAGAAACAGCTTCAGAGCAGCTCTCACAGGATGTGGAGCTCGCTGAGTGCTGAGCAGGCGTGAAGCAGCTTAATTCCAGGGCACAGCTCCCAGCCCCAGGCCCTGGGCAGCAAACATGTGATCAGTGGTGCAGGAAGGTTAATGAAAGGAAGGGCTGCTGCCAAGAGCAGGGCCTGGGCACCGAGGGCTGTCACATCAGGCCTGGATTAGATCTGGAAAAGCAGCACAAGCCAGGCAGGTGTCAGTGCTCAGCCCCATCAAAGCCCAGGTGCTGATTGTTCTAATGCAGGGGAAGGCTGAGAGTCAGCCCCAGGCCCATCCCAGGGGGGCTCTGCCACCTCCAGCATCCCAGAGCTGGGCCAGGATCTGCCAGGATTGCAGAGGGACCCCGAGCTGGGAACGGCAGCTGAGCCCTGCAGAGCCCGGGGGCTCCATGCCTGGCACCAGCTCCTGCCAGGGCCTGCCAGGATCCTCCCAGGCTCCTTCCCAGATCCTTTCAAGAATCCCTCCAAACTCCTTCCAAATTCCTTCCAAGCTCTCCCCAAGCCCCTTCCCTACAGACCCACTCCCAACCCAGGCAAGAGAGCAAAGTTGGATTTCCTGGCACAAGATCCAGGCCCTGAGGTGTCTCTGCCTGTGCCCCTGAAAACCAGACCCACAGGGACATTTGGGAAGGGCTGGGAATTCACCAGATGGAGTATCTGGCATAGTTTTATCCATTTTTAATAAAAGAAGTTAAAAGAGAACTATAAAACATCAAGCCTTGCAGCACTAGCAAATAAATACTCTCTGATGTTATCTTCTGCTGGAAAATACTGGAATCCCTGATCATTTCTAATGGGCCTTGAAATTATCAAGAGATTTTGGTATTTTCCTCTTGTTTGCCTTAGTTTTTATCTTTCACATTTCCCAGGCTGTGCACTGCACTGGTAAATAACTCTGAACTGCACAGAAAGTGTCAGCAAGGTCTCCTCCCAGCTCAGGCACACAGAACAATCCTTCTCCAGCCCCAGAACCAAGGACACCGCTGCAGCTCCAGCCCCAAAAAGTGCAAACAGCAGGGAATGGAGGAGAGCAGCCTGGGAGGGTGGGACTGCATCCCCTGGAGTGGGACTGGACCCTGAGCCCCAGGGTGGAAATGGACCAGAGCTCATAAAAGAGGGAGAACTCCTGACCCTGAGTCCATGCTGGCTCCATCCTGGCTGCAGCCCTGGCTGGGCTCTTGCCCTGCCCCAGGTGGATCCTTTGGGGCCTTTGAATGAATTTAATAAACTTTATTCCTTTTACTGTGTCCAGCCTCTGCTCCAGGAGCCTCTCCAAGCATCAGGAGAGCTGCCAGCAATGTGCTGTCACTGACAAAACCACCTCATTTCTGAGCAATGCCTCCCTTTGCTACCTGCAGGGGCAGGTGAGCTCAGTGGTCACCCCAGGTGCCCCCAAAGCTCAGATCCCCTGGGACTGGAGGGGACAGGGCCATACCTGCTCACATCTGGCTCGGGGCCTTCATTCCTGTAGGATGCCTCCAGCTGCCTGTGCCGGGTCACGAGCTCGTCCACCAAGTTCTGCCTCCTGTCCCCCTCCAGCTGGGTGCTGGTGGCTCTGGGTTAAGGACCAAACCCACAAGGCCTCAGAGCTCTCCTCAAGCTCCTCTCAGCCCATCCTGTCAAGGATGGGGACACAGAGGTGACCAGAGCCAGGCTCTGTCCCTGCAGCCCAGAAGTGCCCGGCCCTTCCTGCACTGCAGCTGCCCTGACAGTGACAGCAGCAGCACAGAGACCCTTCTGTGCCCAAGGGTCCTGCAGAGGGAACGAGGGGAAAGCCAGAGCCTGTGGCAGGGGGGGACAGCACACTTTGGACAGCACATTCTGCACAGCACATCCTGCACAGCACACTTTGCACAGCACACTTTGAACACATTTTACACAGCACATCCTGCACAGAACATTCTGCACAGCACACTTTGGACAGCACACTTTGAACACATTTTACACAGCTCATTATGCACACCACATTTTGCCCAGCACATTTTGCCCAAGCACACTTTGCACAGCACATTCTGCACAGCACACTTTTCCCAGCACACTTTACACACATCTTGCACAGCACACTTTACACACCACACTTTGCACAGCACAATCCTACACAGAACATTCTGCACAGCACACTTTGAACACATTTTACACAGCACATTCTGCACAGCACATTTTGCCCAGCACATTCTGCACAGCACAATCCTGCACAGCACATTTTACACAGCACACTTTGCACACCACATTTTGCACACCAGATTTTGCACAGCCCATCCTGCCCAGCCCATCCTGCCCAGCCCATCTTGCACACTTTGCACTCTTTGCACTGCACAGCCTACCCCAGCCCCCGGGGCAGCTGCTGGGCACAGATACATCTGCCGTGTGGACACCGCCCGCAGCAGCTGCTCCCTCAGCTGCTCAATCTTCTCCCTGAGGCTCTGCAGCGAGGACCTGATGGCCACGTTGACCTGGGGGAACACAGACATTGTCACTGGCCTGCTCTGGCAGAGCTGCACCACATTTCATGCAGATGTATCTCAGGCTTGTTGCTGAAATGGCTCCCCAGGTATTAAAAAGATTTTTTTCCCAGCCCCGTGACAGAAGTCAAGATTCCTCAACTCTGCTTTCCAAGGTTGTTGTGTCTTATCTCTCCCATTCTTTCTCTGCCCTGCTGAGATCTGTCCAGCAGCTCGGGTTGTGGCACAGTCCCTGCCCTTGGGCTGCTGTTGGCTTTTTATACTAAGGACTACCTGTGCTTTATTTACAATAATTTCCCAATCCCTATCACCTGTGTTAGACAGTCTGTCTCTACTCTAAACCAATCCAGAAGTGTCACCACCATCACAGCAGAAGATGGAGGACAAGAAGAAGAAGAAGGACAGGACACACCCAGATTCCTCCATCTTGCCTCTTGAACCCCCATTCCAAATCCCCAAAATTCTACATTTTCACCCTGTGATAAATTCACTGTCATTCTACTCAAACCCTTGTGGCTTGTAACTCCTCACCCAGAGCTGGGAATTGTTTCCATGGCTAAAATCCAAGGCACAGGTGTGTCTTTGACCAAGGTGCCAAGGTCTCTGAGCCCCCTGCCAGGGTCTGGAGCCCTCCAGGGCAGCCAGAGGAATGTCCTGGGATCTGCCATTTTATTTAACTTTTCCTGCACAGGTGTGAAGGGCTCCACTGCAAGCCCAGAGAGCCCGTTCAGAGCCAGGAGTCACTGCTTACAAAACAATGGAACAGTTTCACAAACACAACTCTGAGGCATTAATGCTGATGAATATGGAAAGCTGTCTTTCAAGTCTTTATAAACACGCTTCTTTATATGGGCAAAACATTTCAGCACATTTTAATATTTTCCAGATAAATTTCCAGCTCTTTCCTCTGATCTTCAGTAAAAATACAGGCACCAGCTTCTTTTGCCACTGGGTTTCTTCCTCAGCTCCCAGGATCAGAGAGAAGGCTGCCACAGGCTCACACATTCCCTGCACTCAACTCCTCCAGACTTGAAACTTAAGTCCCCAGAGAAATCCAGATTGTTCCATTTCCCTTCTCAGCAGCACCCAGCTCCCCAGTCCTTTCTCACCACTGACCTGCCCAAGCCCCAGATGTGCCTGCTCTCAGTAAAAATGTAATTCAGCCATCCTTCCCTGCTGCAAGCAAACCCCAGCCTTGCAGGAACCCTCCTGCTTTCCCCCCACCCCTTCCCAACCCAAACTCACATTATCCTCTGAGTTTTTCTTCCTCAGCTAGTATTTCTTTTCATTCCAGTTATGCAGAAAAAGCCACTCAAACTGCAATTAACAATGCAAGTCATGCTAATTAAGACTTGCTGTGCCTCTTGTTTACAAGCTGTGGCTTACAACAGGCAGCAACCCCAGCTGCTCTGTGGGGAACTGGAACCAGAGAGGAAAATCTGCTCTCACTCTCAGCCCTGCCCTCCTGGAGCCCCAGAGGCAGCAGCAGCAGCAGCAGGGGCAGTGCTGCCAGACCCTGCCTGGGTGCTCTGGGATGGAGCAGGAGAGCCTGAGAGCCTGAACCTGCCTGGGATGGAGCAGGAGAGCCTGAGAGATTGAACCTGCCTGGGATGGAGCAGGAGAGCCTGAGAGCCTGAACCTGCCTGGGATGGGGCAGGAGAGCCTGAGAGATTGAACCTGCCTGGGATGGAGCAGGAGAGCCTGAGAGCCTGAACCTGCCTGGGATGGAGCAGGAGAGCCTGAACCTGTCTGGGATGGAGCAGGAGAGCCTCAGGAGATTGAACCTGCCTGGGATGGAGCAGGAGAGCCTGAGAGCCTGAACCTGCCTGGGATGGAGCAGGAGAGCCTGAACCTGTCTGGGATGGAGCAGGAGAGCCTGAACCTGCCTGGGATGGAGCAGGAGAGCCTGAACCTGCCTGGGATGGAGCAGGAGAGCCTGAGAGATTGAACCTGCCTGGGATGGAGCAGGAGAGCCTCAGGAGACTGAACCTGCCTAACTGGCTGGGGTTTGCCCCCAAACACCACCAGACACAGCAGAGAGCAGATGCAGCCAGGCTGAGGCAGCCAAAATCCACCTGTGGACCAAAGCACCCAACACCACCACGGCAGCAGATCCAAACCAGCACAGGGGATCAGAGATTTTGGGGGTGCTGAAGCCTCTGCGTGGCCTCCAGCTCTGCAGTCAGGTAATTAAAGGTAATTAATTTCATTTGTTCTCAGCTCCAGGTGGAGAATGCTCCATTTGACTGACCCAGAACAGCAACAGAGCACAAAGGTGACACGGCCAAAAAAGTCACCAAATGCAGCAGCCTGGCCAGAAACTGCAGTGAGAGAACAAAAGATTTCCTCTCCTGTACAGAAAACCAAGGCAGAAGAAAAGTAGAAAAAAAATAAACCAATGGAAGTTTTATGATCAGCTGAACAGAGCAGAGCTCACGGATGGTCAGTGCTGGATTGAAATCCTTCCTCGCAGTTTATTTTTCCATTTTAGATTCTGTGCTCTATTTCTGGCTCAGCAACAAGCAAGAGGTCTGTCAGCCATGCTAATTGCAAAATACTACAAAAACAAAGCCCTGTTTACATTCTCCCTGAAAGGCCAGGGCTGTACAAAGACATTTCCCTGCATTTCAGCGCTCAGGGGGCACAGGACACGCGACTGCTCAGCCGTGGGTTTCTCAACAGGCATTTCTGTTATGGAAACACCTCTCTCCTTGTGGGAACCTTGTTTAGAGTAGAATCAAACGCTGCCAAATATTCCCCTCTACCTGTTGATGGATTAAAGGAAGCTGGAAAACACAGGGCATGGGACAAATGATTTTATGGAGAAGTCAGCCACGTGTGCAATGTTTCCATAAAACACAAGCCCGGAGAGTTCCAGCCCCAGAAAGCTCCAAACAGCACCAGCCCCACGTCTCACTGGGCTTTGGGCTCCTCAGAGCTGGCACTGATGGCAGTAGAGAACTTTGCCCTCTATAAATACAGACAGATTGAGCAGCAATCTTTTTATTGGTCTGCTGTTGTTGAGGTGTATCTGTGCAATTCTGATACTTCACCATCCCCAAAGCAGGAATTTACTCTGCACCTCCAAACACTCCAAAGGCAGAGAAAATACTGCTCAAGCCCCACTCATTTGGGGTTTCTGAGACCCCTTTTCAACTCCTGCTGAAGTGAGGCAGCCATTCAGCAGCACTGATCATTGTGCACAGCCTACACACTCTTCCCCAGAACTTCTTCCAAGGAAACTTTTCAAAAATGACATTTGATTTGAACAGCCCTCAGCAAAGTGAGCAGACCCAGTGATCAGGCACTGCATTACAGCCCTGATACAGAGAGGGGGAGAAAAAGCACTGGGGCTTTAATTATGCCAATTATTGTAAATGACCAACTCAAGGGCTTACAGCAGTTTTCATCTGAACACAGCCAAAGGAGCAGGTAATGACTCAAAGCTGCTCCTGAAGGAAAGGACAAGGCCTGGAGCCCCAGGGAAAGCAGCCTCCTGAAAACCTTAACTTTATTTTATTTCATAAGCAGGAAGGGGGAAAACGTGGAGAACACAACATTCCTGGGTGAGCTCCAACTGCTGCTTCTCATTCCTCTTTAACTCTGGGCTTGCACTGTGTTAGAAATGCAGCTAAAACAAGGATGCAAGATGCTACTCCCTCTGATCTGCAGCCACTGCAAAAGGCAGGAGCCAGCCCTGGAGGAGGAACCTCTGCTCCCTGTTCAGAGAGAGAGGGCACAGAGCAGCTGCTGAGCATCCCTGAGAATTCCAGTCTCTGGGACAGCTCCATCCCAGCATCCCTGAGCCTCAGGGACAGCTCCATCCCAGCATCCCTGATTCTCTGGGACAGCTCCATCCCAGCATCCCTGAGCCTCAGGGACAGCTCCATCCCAGCATCCCTGAGCCTCAGGGACAGCTCCATCCCAGCATCTCTGAGCCTCAGGGACAGCTCCATCCCAGCATCCCTGAGCCTCAGGGACAGCTCCATCCCAGTATCCCTGAACCTCAAGGACAGCTCCATCCCAGCATCCCTGAGCCTCAGGGACAGCTCCATCCCAGTATCCCTGAACCTCAAGGACAGCTCCATCCCAGCATCCCTGACTCTCTGGGCCGGCTCCATCCCGCAGGGACACCCGGAGCAGGCAGCGGGGCGTGCCCAGCACGGCCACGGCTCCTCCCTGAACCGGCGCGGCTGCACGCACAGATTCACCGCTGCTGACCCACACCTGGGCGACACCGGGGAGCCGCGGTTCATTCCCAAACTCCCTTCTCGCTCCCCTTAAGGGACAGACAGCGGCGCTGGAACACAGCCTTCCCCTGCGGGTGCCGGCAGCGACAGCGACACAGCCCCGGCCCCGATCCGCACCTCCCTCCGCCCCCAATCCCGGGAATCCCGCCCCGCATCCCCGACAATCCCGCCCCGCATCCCGGCAATCCCGCCCCGCATCCCGGGAATCCCGCCCCGCATCTCCGGCAATCCCGCCCCATATCCCGGGTATTCCGCCTCCTAACCCGAGTATCCCGCCCCATATCCCGGAGTTCCGCCCTTATCCCGGAGTTCCGCCCCCCGGCCCGCCGCACCCAGCCCCAGCCCCCCGAGCCCGACCCTGCCGGGGCACCTTGGCCGAGCTCTCCCCGCTCCGCTGGCAGCGGCTCCGCTCCTGCAGCTTCTCGGCGATGTCCTGGGCGAGCTGGCGAGCGGCGGCGAGCAGCGGGAGCCTGCGGAGCGGAACACGGGCTGGGACGGGATGGGATAGGATCTGATGGGATGGGATGGGATGGGATGGGATCTGATGGGACCCGCCGGTGTAAGCCTCGGGAGGGGAAGGCACAACAGCCCCAAAACACACAGCCACAAAACCTGGGATGGGTTTTGGAAAAGGATTCCGGGAAGGGAACACACAGCAGCCCCAAACACACGCACAGCACCCCGAACACACACACGGCACCCCGAACACACACACAGCACCCCGAACACACACACGGCACCCCGAACACACACACAGCACCCCCGAACACACACACAACACCCCGAACACACACACAGCACCCCGAACACAGACACAACACCCCGAACACACACACGCACACCGGGACGGGCTTCACGAAGGCACACCCCGCACAGCCCGGCCTGCCCGGCCCCGCTCCCGCCCGTGCCAGGCCCCGCAGGCTCCGCACGCTGTGCAGCCCCGGCAGAGCCGGTCGCGGCCCGGTCCTGACCCGGTCCCGGCCCGGTCCCGGCCCGCAGCCCCCGGCCCGGCCCGGCCCGGCGCTCACCAGGGGTCCGGAGCCATCACGGCCCCGGAACCTTCGCGGCGCTTCCGCCGGATCCGCCCGGACGCGCCGCGCGCAGGCGCCGGGAGGGGACGGAGGGGAAAGGGAAATGGGAGAGGGAAGTGGGAGAGAGGAGAGGGGAGATGGAGGGGGAAAGAGGGGAGAGATGGAGAGAGGGACCAGGGCACGGGCCCGGGGGAGCGCAGCCGGCCCCAGGGGCGCGGCAGTGCGGGGAGCGGGGCCGATGGCGCAGCGGCTCTGCAGAGGGGCAGAGGGGAGGGCCGGGTGTTCGGGGCAGAGGGGCAGGGGCAGGGGTTGGGGCAGAGGGGCAGGATCAGGTGTTGGGGCAGAGGGACGGGGGCAGGTGTTGGGGCAGAGGGGCAGGATCAGGTGTTCGGGACAGAGGGACAGATGTGCGGGGCGCAGGGACAGATGCAATGTTCGGAGTTTAGAGGGGCAGATGTTCAGTGTTCGGGCACGGAGCTTTGCAATACGAGGGCCAGAGGTGTTCGGGGTGTAGAGATGCGCGGTGCAAGGTGCAGATGTGGGCAGATGTGCACAGCACAGAACCAGAGCTGCCCCCACCCCTCCCTGCTGCCACACAAACCCCGCACTGAGCGGTGGCAGCGGTTCCCTTCTCCAAACCCCCAGCCCTGTGCCCTGTCCCTGCCCCTCCGCAGTGACATCGCTGCTCTCCCTGTCCCCGCCCCGGTCCCGGTGACACTGGCGCTGCTGGCACTGGCGCTGTTTTGGCTGCGGTGGGCTCAGCCCCTCGCTCCAAGCCCTTCCCGCCCCTCATCCGCCGGGATTTGGCCTCTCCCTTTGCTTTTGGATGCGATCGGTGACGCAAATCGGGCACAAGCCCGAGGAGCAGCTCCGGGGCGCTGCCAGCGAGGCTTTATCGCCCTCGTGACGGGGCTGCTGGGCCTGCTGATAACGGCAGCGATGACGGCAGCGATAAGGACAATCACAACACTGGTGATAACGAGATTGATAACGAGAACCAGCGCATCTCGTCATTCCCGGGACTGCTCCCCGCTCTGTTCCCCCGTTCCCGGGGCTGATCCCCGCTCTGCTCCCCCGTTCCCGGGGCTGATCCCCGCTCTGCTCCCCCGTTCCCGGGGCTGATCCCCGCCCGCTCTGCTCCCGGGATGCCCCCAGGGCTGTCCCTCAGGCCGGGCTGGGCTGGGGACAGGTCCCGCTCCTGCCCAGGAGCGCCCAGGGCCAGCAGTGCCCTCCGGGGCTCTGAGCCCCCGCTGGTCCCGCAGCCCCCGGGGTGGGCTCTGTGCCCTGGCCCGGCTCTCCGCACTGCCGGAGATGCTCCCGCAGCCGCGGCCATCAAACATTGATGGTCTTGGGCTGCGCTGCTCAGCCCGAGCCCCGCGGCCTCTACATATTTCATATTCCGTATTTCATATTTCATATCTCGCAGGCAGGGAGGCAGGTCAGGAACAACCTGCAGCTGCTCTTATCACAGCGGAAGCAATCCGATTTTAAAGGCAAATAAGCATCCTTTACAAGGTTAGGATGCCTATAAAGTGCCCGCTAAGTGCAGCCCGAGCTGAGAGCAGCGCTGTGGGAGCGGGGCGGTGTCCCGGGAGCCTCTCCCAGCTGCTGGAGGCCGCTTTTCCTCCAGCCCAGCTCCTCTGTCCGTGAGCACGGCGCTCATTCTGCAGCTCTGCAGCGCGTTCTGAGGCTGGGAGCGATCGGTACCGAGCATTTCCCGGGGGCACACCGGGAACGCGGGAGCCCCACGGCCGGGCCGCAGCCGCCGCAGCCCGAGCGGAGCACGAAGGTTATCCTCGGGAAAATGAAGGGCTCATTTACTGCCCGTGTTGCTGTTTGATGCTATCTCGGCCCACGGGGTGTTTACAGCCCCCGGCCAGGCCCGGCGCGGAATTGGGGCAGGAAGGGGCGATGCGGGCGCGGAGCTGCTCCACCCCTCGCTGTGTTTACCCCAAATAAACCGCGGGGCCGGGGCTGGCCCGCACCTTAAAAGCGCGGGCAGGTGCGGGGCCAGAGGGGACCCGGCAGGGGTGGCCGAGCTGGCACATGCTGCAGGTGGGGCTCAGCCTGCCCCGCTGCCCCGGGGGCGCGGCCGCCGCCCTCCCCATGGCCGAGCCGGCCGCGGGCGAGGAGCCGGGCACCGGGCCAGGTGAGTGCGAGAGCGGGACCCGCCCGTGCCGGGCCACGGCCGGGGGGCGCAGGGGCCGGGGCACAGCCGGGCTCCTGCCCCGAGCCCCCCGGCTCGTCCCGGGCCGGGCAGAGCCGGAGCCTCCGTCCAGCACCCGGGGCCGGGGCACCGGCGGTCGGGTGGGCTCGGGCTGATGCTCCTCGGTACCGGGGCAGGGCAGCGCCCTGAGAGAGGAATTTGGGGTGAATTTGGGCTGCAAACCGCCCCCGATCGACCCCCGGTGGTGTCTCAGCCTGGTTTCTGTGGCCGGGAGCCCCCGTGACTGTGCCGGGGTCAGGCTGTGTCCGGGACAGGAGTCGGCCCGAGCGGCTCCGGATCCAGCAGCTCCTGCCTGAACCAGGCTGAGCCCGGCCCGCTGCTCCTGCTGGCCTTGGGCAAGCGCCAACCTGAGCTGGAGAGCCAGAGCCGGACCCGGCCCGGGACCCTCCCGATGTGCCACCACGGGCTGTCCCCCGTGTCCCCTCGGCTCAGTGCGAATCCATCCCTGACCCCCAGCAGCCGAGCACAGGCGCGGTACAAACGTCCGAGGGTTAATGAGTGCGCTGATTGGCGGTGTCCCCGGGCGTGGGTGAGTGCCCAGCAGAGCTCACCCACGCGGGGACAGCTCCCAGCCCCGGCAGGGCTCGGCTCAGCCCTCCCGAGCGCCGGGGAAATGCCGCTCCCGTCTGTCCAGGCGGAGCTCGGAGCCTGCTCTGCCCAGCGCCGGGCCGGCGGCTGCCCGAGCCCTGATCGGGGCCGGGAGCTTTGGGAGCGGTGAAAAGCCCCTCACGGTGTGAGAAGCTGCCCTGACACCCAGCTGGGACCTGGCCCCACACTTCTCCGGGGCCCGGAGCTGATGGGAGCGGGAGAGGGCAAAGCCTGAAACGCTTCCCTCTGCGGGGGAGAGCAAAGACATGCAGGACGTGGCTGTGAGACTCGGAGCGCCCTGAGCCGGGGTGGAACGCTGCTGGTGCGGCGGTGAGAGGTGATCAATAAAAGCTCTTTGTCCCGCAGAGGCGCTCGGCTCCTCCCCGATCACCATCGTGGTCACGTCCGAGGCTGACACCTGGGACATCGACACCTCCCCGGGCCGGGGCTGCGGACACTTCGTGGACTGGGACAAGATGCCTGAGGCGCAGGGGCCGGCGCAGCTCCCGCGGGACGTCCTGGGCCGGCCCCCGAAGGAGCTGAAGCGGCTGGCGAGGGAAGGCTGCTGGGCCGGGAGCCACGCGGGCCGGGCCCGGCTCTACCCCCGGCTCATCCAGCGCGTCTCCTGCCGCCTCGTCACCCCCGACGCGCTCGTGTACCGCGACGTGGCCGCCCGGCTCTTCGGGAAGCCCAGCGTGAGCTCGCACCCCCTGCCCGAGTTCCTGGAGGGCTGCCCCGTGCCCACCTACTGCCTCAGCCCGCACGGCGTCACGGCCCTGAAGAAGATCCTGATCTGCGTGGGCGCCCTGTTCCCCGACATCACGCACAGCCCGCTGCTGCCGGCGCTGGCGGCGCTGCTGCTGCACTACAGCGAGGACGAGGCGCAGTGCTTCGAGAGCCTCTCGCGCCTCATCGCCAGCAACGCTCCCCACGCCGCCTACATCGACCAGTCCTTCCTGGCCCACCAGGCCTCCTGCATGACCTTCGGGGACCTGGCCAGCAAGCACTGCCCCGCGGCCCACAGGCTCATAGCCGGCGCCGCCGACAACGTCCTCGAGGTCTACTCGGAGTGGCTGTCGTGGCTCTTCCCCGGGCTGCCCTTCGGCTACGCCGTGCGCGTGCTGGACGTGTTCCTGCTGGAGGGCCAGAAGGTCCTGTACCGCATCGCCCTGGCCCTGCTGAAGCAGTTCAGGCTCTCGGCGGCCCCGGCCGGGCCGCAGGGCTCCGACGTCAAGGCCGAGCTGCAGGCTTTCGTCAGGAACATCGCCGAGCACGTCACCGTGGACAAACTCCTGGAGAGAGCCTTCGGCATCCGCCTCTTCTCCCGCAAGGAGATCTGGCTGCTCCACATGGCCAACAGGAAGGCCTTGGTGGAGAGGGGCATCACCGTGGTGCAGAGGAGGTGAGGAGAGCTCTGCGCCCCCCAGCTCTGGGGCTGAGCTGGCAGAATGGGAGCTCCTGTGGAGAACCCTCGGGGGAGCTGCAGGAATCTCCCGCAGCTGTGGCTGTGCTGGGCCCTCGCAGCCCCTGGGGGACCCTGTCAGGGGACACGGCACAGCCAGAGCTGGGGACCCTGTCAGGGGACACAGCACAGCAGAGCTGGGGGTGTTGGCACAGAGCTCACAGTGCACAGGGCAGGGCAGAACCTGCTGCAGGGGCTGTGCCCCAGAAGCAGAGGGCCCCAGCCCGGCCTGATGTCCCTCCCCCCCAGGCCGTCCTTCCACCTGGCCGTGGACATGCAGAAGTTCAGCTCCAGCACTGTCACGGCGCAGGAGATGCGCCTCGTCTGGTCCTGGCTCCCCGAGCGCTTCTCGCTCTTCCCCCCGCTGCTGCTCTTCTCCACCTCCGAGGACGGCTGCAGCCTGCAGAGGTGAAGCCTCACCTGCCCCGGGGCCGGGCGGGCCGGGCGCGGGGGACACCTGGGCAGGGCTTGGTGCTGGAGGGAGGAGCAGCACGAGTGACCTGGGCCACCTCTGGGGCTGCTGGGGCCCCTGCTGGGCTCCATTCGGGGTCCTGAGGGTGGCTTAGGGCAGAGGGCAGAGGCTGGCCCAGATGGCCACCGACACCTGGGCACCGCCCGGGGCACAGGGAGCCTGTGGCTGTGCCAGGCAGGGATGTCCCCGTGTGCCAGTCTGTGCCAGCACGCTGTGAGCGGCCAGGGACAGCCAGCCCGCCCTGCCCAGGGCTGCAGCTCCCCCCGAGCCCACCCTTGTCCATCTCTGCAGGTTCTACACGTGCTGTGAAGGCTACGAGCCCACGGTGCTGCTCATCAAAACCACCGAGGGGGAGGTGAGCGTTTCCAGCAGGGCTGGGGAAGGGGACGGGCTGGGTGACCCCAGTGGCACTGCTGGGAGCACCCACGGGCTGCGTGGTCCCTGTCCTGCCCCGGCCCGGGTCTGTCCCCGCTCCCAGGGCAGAACAAAGTGCACCTCGGCCACCAGGACACACCTCAGCCGGGGGTGCTGGGGAACCAGGAGGAGAGGGTGAGGGGGAGAGGGGCCACGAGTGAGGCTGGTCCGTCCCCTGAGCTCCCTGTGCTCTCTCCCCAGGTGTGTGGGGCCTTTCTCTCCTCCGACTGGGCCGAGAGGAAGAAGAGCGGAGCCACGTCGGGCTTTTTTGGGACAGGGGAGTGCTTTGTGTTCACTGTGAGTCACGGTTTGTGGCCGGCTCTGTCCCTTCGGTGCTGTCCTGCCGGGACACGCCGTCCCTTCCCTGCCCCAGGTCCAGGGCCGGAGCAGCAGCAGCACCTTCCCCCAGGGTGGCGCGGTGCCCCGGGGGTCACCAGGTGTGTCCCGCTGCCCAGGTGCGCCCCGAGGCAGAGAGGTACGAGTGGGTGCTCATCAAGAAGCCGGAGCTGGCCAAGGCCGTGCCGCGCTCCCGGCAGCGCTCGCCTTCCCCCGCTCCCGAATCCCCGCCCGGCTCCTCCCGGGCCAGCCGCAGCTCCAGCCCCAACCACCTGGCCGTGCCCTCGCCGCAGGGGAGAGGCCGCCTGTCCCCGTTCCTGGCCATCAGGCACTTCCTGCTGCCCTCCAAAACGGCCTCCATGTTCATGTCCGGCTCCCGGGACGGGATCGTTATCGGTAAGGGGGATCGATATCGGTAAGGGGGATCGATACCGGGAAGGGGGGATCGATATCGGTAAGGGGGATCGATATCAGTGAGGGGGGTCGATATCAGTGAGGGGGGTCGATATCAGTGAGGGGGAATCGATATCAGTGAGGGGGGTCGATATCAGTAAGGGGGGATCCCTATTGATAAAGGGGCATTGATATGGATAAGGGGGATCCCTATCAGTGAGGGGGGATCCCTGTCAGTGAGGGGGGGATCCCTATCAGTAAGGGGGGATCCCTATCAGTGAGGGGGGATCCCTATCAGTAAGGGGGGATCCCTATCAGTGAGGGGGGATCCCTATCAGTGAGGGGGGATCGATATCAGTGAGGGGGGATCGCTATCATTAAGGGGGGATCCCTATTGATAAAGGGGCATTGATATGGATAAGGGGGATCCCTATCAGTGAGGGGGGGATCCCTGTCAGTGAGGGGGGGATCCCTATCAGTGAGGGGGGATCCCTATCAGTAAAGGGGGGATCCCTATCAGTGAGGGGGGATCCCTATCAATAAGCGGGGATCCCTATTGATAAGGGGCATTGATATGGATAAGGGGGATCCCTATCAGTGAGGGGGGATCCCTATCATTAAGGGGGGATTCCTATCGGCTCCCAGGAGCTCCGGTTGGGGATACCGGGTTCAAGGCCGGGCAGGCGAGGGCAGCTCCCCTTCCCCAGCCCAGGGAGCTCCTCCCGAGAGCCCCAGGGGGCCCCCACAGCCCAAACCCCGCCGGGGTTCGCTGCCCGGGGCGGGAGCGCCCCTGCCCAGCCCTTCCCTCCCTCCGTGCGGGGGCACCGGGGCCGAGGCTGGCAGCAGCCCGGGAGGGCCGGCCCGAGCCTGGCTGCTCTTGCAGGCGGGGGGGGAGGCCAAGCGCTGTCCCTGGACGCCAGCCTGCTGCGGGGACACACGGAGCACTGCGAGACCTTCGACAACCCCCCGCTCTGCCAGGAGAACTTCCAGGTGCAGCTCTTGGAGGTGTGGGGCTTTCAAAGAGCCTAGGTGCCCTGGGGACACCCTGTGTGCCACGGGGACCCCTCCCTGCCCTGGCACCCCCGGCCCGGCTGGGGCCACCTGGGCACAGCTCCTTGGTCCCCTCGCGGCCAGAACGGCGCAGAGCAGAACGGATCAGACTGGATCAGACCGGACTGGATCAGATGGCAAAGCCCTGCCGCAGTTTGTGGGTGCAGTGACAGCTCCAGGGGGACCCCACGTTTGGGGCTGAGCCCTTTGCTCTGTCCCCAGCCCAGGGCTGGCGTGGGACTGCAGGGCTGGCCACAGAGGAGATCCCCGAATGGGATCACCAGGATGGGCCATTTTAATGTGGAATGGGGAGGTTTGGTGTCACTGGGCTGGGATCACCAGGATGGGCTGTTTTAATGTGGAATGGGAATGTTTGGTGTTCTCTGTCACAGGGGGGTTGGAGGCCACAGGGAACCTTCTGGCTGCAGCAGGAGAACCTCTCCCACCCCAAACACACTTTCTCAGGTGGGGTCACCTCCCACCCATCCCAGCCCTGCAGCCACTCGGGGCAGGAGCTGTGGCTGCCCCAGGGCTGTGCCAGCACTGGCAGGAGGGCACAGCAGGAGCAGGAATGGCAGAGCTCTCAGGGGGCTGGGCATGGGCACACCAGGAATGGCTGGGATCCTCCACAGGGTATCCAGGCACACCAGGAATGGGGTGTCTGGGCCAGAGCCACCAGGAGGGGGATCAGCAGGAATGAGAAATACTCAGGGGAAGGGAATTCCAGCAGTGGGAAGAGCGACCACCTAGAGAGCTGCTCCTGTGACTGATCAGGATACACCCAGCAAACAGGGCTAGGATGCCAATTAATAAAAAGTAAACATAAAAAAGGCGATGTGATCAGCAGTTAGTGGAGGCTGATGTCCTTGTTTGTTAAAATGTGTAAATAGTGCCAAGCTATGATGAGCAGGGAGCCTTTTGTGGAACCCCCAGCTCCTGCTCAAAGAAATACCTGCAGGAATCGCTGGGCTCGGGCGGGAGCTGGCGCTGCCCGCCGGGAACGAGCCGGGACCGGGCCAGCCCTGCCCGTGTCCCAGCGGCAGCCGGGTGGCAGCAGGACAGGGCCCTGGGGACAGGAGCTCCGGGGACCTGAGGCTGGAACTGCGTGAAGAGCTCGGCTTTTCATGTGGCATCTCTGTTTTCCACCCAGCCGAGCCTCACCCACGCCCTGCAGGGCGCAGGGGATGGGGAAGCCTCCGGCTCCTCACCTGGCATCCCGAACAGTGAGGAGCTGATGCCATCCCCCGGCGCCGGGAGAAACAGCAGCGGGTTTGCCCAGAGAGAGCGGAGGGCAGCCGGGCACTGCCCTGGGCAGGGCTGTGCCACCCCCAGCAGTGCACTGGGTGGAGCTGAGGGCGCTCTGACCCTTCCCAAGGCCTCCCAGCCTGATCCTCGTGGGAATTCCCTGCCGGACACCAATTCCCGCTGGGATTTACATACAGCTGCTCCTCCCGCATGGGCTTCCTGGGGTGGAGAGCCAGTAACAGCTCGGGTGGAAAAGCCTGGGCAGACCTGCCGGGCTGGGCGGGCAAACGCTGCCCAAGGCTCAGCACCAGGAGCAGCTCCCGCAGCTCTGGGAGCCCCGGGCTGGGTGCTGCTCCCTCCCACTGCCTGACAGCAAAGCTGCCCCCGGGGCTCCTGCCTGGCCAAGGCACCCGAGCCCAGGGCACATTCGGAGCCAGAGCCCAGCCTGAACATCGGGATGGCCCCTGGGGGCAGGAGCAGAGCTGCTGGCTCACACCATGGCTCAGCCGTGCCCTCCTCGGTGGGAGGAAGGCTCTCCTGAGGAGCGAGAGGCAGGGCAAGGAGCCTGGCAGAGCCCTGTGCCCAGGCTGAGGGGCAGGCATGGGCAGCAGGGCCCAGCAGCCCCCCACAGACCCGCTGAATGTCACAAGCAGCTTTGCAGAGCTGGCCAGGGAAGAAAGGAAAAGACTCAGGGAGCTGTCACTGGTTAGAAACTCTGCTCCCTTCTTTCCTCATCTGCCAGAACTCCTGCAGTAAATCAGAGGATTTTCCCGGCACGGCACTGCGGCTGCCAGACCGAGGCGCTCCTCTTGTGCTTTTGTGTCCCGTTCCTCCTCTCCCCTTTGCTTCCCCGCGGCCTTTGCCGGGAATTCAGCTCGGTTTGGTCAGGGGTGCCTCAGCAGCGCCCTCGCAGAGCCCCCTCTGCCCTGCTGCCGTCCCTGGCTGGGATGGACTGCACATCCCAGGATTGCATTGGGTGGGATGGACTGCACATCCCAGGATTGCATTGGGTGGGATGGACTGCACATCCCAGGATTGCATTGGGTGGGATGGACTGCACATCCCAGGATTGCATTGGGTGGGATGGACTGCACATCCCATGGACTGCACATCCCATGGACTGCACATCCCATGGACTGCACGTCCCAGGATTGCATTGGGTGGGATGGACTGCACATCCCAGGACTGCACGCCAATGCTGGGAAATGCAGGTGGGTGCCGAGTGCTCTGCGTCTGACGTGGCATTTCCAGCAACAGTGGAGGAATTGTCCCGTTTTGGCTGCAATTCCCGCGGATTTTTCACCTCCTGTGGTTTGGAGGCGTTTGGGAACCCTCCAGGCCCCCGTGGCTGCTCCAGCCCCGGGCAGGGTGAGGGGCTCTGCCCCCGGAGCTGCTCCAGAGGATGGGGACAGGCAGGGAGGGCTGCAGGCCACCGAGGCTGCCCCACAGCTTGGTAGGAAAAGGAATGATTTGGGGCACAATTCCTCCCCCCTCCGTGCAGCATCCAGGCAGAGTTTGCAGCTCCACAGCCGCAGGTGCTCCACAGCTGTCCCGGAGCCGCTCAGCGGGAGGGACCCCGGGGCTGTGTCACCGCAGGACACCGAGGGACGGAGCAGTGCGTGCTCCTGCATCCCTGTCCAGGGTCCTGCGTGCCCTGCAAGGACAAGGAGCTCCCCTGAGCTCCGGCACAGCTCGAACCTGTCCCCAAGCACCCCCCGTGCCTCCCCCGGGACTGCTGCGAGGATCCGCCCTGCTCTGAACCCGGGGGCTGCAGAAAGCAGGCGAAGAGGAGTGGAGGGGCTGTCTG